>NC_086450.1:80405096-80722142 GCF_028390025.1 Pseudophryne corroboree | reverse complement strand
AAGCCCACGCTACTTCACACACTTCATTTAATTCTTCAGAAGGGGGAAAAACTACTGGTAGTTTTTTCTCCCCAAACATAATACCCTTTTTTTTTTTTGTGGTACCTGGGGTCACATCAGAAATGTGTAAAACATTTTTCATTTCCTCAATCATATAACGAGTGGCCCTATTGGACATTACATTAGTCTCTTCGTCGTCGACACTGGTATCAGTATCCGTGTCGACATCTGTGTCTGCCATCTGAGGTAGCGGGCGTTTTAGAGCCCCTGATGGCCTTTGAGACGTCTGGGCAGGCACGGGCTGAGAAGCCGGCTGCCCCGCATTTGGCATGTCGTCAAATTTTTTATGTAAGGAGTCGACACTTTCGCGTAATTCCTTCCACAAGTCCATCCACTCAGGTGTCTGCCCCGCAGGGGGTGACAACACATTTATAGGCACCTGCTCCTCCTCCACATAAGCCTCCTCA
This sequence comes from Pseudophryne corroboree, assembly GCF_028390025.1. NCBI lineage: Eukaryota > Metazoa > Chordata > Amphibia > Anura > Myobatrachidae > Pseudophryne > Pseudophryne corroboree. The sequence continues at coordinate 80,721,675 of NC_086450.1, read as the reverse complement.
TCAAACATGTCGACACAGCCGTACCGACACACCGCACACACACAGGGAATGCTCTGACAGAAGACAGGACCCCACAAAGCCCTTTGGGGAGACAGAGAGAGAGTATGCCAGCACACACCAGAGCGCTATATAATACAGGGATTAACTAAATTATATCCCCTTATAGCTGCTATATGTATATTGCGCCTAAATTTAGTGCCCCCCCTCTCTTTTTTACCCTTTCTGTAGTGTAGACTGCAGGGGAGAGCCAGGGAGCTTCCTTCCAGCGGAGCTGTGAGGGAGAAATGGCGCCAGTATGCTGAGGGAGATCGCTCCGCCCCTTTTTCGGCTGACTTTTCTCCCGCTTTTTAATGGATTCTGGCAGGGGTAATTATCACATATATAGCCTCTGGGGCTATATATTGTGATATATTTGCCAGCCAAGGTGTTTTTATTGCTGCTCAGGGCCCCCCCCCAGCGCCCTGCACCCTCAGTGACCGGAGTGTGAAGTGTGTATGAGGAGCAATGGCGCACAGCTGAAGTGCTGTGCGCTACCTTGGTGAAGACTGATGTCTTCTGCCGCCGATTTTCCGGACTCTTCTTGCTTCTGGCTCTGTAAGGCGGCCGGCGGCGCGGCTCTGGGACCGAACATCAATGGCCGGTTCCATGCGGTCGATCCCCCTGGAGCTAATGGTGTCCAGTAGCCTAAGAAGCCCAAGCTACCACCAGTTAGGTAGGTTCGCTTCTTCTCCCCTTAGTCCCTCGCTGCAGTGAGTCTGTTGCCAGCAGATCTCACTGTAAAATAAAAAACCTAAAATATAATTTCTCTCTAGGAGCTCAGGAGAGCCCCTAGTGCGCATCCAGCTCAGCCGGGCACAGGATTCTAACTGAGGTCTGGAGGAGGGTCATAGTGGGAGGAGCCAGTGCACACCAGGTAGTCCTAAATCTTTCTTAGCTGTGCCCAGTCTCCTGCGGAGCCGCTATTCCCCATGGTCCTTACGGAGTCCCCAGCATCCACTAGGACGTCAGAGAAATAAAATAAAACTTGCCTCTGCCTGCCCAAAAGACATTACTTAAAATCAGCTTATAGGAAGAAAAGCAATTTGTCATGTAATAAATACATGTACCCCTCTACATGTATCGATTTCCATACATTTGTTATAGGAATAATGTAGCAGGTTGGTGGCTGCAGCTCACAGCAATGCTGTAGAGGACTGAATGTACTGAGCCATATACTGCTGGACCGCCCCATCTTATTTACCACGAGTAAAACAATCAAGTGTGGCATGAAGTAGCAATCAGCACTATGGACAGCGCTTAAATGGACATGCGTGACTAGCCATACAATAAGGTGTCAATCAACTAACACCTGACTGATTTAAGTTAAGCGGATGCATGTAACTAATCAGTAGTTTTGTATTTTCTATAGAAATATATGAGAGACATCAGGCAGGATACAGTTTGTTCAAGACAGTCAATACTGATTTTGAAAGTAATATTTTGCATCAGAATAATAATAATAATAATAATAATACATTTATCTGTATTACTGTAAACGCCCAACAGTGATGTTATGTATAGAGTTTGCACATCACCCCCCTCCCCGCAAAGCAACATCTTCAGCTACATTTTAAGTCCCCAAAAACATACCTCAAACCCCAGTCGATCTTTTTCCTTCCAGAAGCAAAAATGTGTTACTTTCTTATCCCAGAACTCATCCGGCTTCACTACGCACACTAGCGACACCTCAGCTGGAACTACATTCTGTAAGAGAAGACGGAAATGGAATTAGAGGATTCATGCAGCAGAGTGAGGTTGAAAGGCTGACAATCAAGAGCGGAGACACTGGTCACTAGCAATATTTTATCATTTATTGTATATACACAAATGGAACTTCTGTACTTTTCTCTGTTCCTTATCATACATATACAGAGTATATTTTACTTGTAAAAAAACCAAATATATCAACACTCTATTCTCATTGGGTAAAATATGTCGACACTTGGTATGTCAAATGTCGATATTGCAGAGATGTTGACACTGTGAATACCAATGGCCATGAGGATGTCCTTAGAGGCCGTATTACTGATCCTAAACCTAGCCCTCATCACAGTCTTGTGTCAACATTCATAATAACGACATTCTTAATGACAACACTATATCTTTTTATATCTTTTGGGGTAAAATTACCAAATTTGGAGGTTGTTGTTTTTTTAGAACTGGTGATGTTACCCATAGCAACCAATTAGATTCTACTTAACATTTATCTAGCTGCTTCTAGAAGATAACAGATACAATCTGATTGGTTGCTATGGGCAACATCACCAGTTCTAAAAAAAAAAAAAACCTCCCACCTTAGTAAATTGACCCCTTAGTGTCTATTATTCATTTAAATCAAGTGTCAACCCAGCAGAACACAATTGAGGGTCATCTAACGACATCTAAGTTTTACTTAATGTTAAAGATATGGGAACATGTAGGGAAGAATAATAGTTATAGTAGACTAACTTCTCCTAAGTCCACAGTATCCACAGGATAAACATTGGGATATGAGGTAGCGACAGAGTATTGGCACCAACGATCAAAGCTTTCGGCCTCCCAGAATGCAACGGGCCAGTTCCCTATATCCCCATCTCCTGGCTCAGGCAATTCAGTTGTTATCCAAAGCTCAAGGCAGGAGCATCATAGAGCGCACTAATCAGACGAGAAGAACACACATGCACACCCTTCTGTACAAGAGGGAAGAGGTTAGTAGGTGAAAGGATCCTCAAATCAGGTGCGTCCGGGTGGGATCTCTGTGGATACTGTGGACTTAGGAGAAATAGAGTTATCAACAGTAAGTCTACCATAACATTTTTCCTGCAGGGTCCACAGGTAATCCACAGGATAAACATTGGTATGTCACAAAGCAAATTTAGTGGTGGGGATGCTCATGATTGGACAGGAGAATCCTTCGCCCGAATTCAGCGACCTCAGAGGCAAAGGTATCAAAGGCATAATTTCTAATGAATGTGTTAATGGAAGACCATGTGGTTGCCTTACATATCTGTTCAGCTGAAGCACCACGTTGTGCTTCCCATGACGGACCTACCTTATGAGTAGAGTGAGCAGAGACATTAGCCGGAATAGGAAGATTAGCTTGAGAATATGCTTCTGAAATCGTCATCCAAAGCCACCTCGCCAATGTCTGCTTGTCAACAGGCAATTCTCTCTTGTGAAATCCATAGAGAACAAAGAGAGTGTCTGTCTTTCTGATGGCACTGGTACGATCCACGTAGATTCTTAAGGCATGGACTACGTCCAGTGATGCATCTCCCACAGAAAGGTCCGGCCCTTGGAAGGCCGGGACAACAATTTCTTCGTTGAGGTGGAATTTAGACACAACCTTAGGAAGATACCCAGATTTGGTTCTAAAAACCGCTCTATCTGGATGAAAAATCAGAAAAAGAAGGGTGACATAACAATGCCCCTAAATCTGAAACTCTTCTAGCTGAAGCAATAGCCAGTCGAAAGAAAGCTTTAGCTGTCAACCATTTAAGATCCACTTGCTTTAGTGGTTCAAATGGAGTAACTTGAAGCACTTTTAGGACTAAACTTAAATCCCAAGGCACTGCAGGAGGAACAAAGAAAGGTTGGATGTGAAGTATTCCCTGGAAAAAAAGTGCGAACATCCTGTAGGTTAGCAATTTTCTTTTGGAACCATACAGTCAATGCTGACACCTGCACTCTCAAGGAAGCCACCCGTAACCCTTTGTCCATTCCTGCCTGAAGGAATGCTAGGACTCTGTAAACTCTGAAAGACCTAGGGTCAAATTTCCGGTCACTGCACCACTGAATATAGGCTTGCCATATTCGGTGAAAAATGCGAGCTGAGGATGGTTTCCTTGCTCTGAGCATTGTTTGAATTACCTGCTGTGAGAATCCTCTTGCTTTCAGAATGGAAGTCTCAAGAGCCACACTGTCAAAGACAGTTGATCCAGGTGCTTGTAATAGAAAGGACCCTGTGACAGCAGTTCTGGATGTTGAGGGAGTAGGAATTGAGCATCCATCGACAGCCTCTGCAGATCTGTGTACCAATGTCTTCTGGGCCAAGCCGGAGCTATTAGTATCAAGGCGCCCTTTCCTTGTTTTACCTTTCGCATCACCCTGGGCAACAGGGCGATCAGTGGAAACACATAGGCCAGACAAAAGTCCCATCTCACTTACAGGGCATCCACAAAGGTTGCTCTGGGATCCTTTGTTCTTGAGCTGTACGCGGGAACTTTGTTGTTCTGACTGGACGCCATGAGATCGATCTTCGGTAACCCCCATTTGTCTACCAGATTCTGGAAGACCTCGGGTGTAAAGCCCATTCGATTGCAAGAATTGCGTGTCGACTAAGAAAATCTGCTTCCCAGTTTAGGACTCCCAGAATTAACACTGCAGACAAGGCTGGATGATGAAGTTCTGTCCACTTTAACGTGTGGCTTACCTCCTTCATTGCTTTTTGGCTGCGTGTTCCTCCTTGATGAGGTACGCTACTGCTGTTGCATTGTCCGAGCGAATTTGAACTGGTTTCCCCAATAATTTTATTGGCAGGCAACTTTCTTCCTTGGTCCACTGCCCTTGGTAGCAACTTCTTCCTGACATTGCTCCCCAGCCCTGAAGACTGGCATCTGTTGTCAGAATTTCCCAATCTGATATCCAAAAGGGTCTTCCTATGTCCAGATTAGATGTCTGTAGCCACCAGGTTAATGACCTCCTTACTACCAGAGGAAGGACCATAGGCTGCGTTTTTATGGTCTGATGAAAACCATTCCATTTGGAAAGGATCAGATGTTGCAGAGGCTTCGAGTGGAACTGAGCATAATCCACCATGTCAAATGTCGACACCATCAATCCCATCACGCGCATTGCTGCGTGAATGGATACACTTTGACTGTTTAGCAGCTCCTGAATCCTTGACTGAATTTTGGATATTTTGTTCAGAAATTAAATTACTCTCTGAAGACCCGAATCCAACACAGTCTACAAGTGAGTCATCCGTTGTGACGTAACCAGGGACGACTTTGCCCAATTTATGAGCCAACCGTGTCTCTACAAACAAGCTATTGGGGGTAATTCCAAGTTGATCGCAGCAGGAATTTTGTTAGCAATTGGGCAAAACCATGTGCACTGCAGGGGAGGCAGATTTAACATGTGCAGAGAGAGTTAGATTTGGGTAGGGTGTGTTCAATCTGCAATCTAATTTGCAGTGTAAAAATAAGGCAGTCAGCATTTACCCTGCACAGAAACAAAACAACCCACCCAAATCTAACTCTCTCTGCACATGTTATATCTGCCCCCCCTGCAGTGCACATGGTTTTGCCCAATTGCTAACAAACTTGCTGCTGCGATCAACTCAGAATTACCCCCATTGTTTGTTGCAGATGACACTGAAGCAATTCCTGAGATTCTGACAGGATTAATAAATCGTCGAGGTATGGAAAAATCCTTATCCCTTGCTGACGGAGAGAAGCTGCCATTACCACCATAATTTTGGTAAATACTCTGGGAGCTGTGGCCAGTCCAAATGGTAGGCCCTGAAACTGAAAATGTTGCTGGACGATAGCAAACCTGAGATAGCACTGATGGGACAATGCTATCAGAACATGTAGGTAAGCATCCTGGATATCCAGGGATACCATAAAATCCTTAATAAAATCCTCCATGGCCAAAATAATGGAACGTAAAGTCTCCATATGAAACAGAGGTACCTAAATGTACTTTTTAGTCTTACCAGACTTGTCAGATTGAGACTGTTTGCCATAGCCTTTTCCTTCTGCTTTTCCCTGAGTTCAAAAGGGAAGAAAAGCTGGAAATATAGGTTTTGCTCTGTGTGTGGAAGGAAACGTCACTTTCTTGGAGTCTGCTTCCGAGTAGAAAACACTGTTTAATTCTTTACCAAAAAGAATATCTCCAGTAAAAGGCAGAGATTCCAGAACCGTCTTGGATTCTGAGTCAGCTTTCCATTTATGTAGCCAAACCACTCTGCGAGCTGCTACTGCTGAGGCTGATGCCTGACAGGCAATTGTACCCACATCCAAGACTGCTTCTTCCATAAAAATAGCTGCCTGTTTGATATGTGCAATATGGGATTTTTGCTCTCTAGATGACAATGAAAGATCATCCTCCAATGCATCAGCCCAGGCTGCCACTGCTTTTGCCATCCAGGCTGAAGCCATGGCTGGTCTTATGATTGGCCCAGAAAAGGAGAAAATGGTTTTAAGAAAACCATCTATTTTCCTATACGTGACATTATTTAATGATGTTGAAGGCAGAGGTAATGTAGATTTTCGCACCAATCGAATGACATGCGTATCTACTTTGGGAGCCATCTCCTTTTTGTAAACAGTCCCCAGCCGGAAGAGGATAATGGGAATTCCATTTCTTCTTACTGGGTGTTACCCAAGCCTCTTGCATAATTTACGTCAGCTGTTCTAACCCAGGAAATTCAGTCCTTCAGTTTTGGGACGTTTAAACACAGGTGCCTTAGATTTTAACAAATGCTTTGCTGCTTCCTCTAAGGATAGAATGACTTTCATAGCACTAATTAGCTAAGGTATGTCCACTGAGCTGAGACCTTCATTCTCATCTCTGTATGCAGACTCAGAGTGTGATGAGTCCTCATCCTCCGACGAGTCCCCATCTGAAACGTGTAGATTGTGAAGATGTTGTTTCATGTCTATGTGATTTACTTTCCATTGGCCTTTCGGCCTGTTTTTGATGAAAGGCTGAAGATTTCTGTACTGGATGTGATAAACCCCAGGCGGAATGTTGCATGTAAGGGTTAATAAGGTAACCTATCCCTGGTATAGGAGCTGGCATTACCCGCTCAGCTATACTGGATAATGTCTGTGCAAACGTAGACCACGGGGGTTCCATTTTCACCTGTGCCTACCTTAGATTATTCAGGAGGCTTTGGTGAAAACTAAACCAGTTTGCACATAATCCATTTTGAACAAGGTCCTGAGAGGTTAACCCAGCTTTGCAAGACAAACATGAAATGAGTGTTGGTGCTGTTGTGGAGAGTGTATACTTGCCTCTTAGACATGTTAAACAAATAACACACCTGTTCGGTGTTAACTACACAATTTGTGACTGAAATCACTTTAAAACTTGTTAAAGTGACATACAATCTGATCCCTCCCTGCTTTGCACCAGCATTGAGGATCGGTACACAGAAAACTGACAGAAATTAGTAAAGTCAGCAATCACACTAGCAATCAGTCACAGGTTATACATTAGTATAATAAGCAATATTAGCACATATTCAACTACAGATACATTTCAAGTATGTAGAAGAAACATATTTCTGCATTACCTTACTTTAAACATATTCAGTCGCACAGCAAAAGAAACAGCAGCAATAGTTTACAGACTCATATGCATCAGGAACTTATACAACTATTCGTACTCAATGGCAGATAAGAGACTTAGTGCTGTATCACCCTGCTCAGGAGAGTGGGATACAGGGACACTTCACACCGCTTCCAGGATCGATCAAAACGTTAGTGAACGCTGAGTGGATCCAGACGCTATTAGTGTACACAACCACCGCGTGAATCTACAGTGAACACAGACGCCAAAGTGAACACCGATGTACCAGTCATACAGCCGCCTATGCTGCGACTGGGTCCTTTTAGATACACAGCGTCTCAGACGGAAGCGCTAAAACAGGTCATGGCTTGAAACTCAGAGGAAACTTCATGAACCGGGGGGAGGGGCAACCAGGGGAGCGTCTAACTCCCCACTGCTGACATCAACCCAAGGAATCGTGGCCTCATACTACCCCTGGAGCCTATGATCACTAAAACAGTGCGGCAGTGTCTCGCATTTCCCCTGCTAAGCAGAACCGATTCCTTACCTTCTCCCTGTACTCCCGTCACAGCCTGGTAACGGTCTGCTGGACTCACTAGTACATCCTAAAGAGACGCCCGCCAAAACAGCACTGTACACGTGGGGTAAGCGTTGTCGCGACCAGGCGGGGAGTTTTTGGAGCTACTCTTTCTAAGGTACGTATAAGACGCTTTTTAGAAAGATCGCTCAAAAAAAAAGTGTAAGACTACAAAAAAAAAAGCTTATGAATGCTAAAACAGCAGCCCACTTGACCATGGTCTTGCTCCTGCACCTAACAAAAAACTGAATTGCCTGAGCCAGGAGGTGGGGATATAGGGGACTGGCCTGTTGCATTCTGGGAGGACGAAAGCTTTGATCCTTGGTGCCAATCCGCTGTCGCTACCTCATATCCCTATGTTTATCCTGTGGACCCTGCAGGAGACAAGGAGATTTATGGTAAGAACTTACCTTTGTTAAATCTCTTTCTACGAGGTACACTGGGTTCCACAGGGATAACATCGGGGTGCAGAGTAGGATCTTGATCCGAGGCACCAATAGGCTAAAAGCTTGGACTGTTCCCAGGATGCAAAGCGTCGCCTCCTCTATATCCCCGCCTCCGTGCACAGGAGCTCAGTTTTGTTAACCAGTCCAATGTAGTAGCAGGTAAAATAGACAGCCGTTAGTAGCCACATACACCACATTCTCACGACAGGAGAAGGTGTCAGCGGCTAATCCCCCACAAACCCAAAGAAGCTAAGTGCGTCAGGGTGGGCACCCTGTGGAACCCAGTGTACCTCGCAGAAAGAGATTTTACAAAGGTAAGTTCTTTCCATAAATCTCCTTTTCTGCAGCGGGGTACACTGGGGTTCAACAGGCATAACATCGGGGATGTCCTAAAGCAGTTCCTCATGGGAGGGGACGAACTATAGCGGGCACAAGTACCCGGCATCCAAAGAAGGCATCCTGGGAGGTGGAAGTATTGAAGGCATCGAACCTTATGAACGTGTTCACTGAGGACCACGTAGCCGCCTTGCACAATTGTTCAAGGGTCGCACCACGGCGGGCCACCCAAGAAGGTCCAAAAGACCGAGTAGCATGGGCTTTGATGGTATTAGGAGCTGGAAGGCCAGCTTGTACATAAGCATGTGCAATCACCATTCTAATCCATCTGGCCAAGGTCTGCTTGTTAGCAGGCCAGCCACGTTTGTGAAAACCAAAAAAGACAAAGAGAGAATCAGATCTCCTAAGCAAAGCCGTTCTCTTCACATAAATACGGAGAGCCTGTACCACATCTAAAGACCGCTCTTTGGAGGATAAACCTGGAGAGGTAAAGGCCGGAACCACAATCTCTTGATTAATGTGGAAAGACGACACCACCTTAGTCAAATAACCAGGATGAGTTCGGAGAACTGCCCGGTCACGGTGAAAAATCAGAAAGGGTGACCGACAGGACAAGGCACCCAAGTCTGAAACCTGTCTAGCAGAGGCAATAGCCAGCAAAAACAAGACCTTAAGAGTAAGCCACTTAAGGTCCACAGATTCAAGAGGTTCAAACGGAAACTCTCGACACTTCCATCATTGCCATGCGGCTTCGAGTGCCGCCTCGATGATTTATGTACGCCACCGTGGTGGCGTTGTCCGACTGTACTTGAACAGGCCTGTTCTGTATCAGATGCTGGGCCAGTTTTAGAGCATTGAACACCGCCCGCAATTCCAGAATGTTTATCGGGAGGAGAGACTAATCCCTGGTCCACCGACTCTGAAGAGAGTGTTGCTATAAAACACTGCGCACCAACCCCTCAGACTGGCATCCATTGTCAGGAGGACCCAGTTGGAGATCCAGAAGGGACGACCCCTGCTCAATCATAGGTCCTGTAGCCACCAGCTCAGTGACAGATGAACCTCCAGAGACAAGGAGATCATGTGAGAAAACTAAAACAAAAGAAATACAGATAGCGCTTGCAGATTTATTATTATAATAAATTTATTAATTAACTATTATCTCAATGATAATTCTCCACTAGTGCTATTATAGTACCAAGGATATAGATTAGTAAAAAATCTTTCCCTTGCCTTGACAACAAATTTTCATATATAAAAAAAAAAACTAAAACCACGCTGACATCAATTAATAATATATAAGAAAATGCTCTGCTCCACAAATTGGTTTAGCTAGCCCTCTTAGTACAGAAAGAGATACAATAGTTTCAATGAGTCCAAGTGTTTCACTTAATTGCTACAAAGCTGTAACAGCTGAGTCCATTGTCTGGTTACTTAGTTTCATTTAGTTCACTGCTGTTTCCCTTCTTTGGTGATGGTAATCTTGAAATAGATGTTATAACATTAGATAATGTATGATATATATAATAGGGCTTGCTTTCAATCACACATAATACGTATAGTATTTAGCAGCTTTTTTGTCCACTTTAAATGACGCTGATCAGGTTAACAGCAATTTCATCATGAAGCAGTAGGATTAATGAATATAGTCACAGTTTTTATAAGACATGGCCATGTTAAGTTTTTATTACCACTCCGCCTCAGGTTTCCGTCTTTGTAGTCCTCCCGGCTCTGGTACTAATTTACCGTTCCAAACGAGCCTTATCCGGAGATACGTCCAAAGTCCTCCTGATGCTCGGCGTGAGTGGTAGAGTAGGTTGACACTGGCAGGTACAAATACAGAGACGCGTTTCACTACCTCCTGGCATCGGCAGCTTCCTCAGTCTGATACTTTGCATCTGCCGCCCTGCTCCTTTTTATCCTCGCGATTTCTCCGGTGCACCGACGCGTCCTACATGCGTTCCACACCTTGTTGTCATATTACTCAAATTAGTGTTTCTGAGCTTGATATTGCCCAGCTGTGTGTGACTTAATCAGATCTCGGCCCATCAATGACAGCTATTCATACTCCTTCAGTATCACACAGCTGATTTCTCAGGTATTTTGACACGTAATAATTGTATAGAGCCCCAGCAGGTTCAGCGGGCTCAAAGCTCATTGATAATATATGTACATTATAATATACAGCAACCCTTTATCTATGAGCAGAGCAACATTTAGCTAAAATTGGTAACATATGTACATTATGATATACAGCAACCCTTTATCTAGGAACAGAGCAACATTTAGCTAAAATTACATTTAAAAAAACACAATCCTTTACTATGAGACATATACACGCCATATTCTATATGGCTCATATTGCATCCTATTTTTATAACATAAATTCCAAATTCATACATCATATTACCTGTCTAGATATACAGTGTATAGATAAATATGCAGATCAAATCAAAACCTGCATATATCCACATATTTAGACTATCTAAAAAGGGCAGTGGTTAATTTCAATCTATTGACTACATTAACCTGTTGAATTCAGAATCCTATATAGAGAAGTGTATATTTTTTATACCGTATTTGCCGGCGTATAAGACGACTGGGCATATAAGACGACCCCCAACATTTCCACTCAAAATATAGAGTTTATTATATACTCGCCGTATAAGACTACCCCCTTCCACACACCAAATAAAACGTAAAAGAACATCAGATTTGTGACATACTGTATATTATGACCTGATAAGAGATTTGGATAGGGAGTATTTATCAAGGTATGCATAAGAAGGGGGGAGGGGGCGAGGAGAAAGTTGTAAAATGTATAAAAGTATACCCCTGTGTGCATTTAGTGTTACCGGTTTCACATGAGTGCCATTAGTATTAGTATTAGTGCCATTACAGTACCTGTCATTGTCACCATTGTACGGCCACAACGTGACTGCAGCGCCTCCGGCCAGTCCCTGCATCTCCCTGTAATTGGTACTAGTGACCCGCCGCGGCCGCACTGGATACCGCGCGATACTGGATGGTATGTAGAATGAGGTGGGCGGGCATCGGGAGGCCACTATGGGCACTGGGCGAGTATCAGAAGGCCACTATGGCAGCTATGTCTATCCCAACTGAAGTGCACCCTGCGTATAAGACGACCCCCCCACTTGGAGGCATGTTTTTCAGGGCAAAAAAGTAGTCTTATACGCCAGCAAATACTGTAATTATTATTATTTAAATTTTTTCTATCTAACCTATCCCTTATTTTACTTTTAACCCATTGAATGGTCACATCCAGATTTTTGCTATGAGAATAAATATCAACCAGTAAAATTAATTCATCAATTGGACAGCACATCTTCCGTCACAATACTAATCCCTTAACCTACCAACTTTACAAGAGTTCCCACAGACCACCATACTCCAATTACCCACGGTTTAACGGATATGATTCAATTCAACCGTGTCGTTCAGACCATCAGGACACATGGTCCCCAATCTGAAAATCCAGTAAGCCTCCCTTCGACAAAGAGTATTGAACCTATCCCCCCCTCGTGCAGTACTCTTCACTTGTTCAATACCTATTATTTTGACATTGCTAGATACACATACACTACATTGTGCAATGTGGTTGGAGAGGGGATGTGTTCTAACATTCTTGTTTATATTCCTCCAGTGCTCCATAAATCTCGTATGGAGCATACGTGTCGTGCGTCCGACGTATTGTTTCCCACAACCACACTGCACAACATATATAACAAATTTTGATCTGCAGTTTATAAAGCTTTTTATCTGAAATTTTTCTCCATTTTTATTTGAACTAAATTCAGTTATTTTCCTATTTGTGTGTGAACAAGTAGTGCATTTATCAGTGCCACATTTATGAAAGCCTATCGGTCTTATAGGTATCCAATTCCTTCTTGTCTGTCCCCCCTCGTTCTTCTTTGGGTTGAAATGACTCCTTGTTAACCTTTGTTTTAGATTGTCTGATTTCCTAAACACCACCTTTCCATTAAGATCCACGGTCTTACTTAATACTGCATCTAGCTTCAAAAGTTCTGAGTTCTTTTTAATTATCTTTTTTATGTCAGATGAATAATTATTATATTTTGTTATAAACAGAGATGATCTATCTTCCTTCTTTCCTTTTTTTGATGTATGCTGTAGATCCATAGCAAGCAAATCCTCTCTCCCCAACATTTCTACTTCCCTAAGGGCCTTCTGTAGAATTTCTTTTGGGTAACCCTGCTCCAAAAAGGACCCACACAGAAGATCAGCTTGTCTCTCGAAAGACTCCTGATTGGAGCAATTACGTTTAATCCTAATTAGCTGCCCTTTTGGGATATTAACTTTCCATACTTTAGCATGAGAGCTTCTATAATTTAGATATCTACTCTGATCTACCGGTTTAATGTAAGTCTCCGTTAGAATTTGCCCCGCCTTTACCGATAGTGCAATATCCAAAAAACTCAACCTTGTTTTACTTTGATTGCATGTGAACTTCAAACCATATTCATTCTGATTTATCTTCTGAAAAAAGTGTCTATCGAAAGTGCATCACCATCCCAAATAATAAATAAATCATCTATAAATCTGCCATAGAGGACGAGACTCGCACCGAACCCGCCCCCCCACACATGTTCCTCCTCAAACCTCCCCATGTACAGGTTGGTGAAGCTCGGCGCGAATCTCGTCCCCATCGCAGTCCCCCGTGTCTGTAAATATATTTTATTGTGAAACAAAAAATAATTATGCTTTAAAATAAAATCTATTGAATCTAGAATAAAACCACGCAGGGAGTCAGGCATCTCCTCATCTGTATCAAGGTAATATTTTACCGCCTCCAATCCCAAATCATGGGGGATATTGGAGTATAGAGCTTCCACATCACATGTTATAAGAGAATAGCCCTCTTTCCATTTAACCGTATTAATCAGATTTAGGAAGTGTTTGGTGTCCTTAATATGGGACCTAAGGCTCCCCACGTGGCTTTGTAGATAATAATCAACGAAAAAAGATAAATTATTTGTGAGTGACCCAACACCAGAAATTATGGGACGACCCGGGGGTGAGGTAAGTGACTTGTGTATTTTAGGTAAAAAGTAAAATGTGGGTGTGATGGGATGTGTACTATAAAGAAATTTAAACGTCTCGTTTGAAATTGCACCACTCCTAAGGGCATCATCCAACAGATCTTTAAGCTGCCTTTGATAGAGGGCGGAGGGATTGTGGCCCAACTCGACATAGAAGGTCCTATTGCCTAGCTGTTTAATGGCTTCGGATATATAATCCTCTACGTCCAAGATCACAATCCCGCCGCCCTTATCAGCCGGCTTGATGATTATGCTTTCATCTGAGTATAAAGTTTTCAGAGCTTTTCTTTCTCCCCTCTGCAGATTATCTTTAAAACTTCCCTTTTCTGCCTTTTCACAGAGTTTTTTGAAGTTCTCCAATGTACTACTGTAGAAGCTCTTAATATAGGGGCCTTTATATTGAAGTGGGTAAAACTCAGATCTTTCTTTAAATTTGTCCACCCTCCTTGTATCATAGATCTTTACAGCTGAATATTCCTGATCTTCTGGGGCATCTTGGAGTTCTTCCAAAATGTCCAAGATCTCTTGATCCTCGGCATCCAACATAATTGGAGTACCACATATATTAGATCTTTTCAGTGCTTTTAAGGCAAAATACCTTTTACGGCTTAATGTACGCACGTATTTATTTAGATCAACAAAGAGGGTGAACAAATTTGGCTTACTTGCGGGGGCAAAATTAATACCCTTTTCCAAGAGTTTCAACTCAATGAACTAAATGAAACTAAGTAACCAGACAATGGACTCAGCTGTTACAGCTTTGTAGCAATTAAGTGAAACACTTGGACTCATTGAAACTATTGTATCTCTTTCTGTACTAAGAGGGCTAGCTAAACCAATTTGTGGAGCAGAGCATTTTCTTATATATTATTAATTGATGTCAATGTGGTTTTAGTTTTTTTTTTTTATATATGAAAATTTGTTGTCAAGGCAAGGGAAAGATTTTTTACTAATCTATATCCTTGGTACTATAATAGTACTAGTGGAGAATTATCATTGAGATAATAGTTAATTAATAAATTTATTATAATAATAAATCTGCAAGCGCTATCTGTATTTCTTTTGTTTTAGTTTTCTTGTCCATTTGAAGGGGGTTGGGAAGTCCCTCTGTGTATGGTGAGCTGCATGCGGATTTGGGACATATACATGTTGGTAATTGAATAAAACTAATTATACTGGCGCCAGGGGGACTACTTGAGTGTAGGTGTTCTTCTTTTTTTGTTGTTTATAAGATCATGTGAGACCTGATCCGGTGAGGCAGGCCATCCCACTTGGCAAGAATCAGCTTCTGCAGAAGGCGGGAATGAAATTGAGCGTACTCTACCATGTCGAAAGCCGACACCATGAGGCCTAATACTTGCATCGCCACGTGTATCGACACTCGCGGCTGAGAGAGGAAGCATCGTATCTTGTCCTGAAGGTTCAGGACCTTCTACTGTGACAAGAACAACCGTTGGCTGTGTGTGTCCAACAACGCCCCCAGGTGCAGCATGCTCTGGCAGAGACCAGGGATGATTTCTTCCAGTTGATGAGCCACCAGCGGGCTTGCAGAAACTGGACCATCAGATCCAGATGACGGAGGAGAACCTCTGGGGAATTCGCCAGGATCAGCAAGTTGTCCAGATATGGCAGGATCCTGATACCCCGACGGCGGAGCAGGGCCGTCATCACCACCATGACCTTGGTGAAGATTTGCGGAGCCGTGGTCAGTCCAAAAGGTAAGGCCCGGAATTGATAATAGAGGTTCCAGGGATACCATATAGTCCCCTGGCTCCAAAGCCAGAACAATAGAGCGAAGAGTTTCCATACAAAACTTTGATATCCTCACAAACTTGTTCAAAGACTGGAGGTTGAGAATGGGCCGGGAGGAACCATTCGGTTTCGGGACTAGGTACAGCGTTAAATGGTACCCCCTGCCTCTCTGAGCCAGAGGCACCGGCACTACCACTCCTGTGTCCAGGAGGGATTGTACCACCAGACAGAGTTTTTGCCTTTTCCTGATCCGAAGGGATGTTTGTCAGGCAAAATTGACGAGGGGGACGTTTCTTGAAAGAGATGGCGTATCCGTGACTGACGACTTCCCTTACCCAGGCGTCCGAAGTGGTCCTCAACCATACCTGGGTAAACCGTAGAAGTCGGCCTCCCACCCTGGGATCCCCCAGGGGGAGGCCCGTCCCGTCATGCATCAGGCTTGTCTGTTTTGGAAGCAGGCTGACCGGCAGCTCAGGCACGCTTAGGTTTGGGCTTATTGGTTTTGGAAGTGCGAGACTGTTTCGGGTACGCCTGACCCTTTGCTTTACCTGGAGGTCGAAAGGAACGAAAGGAGGTACTCTTAACCTTTGGAGCCGAAGGAGCAGTACTAGGTAGACATGCAGTCTTAATAGAAGCTAAGTCAGCGACAATCTTGTTGAGATCCTCTCCAAAAAGGATGTTCCCCTTAAAAGGGAGCACCTCCAAGGTTTTGTTAGAGTTCAGATCTACAGACCAGGACCGCAACCAGAGAATCCGCGAGCCAGAATGGACGTAGTAGACACTTTGGCAGCCAGAACACTGGCATCAGAAGCCGCATCCTGAATGTAATGAGAGGCTGTAACAATATATGAAAGACATTGTCTAGCATTATCAGGAAAATTAGATGGCAGCTCCGCTTCCACCTCCTGAACCCAGGCTGCAATAGCTTCTGCAGCCCAAGAAGCCACAAGAGTGGGCCTATGCACAGCTCCTGCAAGTGTGTAAATAGACTTTAAGCAACCCTCCACACGCTTATCTGTCAGTTCCCTAAGAGAGGTGATGGTAGTGACAGGCAGAGCAGATGACACCACCAGCTGAGCGACTTGCGAGTCCACCGGTGGTGGCGTTTCCCAATTTTTACTTAACTCTGCAGCGAGGGGATAGCAAGCTAGCATCTTCTTATGAGGTGTGAATGTCTTTCCTGGACTCTCCCAGGATTCCTGATGTATGTCAACCAAATGGTCAGAATGAGGCAAAACTAATTTAGTAACCTTCTGACGTTTGAACCTATCAGGTTTCTTAGAGGTATCTGCAGGTTCTTTTCATCATCAATTTGAAGAATCAGCCTGATAGCCTCCAGGAGGTCAAAAAAATCCACCTGTGAAATAGATTCCCCATCGGAAGCATCTGCATCAGTGTCTGAGGGGTCAGTATATACGCCATTTTCAACGGAAGAAGTATCCGAAACATGAGTGGATTGTGAGGAAGATATGGCCCGCTTACAGGACCCCTTGGTCTTAGGCGGGTGAGGGTTAGGTTTCTGTTTAGCCAATGAGTGATTCAATTGCTGTAACTGAGTGGACAGGTGATCTGCCCACAGCGGATTAACCCCAGGAACGATATGTGGCTGTAAAGGCACGGGAGGTCCCTTAGGGGGGCGCGAATCTAGTTACCAGCGTAGTCAGTAAAGTAGAGAAAGCAGCCCAAGGCGGGTCTTGATGTGCCCCCATTGCCGCAACCCGACTGGGGGGTAGAGAACCCCCAGAACCTGAACCCTCAGCTGCTATGTTATACTCCAATCAGTCCGCGGCATCATCACCGCGTATTGCGCTATCAGCCACTGAACTATCGCCCCTTGCAGCTGACATGATATGAAAGCGTAAACCATGGGCGACACAGTACAATATCAGCAGATAAAATACCTGACCAAGAACCCCCTGTGCAGTGAGACAACACAAATAGAATATTCAAGAGGTATATGGTGACTGAAAATCACAGAGAAAAATACAAAATAAGTATATCCTGTGAACTACCTATATCAAACAAAAACCCTGACGCACTTAGCCCCCCTCAGGGTACAGAATATAGGGATAGCAGTATGAGTGAGATAAACGGAGTAGGTATCACACAGCAGCTATATGTACACACAGTCACATGTACAATGCAGAAATTATGACAAACAATAAAACTGCACTGGACTAGCAATACTAAGTAACACCAAGTAAAGCTATATAGGCTTATAGATATATCAATGCACAGTAAAGACTGGATGTATATCACAGGGTACTTGCACTAAATAACCCTGCAGTAATGCACTGTTTCTTAACTAACACTGTCTAAAGACATGTAGAATACTTAAGTGTCCTGTAAATGCACAGCGCTGATGATGCAGGCGGCATTACAGAGGAGACATTGCCCATGCAGTCCCAGAATCAGCCCAGCATGTAGTGATGGCGCCAAACGCTGACAGGGAGTGAGAGAGAGAGAAATATGCAGCTCCAGGGCTGGAACATTTCAGTAAATGGCGCCCTGGGGCTGGGGTAGGGGATACAGGCCAGAGCCTTATCCCCTTGCTGGACTTTACCACCGGGTACTGCGGGCCTTGTAAAACAGATTAATAATGTAATCCAACCTGTGTCCTTGCCCTGGTGGTCTAGTGGCGTCCCTGTACTACCACAGTGTCCACACCAGCCAGCGCGGCCCGTCTCACAAAGGCCGCACTGGATCTCGGTTTGCAGCGGGTCCCACCTGGGGGACCCTCTTACCTCCTCCCTTGGTGCGGCCACGCAATCCCGGAGAGCAGCGGCAGGTGTGTGTATGCTAGGCAGCGCTGGAGTCCTCCGCTGTAAGCGCCCAGCAACCAGGGCACGGGATTATACACCGCCGCCGGGGGAGGTGATGAAGCTGCATCATGAGTTGTCAGAATGACATCTAGCACTGTGAGTGACTATGCTGCAGCCCTTGAAGTCTTCTATTTCTTTTTATAAAAGCTCTTTTCAGGGCTGCTGGAGCAGCCCCCCTGTTAGTGACCTGCCTGCAGGGCACCAACTTAAAAACTGAGCTCCAGGCGTGGTTATAGAGGAGGCGGCGCTGTGCATCCTGGGAACAGTCAAAACTTTTAGCCTGTTGGTGCCTCAGATCAAGATCCTACTCTACACCCCGATGTTATCCCTGTGGAACCCCAGTGTACCCCGCTGCAGAAAAACATATTACAAACATAATAGATTCATGTAAACATTATACAGAATATAACCTACTACTGGGCCTATATATTAGATGATGCATAGGTGTTTCATGCCCATATGCATTCAGTTTAAAGACAGATGGACATCCTACATGATAACCAATGGTTTCCACTGCAACCAGCAGTATAGGGAATGTTCCATCGCACAGCCCTCCACAAGTCACATGCTCTATGGCAGACCTGGTCAACATGCTGCTCTCCAGCTAATGTGAAACTACAAGTTCCAGAATGCTTAACTAGCTGATTGGTGGGGGGGTATGCTGGGACTTGTAGTTTCACAACAGCTGGACAGCTAGGCCTGTCCAAGGGCTCCATGTTCTCCACTCATATCACAGTCATTAGCTACCACTGAGTGAAGAAGCAAAGCAATTCTCCAGGCAACGTGGACTAGTAAGCAGGCAGAGAGAAGACATGTGGGGAGATGTACTTAGCCTTGGAAAGTGATAAAGTAGAGAGAGAGATAAAGTACCAGCTAATAAGTTCCTGTCATGTTACAGACTGTGTTTGAGCAATTGCAGTTAGAAGGCTGAATGTTTGCTACCAGCTGTGGTTCCTACCTGGATGGAGGAGGTGGGCTGCCTGGTCCCTTCCACCTTGTTCCCGCAGTCGGCCGGATCCCGGAACCTGTACAATGTAGCAGACAGGTGCCTGGACCAGCGCATGCGCAGTAGCGGCGGCGGTACTGCACATGCGCAAAACACCAGCTTCTACGGACTGCTTCGGCTGCAGCCCATAGAAACCCACTAGGGCTGAAAGGCCTTACAGAAAGCCAGCTCTCTGCTAATCGCAGCCCGGTCTTGCAGTCCCGGCGGGAGGAAACATGACAGGTAAGACTTCCAATAGGAATTCACTGCCACTTATGGATTACAACAGGCTCACTGAGCTAAGGTGGCAGATTTTACTGGTGGGGCTCCAGTCCTGTATCCCATAGGTAAAATCCGCCACTGGTTGCTACTTTAAACTCTGTCCATGGCTTAGTACATCTGCCCCTAAATTTACAAAATATAAATAGGGGATAACTCTCTTTGCATAATGGGTAGTATATATGTTGCTAGCAAACAATTACACATTTAATTGGGGTTACATATAAGAGACCATTTGGTATTAACCTAGAACACAGCATTGAGTGTGAAGCAGGATGGGCAGCCCATTGGTTACACGTCTGCATAGCAGTGTTGGATATTCATAGCTTTATCCTCGGAGCTAAACCTCAGGTGATATCAGCTTGTAATGACTGGTGATACCAGCTTGTAATGACAAATATGTACATTTGGGGCATTACATATATGATGGGAGCCACTTGTTTTAAATACCCACTCTAGGAAGAAATAAATTCATTTGTGGCTGTCTGTTATTTGCTAAAGGTATCTCACTCTTGTGGGTGACCTCAATTAACCTTACGGTTAGCCGCAGACCGCAATTTTCCCACCATTGGCTATAATGGAGGACCGCGAAACTCCGTTATAGCCGGTGCACTCCACCTGATTGACAGGACAGGTGCGTACAAGCCAATCAAGAGAGCACTATGACATGGCGCTCCCTGATTGGCTGCCGGGTCCTCTAGTGACAGCAGTCACAGGGGGTTCCGGCATTAGGGGAACGGGGTTCCATGTCTAAACATGAATCCCCTTTATTGTGTTGGTTCGGGTTGTTCGGATTGTTATTTTTTGAACCCATAGATGCCGACAGGGAAAGAAGAGGACCGATCTACACGGGATTTTTTGTGAATATATATATATATATATATATATTTATTTTTTTTTATTTTTTTACAGGTATCCTATTGGATTCTACATGAACAAGTGGGCGTGAATGGCAGCGTGGGATGTAGGCAAGTATGTATGAGTGTGTAAGTGTGTTTTATTAAAACTTTACTATCACGGTGTGTTGTGGTTTTTTTGGGGTATTTCTTTTGTTGTGGAACTACAGGTACCAGCATGCCCGTTAATTCCCTGTATGCTGGTACTTGTGGTTCTCCAAGTACCAGCATGGGGGGGGGCCTTGCTGGGATTTTTAGTTCCACAGCAAAACACAACATTTGATTTTTACACACTTTTGGCTATCAGCCCGGCACCCACCACCCAGGGGTGCTGGGGACAGCCTCAGTCTTCACCCCTGGCCCTTAGGTGCCTGGAGGGGGGGACCCCTTGATTTAAGGGGTCCCCACTCCCACAGGGAACCCCGGGCCAGGGGTGACTAGTTGGGGGGTAATGCCACGGCCAGAGAGACCTACATAAATGTGTCCCCCGGCTATGGCATTATGTCCCTGGCTAGTGGGGCCCGGTGCGGGTTTTAAAAATACAGGGGACCCCTACGTCTTTTGTCCCCCATATTTTTGGAACCAGGACCGGCCCAAGAGCCCGGTGCTGGTTGTATAAATACTGGGGTTCCCTGCGCATTTCCCCCCCGTATTTTAACAAGCAGCCCCAGCACAATGAGCCCGGTTCTGGTAATGCTTAGAAGGGGGTACCCCACACATTTTTTTTTTATATTTTTACCTATTTCGGACACTTTTACACAGAGATGCATGCATGGATCTCACTAATCCGTGCATGACTCTCCAAACACGCCAGCCAAAAGCAGTTCTATTTGAAAGTACTATTTCTGTATGAATTCAATGCTTTCCCGGCAGTGTTTGGCTATTGTTGGCCAAACACTGCCGGGACAGTAAATTACAGTGCTTTATAAATTAACAGCTGCATTTGACCGATGGTCTATTGATTCGTATTTGTGTGGACGGCAGTGTATCTCAATACGAATAGCCCCAACACTGCCGAGATTTGTGTTTAGTACCGAGAAGACCCTTAGGAAAAAAAGACAAACTCGAATGGATTCAGGGACCTTAGTAAATTTCCACTAAAATATTTTTTTAGTTTAAAAGAATATGACAGGTTCCTGGAAGCAACAAATCACATTATGTGGATAAGATAGTATTCCCTTTCATCCATTCCTAAGTGTGTGTATGTATATATGACGCGACGGGAGCAGCGGCGCCGGACAGGTGAGTGCAATCTGAGTAATGTATGTTTGTTAAAGGGTATAAATGTTGTTCATTTGATGTGTATCATTGTGGAACGCATATCCCTGACGACGGGGCTAGTTCCCGAAACGACATAGGATGCAATAAACATCACTTTCAACTGCAACAGACTGTGGAGTGCCGCTGTTACTCTCGTTCTCTCTCTCTCTCTCTCTCTCTCTATTTATATATATATATATATATATATCTATCTCCTTTCCCAATCACCAGCTTCTTCTTCAAAAATACAGTATATTACACTAAAAGCAATGAAGATAAGTCAAACATTCCGAAAGAGCTGATCCTGCACACTGCCCAAAAATAAGGAAGTCGTTTATATTTTCCCCCAAATGACATGAGATATAGAGAACAAACAAATGTAGATTATCTGATAGAAAAGGTCCACAAAGCTCTATTATTGCCAGCAGTTCCTATTTCAATCCATAATTCAGTGCTTTCAGCTGGTAACAATATACAGGGCAGAACCTTAGCCCAACCTGCATTAATCATGGGAGCACTTATCTTGTGTTGTCAAACAGTAAAAATATGTATAAGTACTGTGAGTGTAGCCTGTTCTCTGCTCAATGTTGAGAGGATTAGTTTACACACAGGGGAGTGCGTGAGACAAACATCTGTATTGTAGAAAGGGCTCACTGAGGGGCGCTGCAGAGACAGGGCCGTACGAGAGCTACTGACTGCCCACTGGTGTAAATCAGTGTCTGGTTCTTGTAATCTTTGACAAACCACTTTGTCTCCTATTGTTCTATGCATCATTTATATGACCAACCACACTTGTAATTGAATACATGTGCTGAGGAAAATTTGTACTTCAAAGTATGTAACTAAAGCTTATAAGGTAGAAGTTAATCTTTATGGCCCTTGTTAAATATCAGAATAGCTATAGTTATGGGTGTTGATGATGAGGTCATGGAGATAAGTGCCATACCCTTTAACCAGGAGGCAATCCTGAGACCGCCTGTCGGGATCCCAGCAGTCATAACGCCGACACCGGAATCCCGACAGGTGGTGAAATGCCGACACCGGAATACAAGCGCCACAGGCTTTTCTCCCACTATGGGCTTACTTAATGTTAACGATATGGGAACATGTAGGGAAAAATACATAATAGATTCAAAAACATAATAGATTCATGTAAACATATTATACAGAATATAACCTACAAAGGTATGCAGTTACAATACCGCCCGTCAGGATCCTGGCTATCACAACAACGAGGCCGTTATCCCGACAGGGGTACAATCTCGCCGCCGGAATACCGGTGAGGTAGGTGATTCTCCCTCTGTAGGTGTCCACAACAGCCATAGTGGGAGAATATAACCTGTAGCAATGCAGCGAGCCACCATGCCCGCAGTGTGGCGAGTGCAGTGAGGCCATAAGGGGCTTTCAAGTGCTCGCCCCGCTGTCGGCATACCATACTGGTGGCCGGGATCCTGGCCGCCGGCAAAGCGTATGTATTCCCTTTAACCATACGGCACATCCATCATTTTCTTTCTTTTTTTTTTAAAAGGGGGAGGGGTTGTAGGCCACTGGCGCATTATTCAGCATACTTGTCACCTGAGGACGGACGACAGCCGTTTATGGATTGGGTACAGTAGAATATTTTCGGGTGTGGTTCGTTTTATCGACAGTATCTAGGTCGACAATGTTTAGGTCGACCACTATAGGTCGACAGTCACTAGGTCGACATGGATGGAAGGTCGACAGGGTTTCTGGGTCGACATGTGCTAGGTCGACAGGTCTAAAGGTCGACATGATTTTTTTTTTTTTTTTTGTGTCGTTTTCTTCGTAAAGTGACCGGGATCCCAAATTAGTGCACCGCATCCGCTCGCAATGCTTCGGGCATGGTGCCTTCGCTCCGCTACCGCTTCGCTCGGCACACTTTACCGTTCCAATCGTAGTCCACGTGGATCGTTAAGTATGAAAAAATAAAAACATAAAATGTGAAAAACTCATGTCGACCTTTAGACCTGTCGACCTAGCACATGTCGACCTAGAAACCCTGTCGACCTTCCATCCATGTCGACCTAGTGACTGTCGACCTATAGTGGTCGACCTAAACATTGTCGACCTAGACACTGTCGATCTTCAGACCGGATCCCAATATTTTCATATATTGTTACAATTCAATGAATAGTCAACTAAACAGGTAATTACAAGGAAAACATTCATTAGATGAAAGACTTCTAAAGCACAAAGATGCTAATATTATTGGTAATCACATTATGCAAATGAAATATATAGGATGTGGGATAAATATTCCTAGAAGACTATGATCATCCAAAAAGGAATAATCTTTCTTGGGTACTGTGGGAATATGTATTAAAAATATTGTGAGGGCTGCGCTAACGGTATCCGTTCACATGGTCGACCATGTTATGGTCGACAGTCATTAGGTCGACCACTATTGGTCGACATTGACATGGTCAACATGGACACATGAAAATGGTCGACACATGAAATGTCGACACATGAAAAGGTCGACATGAGTTTTTTTACCTTTTTTTTCTTTTGGGGAACTATTCCATACTTTACGATCCACGTGGACTACGACTGGAACGGTAATCTGTGCCGAGCGAAGCGGCAGCGGAGCGAAGGCACCATGCCCGAAGCATGGCGAGCGAAGCGAGCCATGCAAGGGGACGCGGTGCACTAACTGGGGTTCCCAGTCACTTTACGCAAAATACGACACCAGAAAAAGTAAAAAAACAACAACCCGTGTCGACATTTTCATGTGTCGACCTTTCGCGTGTCGACCATTTTCATGTGTCGACCATGTGTCCATGTCGACCATGTCAATGTCGACCAATAGTGGTCGACCTAATGACTGTCGACCATAACATGGTCGACCATTCATACCGGAACCTGCGCTAACACCTTATGTTTAAAAAAGCAGCTATGGAGGATGAGGGATTCCACTAGCCCTATTAGAGTATGTGTGTGTTGGTAACTCCCAGCGCTATACTTTAAACAAAGGACAATTATACACAGAAAAAGAAAATGTATAAATGTTTATTTTCTGGTACAAAAAGATATGACTGTAATATGCAAATAACCGTAGCGAATAAGTAACGAATAATAAGATTTTACTCACCGGTAAATCTATTTCTCGTAGTCCGTAGTGGATGCTGGGAACTCCGAAAGGACCATGGGGAATAGCGGCTCTGCAGGAGACTGGGCACAACTAAAGAAAGCTTTTAGGTCACCTGGTGTGCACTGGCTCCTCCCACTATGACCCTCCTCCAAGCCTCAGTTAGGACACTGTGCCCGGACGAGCTGACATAATAAGGAAGGATTTTGAATCCCGGGTAAGACTCCTACCAGCCACACCGTATAACTCGTGATACTATACCCAGTTTAACAGTATGAAAACAACTGAGCCTCTCAACAGATGGCTCAACAATAACCCTTTAGTTAACAATAACTATGTACAAGTATTGCAGACAATCCGCACTTGGGATGGGCGCCCAGCATACACTACGGACTACGAGAAATAGATTTACCGGTGAGTAAAATCTTATTTTCTCTGACGTCCTAGTGGATGCTGGGAACTCCGAAAGGACCATGGGGATTATACCAAAGCTCCCAAACGGGCGGGAGAGTGCGGATGACTCTGCAGCACCGAATGAGAGAACTCAAGGTCCTCCTCAGCCAGGGTATCAAATTTGTAGAATTTTGC
Source organism: Pseudophryne corroboree (assembly GCF_028390025.1). NCBI lineage: Eukaryota > Metazoa > Chordata > Amphibia > Anura > Myobatrachidae > Pseudophryne > Pseudophryne corroboree. The sequence continues at coordinate 80,696,227 of NC_086450.1, read as the reverse complement.
AAACGTGTTTGCCCCTGACCAAGTAGCAGCTCGGCAAAGTTGTAAAGGCGAGACCCCTCGGGCAGCCGCCCAAGATGAGCCCACCTTTCTCGTGGAATGGGCTTTCACTGATTTAGGATGCGGCAGTCCAGCCGCAGAATGCGCCAGCTGAATTGTGCTACAAATCCAGCGAGCAATAGTCTGCTTAGAAGCAGGAGCACCCAGTTTGTTGGGTGCATACAGTATAAATAGCGAGTCAGTTTTCCTGACTCTAGCCGTCCTGGAAACATAAATTTTCAAGGCCCTGACTACGTCCAGTAACTTGGAATCCTCCAAGTCCCTAGTAGCCGCAGGCACCACAATAGGTTGGTTCAAGTGAAAAGCTGATACCACCTTAGGGAGAAACTGGGGACGAGTCCTCAATTCCGCCCTATCCATATGGAAAATCAGATAAGGGCTTTTACATGACAAAGCTGCCAATTCTGACACACGCCTGGCTGAAGCCAAGGCAAAAAACATGATCACTTTCCACGTGAGATATTTTAGATCCACGGTTTTAAGTGGCTCAAACCAATGTGATTTTAAGAAACTCAACACCACGTTGAGATCCCAAGGTGCCACTGGAGGCACAAACGGGGGCTGAATATGCAGCACTCCTTTCACAAACGTCTGAACTTCAGGTAGTGAAGCTAGTTCTTTCTGGAAGAAAATCGACAGAGCCGAGATCTGTACCTTAATGGAGCCTAATTTCAGGCCCATAGTCACTCCTGCTTGTAGGAAATGCAGAAATCGACCTAGTTGAAATTCCTCTGTTGGGGCCTTTTTGGCCTCACACCAAGCAACATATTTCCGCCATATGCAGTGATAATGCTTTGCAGTTACATCTTTCCTGGCTTTAATCAGCGTAGGAATGACTTCCTCCGGAATGCCCTTTTCCTTCAGGATCCGGCGTTCAACCGCCATGCCGTCAAACGCAGCCGCTGTAAGTCTTGGAACAGACAGGGCCCCTGCTGCAGCAGGTCCTGTCTGAGCGGCAGAGGCCATGGGTCCTCTGAGATCATCTCTTGAAGCTCCGGGTACCACGCTCGTCTTGGCCAATCCGGAACCACGAGTATTGTTCTTACTCCTCGTTTTCTTATTATTCTCAGTACCCTTGGTATGAGAGGCAGAGGAGGGAACACATAAACTGACTGGTACACCCACGGTGTCACTAGAGCGTCCACAGCTATCGCCTGAGGGTCCCTTGACCTGGCGCAATATCTCTCTAGTTTTTTGTTTAGGCGGGACGCCATCATGTCCACCTGTGGCCGTTCCCATCGATTTACAATCAGCGTGAAGACTTCTGGATGAAGTCCCCACTCTCCCGGGTGGAGGTCGTGCCTGCTGAGAAAGTCTGCTTCCCAGTTGTCCACTCCCGGAAAGAACACTGCTGACAGTACTAGTACGTGATTTTCCGCCCATCAGAGAATCCTTGTGGCTTCTGCCATTGCCATCCTGCTTCTTGTGCCGCCCTGTCGATTTACATGGGCGACTGCCGTGATGTTGTCTGACTGGATCAGTACCGGCTGGTGTAGAAGCATGGATTTTGCCTGACTTAGGGCATTGTAAATGGCCCTTAGTTCCAAAATATTTATGTGTAGGGAAGTCTCCTGACTCGACCATAGTCCTTGGAAGTTTCTTCCCTGTGTGACTGCCCCCCAGCCTCGAAGGCTGGCATCCGTGGTCACCAGGACCCAGTCCTGTATGCCGAATCTGCGGCCCTCTAGAAGATGAGCACTCTGCAGCCACCACAGCAGAGACACCCTGGTTCTTGGAGACAGGGTTATTAGGCGATGCATCTGAAGATGCGATCCGGACCATTGGTCCAACAGGTCCCACTGAAAGATTCTGGCATGGAACCTGCCGAAAGGAATTGCTTCGTAAGAAGCCACCATCTTTCCTAGGACCCGCGTGCAGTGATGCACCGATACCTGTTTTGGTTTCAGGAGGTCTCTGACTAGAGATGACAGCTCCTTGGCTTTCTCCTTCCGGGAGAAACACTTTTTTCTGGACTGTATCCAGAATCATACCCAGGAACAGTAGACGTGTCGTCGGAACCAGCTGTGATTTTGGAATATTCAGAATCCAACCGTGCTGGTGTTGCACCTCCTGAGATAGTGCTACTCCCACCAACAACTGCTCCTTGGACCTCGCCTTTATTAGAAGATCGTCCAAGTACGGGATAATTAAAATCCCTTTCTTCGAAGGAGTATCATCATTTCCGCCATTACCTTGGTAAACACCCTCGGTGCCGTGGAGAGTCCAAACGGCAGCGTCTGGAATTGGTAATGGCAATCCTGTACCACAAATCTGAGGTACTCCTGGTGAGGATAGTAAATGGGGACATGCAGGTAAGCATCCTTGATGTCCAAGGATACCATGTAATCCCCCTCGTCCAGGCTTGCAATAACCGCCCTGAGCGATTCCATCTTGAACTTGAATTTTTTTATGTATGTGTTCAAGGATTTCAAATTTAAAATGGGTCTCACCGAACCGTCCGGTTTCGGTACCACAAACAGTGTGGAATAGTAACCCCGTCCTTGTTGAAGTAGGGGCACCTTGATTATCACCTGCTGGGAATACAGCTTGTGAATTGCCGCTAGCACAGCCTCCCTGTCTGAAGGAGTAATCGGCAAGGCAGATTTTAGGAACCGGTGGGGTGGAGACGCCTCGAATTCCAGTTTGTACCCTTGAGATACTATTTGCAGGATCCAGGGATCCACCTGTGAGCGAGCCCACTGATCGCTGAAATTTTTGAGGCGGCCCCCCACCGTACCTGGCTCCGCCTGTGGAGCCCCACCGTCATGCGGCGGACTTGGAAGAAGCGGGGGAGGACTTTTGCTCCTGGGAACCTGCTGTTTGTTGCAGCCTTTTTCCCCTACCTCTGCCTCTGGACAGAAAGGACCCGCCTTTTCCACGCCTGTTTTTCTGAGTCCGAAAGGACTGTACCTGATAAAACGGCGCCTTTTTAGGCTGTGAGGGAACATGGGGTAAAAATGCTGACTTCCCAGCAGTTGCTGTGGAAACTAGGTCCGAGAGACCATCCCCAAATAACTCCTCACCCTTATAAGGCAAAACTTCCATGTGCCTTTTTGAATCTGCATCCCCTGTCCACTGGCGAGTCCATAAGCCTCTCCTAGCAGAAATGGACAATGCACTTATTTTAGATGCCAGCCGGCAGATCTCCCTCTGTGCATCTCTCATGTATAAGACTGAGTCTTTTATATGCTCTATGGTTAGCAGAATAGTGTCCCTGTCTAGGGTGTCAATATTTTCTGACAGGGAATCTGACCACGCAGTGGCAGCACTGCACATCCATGCTGACGCAATAGCTGGTCTAAGTATAATGCCTGAGTGTGTATATACAGACTTCAGGATCGCCTCCTGCTTTCTATCAACAGGTTCCTTGAGGGCGGCCGTATCCGGAGACGGTAGTGCCACCTTTTTAGACAAACGTGTGAGCGCTTTATCCACCCTAGGGGGTGTCTCCCAACGTGACCTATCCTCTGGCGGGAAAGGGAACGCCATTAGTAACTTCTTAGAGATTACCAATCTTTTATCAGGGAAAGCCCACGCTTCTTCACACACTTCATTTAATTCTTCTGATGGGGGAAAAACTACGGGTAGTTTTTTCTCCCCAAACATAATACCCTTTTTAGTGGTACCTGGGTTTATATCAGAATTTTGTAACACCTCTTTCATTGCTTCAATCATGCAACGAATGGCCTTAGTGGACATTAGACTAGACTCATCGTCGTCGACACTGGTGTCAGTATCCGTGTCGACATCCGCGTCTGCCATCTGAGGTAGCGGGCGTTTTAGAGCCCCCGATGGCCTTTGAGACGCCTGGACAGGCACGAGCTGAGAAGCCGGCTGTCCCGCATTTGGCATGTCGTCAAATTTTATGTGTAAGGAGTCGACACGTGCATGCAATTCCTTCCATAAGTCCATCCACTCAGGTGTCTGCCCCGCAGGGGGTGACATCCCTTCTATAGGCATCTGCTCCGCCTCCACATCCACATCATTATCCTCATCAAACATGTCGACACAGCCGTACCGACACACCGCACACACACAGGGAATGCTCTGACAGAGGACAGGACCCACAAAAGCCCTTTGGGGAGACAGTGAGAGTATGCCAGCACACACCAGAGCGCTATATAATGCAGGGACTAACTGAATTATGTCCCCTATAGCTGCTGTTATATATACTGCGCCTAAATTTAGTGCCCCCCCTCTCTTTTTTACCCTTTTCTGTAGTGTAGACTGCAGGGGAGAGCCAGGGAGCTTACTTCCAGCGGAGCGGTGAGGGAGAAATGGCGCCAGTGTGCTGAAGGAGATAGCTCCGCCCCTTTTTCACAGACTTTTCTCCCGCTTTTTTATGGATTCTGGCAGGGGTAATTATCACATATATAGCCTCTGGGGCTATATATTGTGGTATTTTTGCCAGCCAAGGTGTTATTATTGCTGCTCAGGGCACCCCCCCCTAGCGCCCTGCACCCTCAGTGACCGGAGTGTGAAGTGTGTATGAGGAGCAATGGCGCACAGCTGCAGGGCTGTGCGCTACCTTGGTGAAGACTGATGTCTTCTGCCGCCGATTTTCCGGACCTCTTCTTGCTTCTGGCTCTGTAAGGGGGACGGCGGCGCGGCTCCGGGACTGAACACCAAGGCCAGTTCCATGCGGTCGATCCCTCTGGAGCTAATGGTGTCCAGTAGCCTAAGAAGCCCAAGCTAGCTGCAAGCAGGTAGGTTCGCTTCTTCTCCCCTTAGTCCCTCGCTGCAGTGAGCCTGTTGCCAGCAGGTCTCACTGTAAAATAAAAAACCTAATTATATACTTTCTTTTTAGAAGCTCAGGAGAGCCCCTAGTGTGCATCCAACCTCGGCCGGGCACAAAATCTAACTGAGGCTTGGAGGAGGGTCATAGTGGGAGGAGCCAGTACACACCAGGTGACCTAAAAGCTTTCTTTAGTTGTGCCCAGTCTCCTGCGGAGCCGCTATTCCCCATGGTCCTTTCGGAGTTCCCAGCATCCACTAGGACGTCAGAGAAAAAGAATTATTCTGTACGGTTTATAAAGAATTGTAAAATATATACTCTCAGTGCAGATTTATATGATTAATGTAAAACAGATGTTTTAAAAGGTGTATGTTACTAATACCGGTATACAAACAGTACAAAAAGACAAAATAGACAACTTCTAAGTGCGGTTTACTCTACTGAACGGAGACAAAACTATCAGACATTTATTCTGCACCAGTCAGTAGAGTAAACCGCACTTGCGTTTCTACTGTACTTGTTTAAAACTTTTTAACAATTTTCTTTAATCTTTATCCTTTCTTTATTTATATGTTGTCTATTTTGTCTTTTTGTACTGTGTTTGTATACCGGTATTAGGAACATACACCTTTTAAAACGTCTTTTTTACATTAATTATATAAATCTGCTCTGAAAGTATATATTTTACAATTCTTTATAAACCGTACAGAATCATTCTTTATTCTTTACTTATTTGCTACGGTTATTTGCATATTACAGATAATATATATATATATATATTAGGAACAGAATGTGTCTTAAGGGAGCTAGGCAGATATTTACTTTATACAAGAAACTCTCTCCCAAATTTTGACCAAAAATTAATTAAAAAATGTTCGATTTATTCACACATTACTATTGAACAGAACAATGTAGGACATAAAAGAATTTGCATTAATGTACAGCGGCAAATACAATTAAAATGCAGACTTAAATTTTGTAAAATGCATCTTGATTATTTCATCCAATGGTGTTCCTTAAAAGATGCCTGATGTTCTCACAATAGAGCCAAACCCAACGCGTTTCGTCCCAAAGGACTTAATCAGGGGTTCATATCAATGGCTACTGGAAGAGCTTTATGGGGCAAATAACCGCTTTAACGGTAGTGTTGTTCCCACATGTAAAATCAGTATGATACAATATTAAAACAACAATGCTGGATACACCAGTATTCACAGTTGATCAGGCCAATATAGTCATGCAATACAGGGATTTAAGCGCTGTATTCACAAATGGCTAAATCCACAATTATGTAGATCAAGTTTAGCAGAATTGCCAGGCTTTCCTGAACAGCAGTGGCAATTGCCTGGCAAGCTTTTTTTGTAGAGGGAGGATTTAATAAAAGGAGTAACTATATTTGGTTTATGGGTAAGTTGACATCCTGGGCGGGTTGTGCCATGCTCCCACAGATAATAATGTTGGTACTTTGTTATCCAATCAAGAGCCTGGAATCGCATACTTAATAGTTGTCTAGTCTCTTGGTTATCATTGTAACTATGGATACCGCCATCCCAGACAAGTTGTGTGGTATTAAGTGCACAGTACAATTAAGTTGCGCGCGCGCACACACACAAAAAAAAAAAGAAGCTTTTTCTGACCTACAGTATAGGATACTTATAAGATAAAAATAAGAATTTACTTACCGATAATTCTATTTCTCATAGTCCGTAGTGGATGCTGGGACTCCGTAAGGACCATGGTGAATAGCGGCTCCGCAGGAGACTGGGCACAAAAGTAAAAGCTTGAACTAGCTGGTGTGCACTGGCTCCTCCCCCTATGACCCTCCTCCAAGCCTCAGTTAGGATACTGTGCCCGGACGAGCGTACATAATAAGGAAGGATATTGAATCCCGGGTAAGACTCATACCAGCCACACCAATCACACCGTACAACCTGTGATCTGAACCCAGTTAACAGTATGATAAACGAAGGAGCCTCTGAAAAGATGGCTCACAACAATAATAACCCGAATTTTGTAACAATAACTATATACAAGTATTGCAGACAATCCGCACTTGGGATGGGCGCCCAGCATCCACTACGGACTATGAGAAATAGAATTATCGGTAAGTAAATTCTTATTTTCTCTAACGTCCTAAGTGGATGCTAGGACTCCGTAAGGACCATGGGGATTATACCAAAGCTCCCAAACGGGCGGGAGAGTGCGGATGACTCTGCAGCACCGAATGAGAGAACTCCAGGTCCTCCTCAGCCAGGGTATCAAATTTGTAGAATTTAGCAAACGTGTTTGCCCCTGACCAAGTAGCTGCTCGGCAAAGTTGTAAAGCCGAGACCCCTCGGGCAGCCGCCCAAGATGAGCCCACCTTCCTTGTGGAATGGGCTTTTACAGATTTTGGCTGTGGCAGGCCTGCCACAGAATGTGCAAGCTGAATTGTACTACAAATCCAACGAGCAATCGTCTGCTTAGAAGCAGGAACACCCAGCTTGTTGGGTGCATACAGGATAAACAGCGAGTCAGATTTCCTGACTCCAGCCGTCCTGGAAATATATATTTTCAGGGCCCTGACTACGTCCAGTAACTTGGAGTCCTCCAAGTCCCTAGTAGCCGCAGGCACCACAATAGGCTGGTTCACGTGAAACGCTGAAACCACCTTTGGGAGAAATTGAGGACGAGTCCTCAATTCTGCCCTATCCGTGTGAAAAATCAGGTAAGGGCTTTTATAAGATAAAGCCGCCAATTCTGAGACACGCCTGGCTGAAGCCAGGGCTAACAGCATTACCACCTTCCATGTGAGATATTTTAATTCCACAGTGGTGAGTGGTTCAAACCAATGTGATTTTAGGAACCCCAAAACCACATTGAGATCCCAAGGTGCCACCGGGAGCACAAAAGGAGGCTGTATATGCAGTACCCCTTTGACAAACGTCTGGACTTCAGGCACTGAAGCCAGTTCTTTTTGGAAGAAAATCGACAGGGCCGAAATTTGAACCTTAATGGACCCTAATTTTAGGCCCATAGACAGTCCTGTTTGCAGGAAATGTAGGAAGCGACCCAGTTGAAATTCCTCTGTAGGGGCCTCTTTGGCCTCACACCACGCAACATATTTTCGCCAAATGCGGTGATAATGTTTCGCGGTTACATCCTTCCTGGCCTTTATCAGGGTAGGGATGACTTCTTCTGGAATGCCTTTTTCCTTCAGGATCCGGCGTTCAACCGCCATGCCGTCAAACGCAGCCGCGGTAAGTCTTGGAACAGACAAGGTCCCTGCTGGAGCAGGTCCTTTCTTAGAGGTAGAGGCCACGGGTCCTCCGTGAGCATCTCTTGAAGTTCCGGGTACCAAGTCCTTCTTGGCCAATCCGGAACCACGAGTATAGTTCTTACTCCTCTCCTTTTTATGATTCTCAGTACTTTTGGTATGAGAGGCAGAGGAGGGAACACATACACTGACTGGTACACCCATGATGTTACCAGAGCGTCCACCGCTATTGTCTGAGGGTCCCTTGACCTGGCGCAATATCTGTCTAGTTTTTTGTTGAGACGGGACGCCATCATGTCCACCTTTGGTTTTTCCCAACGGTTTACCATCTCTTGGAAGACTTCTGGATGAAGTCCCCACTCCCCCGGGTGAAGGTCGTGTCTGCTGAGGAAGTCCGCTTCCCAGTTGTCCACTCCAGGAATGAACACTGCTGACAGTGCTATTACATGATTCTCCGCCCAGCGAAGAATCCTTGCAGCTTCTGCCATCGCCCTCCTGCTTCTCGTGCCGCCCTGTCTGTTTACGTGGGCGACTGACGTGATGTTGTCCGATTGGATCAATACCGCCTGACCCTGAAGCAGGGGTTTTGCTTGACTTAGGGCATTGTAAATGGCCCTTAGTTCCAGAATGTTTATATGAAGAGATGTTTCCATGCTTGACCACAAGCCCTGGAAATTTTGTCCCTGTGTGACTGCTCCCCAGCCTCTCAGGCTGGCATCTGTGGTCACCAGGATCCAATCCTGAATGCCGAATCTGCGGCCCTCTAGTAGATGAGCACTCTGCAGCCACCACAGAAGAGACACCCTTGTCCTTGGCGACAGGGTTATCCGCTGATGCATCTGAAGATGCGATCCGGACCATTTGTCCAGAAGATCCCACTGAAACGTTCTTGCATGGAATCTTCCGAATGGAATCGCTTCGTAAGAAGCCACCATTTTTCCCAGGACCCTCGTGCACTGATGCACTGACACCTGGCCTGGTTTTAGGAGATTCCTGACTAGCTCGGATAACTCCCTGGCCTTCTCCTCTGGGAGAAACACCTTTTTCTGGACTGTGTCCAGAATCATTCCTAGGAACAGGAGACGTGTCGTTGGAATCAGCTGCGATTTTGGAATATTTAGAATCCACCCGTGCTGACGTAACACTAACTGAGATAGTGCTACTCCGACTTCTAACTGTTCCCTGGACCTTGCCCTTATCAGGAGATCGTCCAAGTAAGGGATAATTAAAACGCCTTTTCTTCGAAGACGAATCATCATTTCGGCCATTACCTTGGTAAAGACCCGAGGTGCCGTGGACAATCCAAACGGCAGCGTCTGAAACTGATAATGACAGTTTTGTACTACAAACCTGAGGTACCCTTGGTGAGAAGGGTAGATTGGGACGTGGAGATAAGCATCTTTGATGTCCAGAGACACCATATAGTCCCCTTCTTCCAGGTTTGCTATCACTGCTCTGAGTGACTCCATCTTGAATTTGAACCTCTTTATGTAAGTGTTCAAGGATTTTAGATTTAAAATTGGTCTCACCGAGCCGTCCGGCTTCGGTACCACAAACAGCGTGGAATAATACCCCTTTCCCTGTTGTAGGAGAGGTACCTTGATTATCACCTGCTGGGAATACAGCTTGTGAATGGCTTCCAAAACTGCCTCCCTGTCGGAGGGAGACTTTGGTAGAGCAGACTTCAGGAACCGGCGAGGGGGAGACGTCTCGAATTCCAGTTTGTACCCCTGTGATACTACCTGCAGAATCCAGGGGTCCACTTGCGAGTGAGCCCACTGCGCGTTGAAATTTTTGAGACGGGCCCCCACCGTGTCCGTGCCAGCAGTACTCACTGAAAATAAAAAACCTAAAATAAACTTTTACTCTAAGCAGCTCAGGAGAGCCACCTAGCATGCACCCTTCTCGTTCGGGCACAAAAATCTAACTGAGGCTTGGAGGAGGGTCATAGGGGGAGGAGCCAGTGCACACCAGCTAGTTCAAGCTTTTACTTTTGTGCCCAGTCTCCTGCGGAGCCGCTATTCCCCATGGTCCTTATGGAGTCCCAGCATCCACTTAGGACGTTAGAGAAATAGAAAAACAATAAGCCTGCACTATGTCTACTGTACAAGGTACCAGCTGCATAACAATATATATATGCCCAATATGTACACAAACAAAAATTTTGTGGCAGCACGTCTCTTTACCAATGCAAGAAGAATTAATCACAGGCACTGTCACTTCCATGCTTTTCTGAATGAGGAATGACACACCTTACAATAAGCAATCTTATTAATACTTCTTCTGGTGAATTTAAATGTTTGTGTATATTTACTTGTATTTAAATAGGTTTCCTGTTTCAGGACTTTCTATGATGGTGCAAATAAAAGGCTGTTTGCAAAGCTTACTAATTACTATAATCTCACCGCTTGTTTTCTCTTCTGCAGAATCCATTCTCCTTATCCCAGAACCCTTCTGTCAGTGTAACTGATGTCTACCAAATGCCACACGTGACCAGGCATTAGGTCAATCTGTATTACTGCTGATATTGCTGCATATACAGCTAGGTCCTGGCTTGCAGATGCACATGGATGATGACAGACAAAACCTGATTCTAACTGGACGAACACATCTCAAGCACACCCATTTATACAAACACATGAAAACACTGCAACCCTGTTTTAAAAATAAAATAAAAAAAATAAAATCCATACATAACCACTGAACACTCCTTTTGCACAACTAAAAGTGTGTCATGTTGTGGTAGGGGAAGACTACACATACAGTATGTTTGTAAGTGCTACATAACCAACAAAAAAAATTGGACACAGAGGCTTTCTTTTTAGATACATTGGGGGTAATTCCAAGTTGATCGCAGCAGGAAATTTTTTAGCAGTTGGGCAAAACCATGTGCACTGTAGAAGGGGCAGATATAACATGTGCAGAGAGAGATAGATTTGGGTGGGTTATTTTGTTTCTGTGCAGGGTAAATACTGGCTGCTTTATTTTTACACTGCAATTTAGATTGCAGATTGAACTCACCACACCCAAATCTATCTCTCTCTGCACGTTATATCTGCCCCCCCTACAGTGCACATGGTTTTGCCCAACTGCTAAAAAATTTCATGCTGCGATCAACTTGGAATTACCCCCATTGTGTGGTTCCGTTTCTGTCCAACTCTGACTAAGACCCGCTGCATTCTGAAACAAATACATAGCCCCACCAAAGTCACGTCGGCAACTAAACTGAATAAAATGACTGCAGCCAATGGAACAGATCCGTGCCAGCATACACAGGCAGAGTTGTCATCTTCCAAAGGGCATTTACATGTACGCACCCATTTTCCGGGACTGCAAACCCTGATATTGCCAGTATCTGACCAGCTCAATGTTTACTGCAAGATAATACACATGGGACCATGCTTGCATAAGGCTCTTGTAGCATCAATGTATCACAACATGCTATGTATCACAACACGCAGTGATTCCAAAATAATACGTACAAACCATCGTACAAATGTTTATTTTCGTAATTTTGACATTTAAAAGCCTAGGACACACAAATCTTTTCATTCATCTATATCTTGAACAAAATACAATTACAGTAGTTTCTACTTCAGAGAGTAATATTTACATACCATTGTGTTAATGCATTACTCATTTGCATGACTTCTCACTATGGAGCTAATTACTTGGATAAAGGTACTAATGGGGGATTTATAAATCATCTTAATGTTATTCACTTTCCCACTAAGGTTTACTCTACAGAACTGAAATTCCCGTGCAGTGTGCTCCTAAGCTTACAGTGATAGTCCACAATCAGGACAAAGACTGCCTGCAGGGCATATTCTATCTCCTAAAGGGGGGTGCACATGGAGAGGTCTGTTCTAAAGGCCAGTACTGACGGCCCGATGTGGGAGAGATGTGTGCTGAGCGAACCGCTCGGCACACATCTCTCCCGCCGCTCAGCACAGCGCGATGTGTGCTGAGCGTGCGGGGGAGCTGCGCAACGCTATCGCTCTGGGGGGTACAAACGGAGCGATCTTGCTTAAAACCTAAGCAATCTAGTCAGATTGCTTAGATTTTAAGCAGCGATCGCTCCGTGAGTACCCCCCTTTAAAAACCTAAGCAATCTGACTAGATTGCTTAGAAATTAAGCACGGATCTCTCCATGTGTATGCCCCCCAGCGATATCGAAGCGCGCTATCGCCGGTGCTAGATTGGCCTGCATGCAGGCACATTGCTCATTTCACTCGCTGGGTGAAATGAGCGCCTCCCCCTCCCTCAGCACAGATCGCGTTGTGCTGAGCAGTCTGTGACAGATCGCTCAGCACACATCTCTCCAGTGTATACTGGACTTAAGGCCCATATAGACGGGCCGATTTGGGAGAGATGTGTGTTGGGCGAACCGCTCAGCACACATCTCTCCCGCCGCTCAGCACAGCGCGATGTGTACTGAGCGTGCGGGGGGAGACGGGGGGGGGGGGGCACTCACATGCAGGCCAATCTAGCAGCAGCGATAGCGATGTGCGGGGCCGCGCATCGCTATCGCTGAGGGGGCTACACACGGAGCGATCAGGCTGACATTCTAAGCAATCTAGTCAGATTGCTTAGAATACCGCTCTGTGAGTACCCCCCTTTAAGGCCAGTACTGACGGGAAAGATATGTGCTGAGTGATCGTAACACAGACCGCTCAGCACACATCTCTCCCCCCGCTCAGCACAGTGCGATGTGCTGAGCGAGGGGGGGGGGGGCACTAACTTCACACAGCGCTGAAGTGAGCGACCCACTAGATTGAGCCTGCATGCGGGCTCAATCTAGCACCGGCGATAGCGATGCGCGGCTATCGCTGGGGGGCATACACACGGCAGATCTGTGCTTAAAATCTAAGAAATCTAGTCAGATTGCTTAGATTTTAAACACAGATCTCTCCATGTGTACCCCCTTTAAAAGGCCCATGTTATGCTAAATACCATGGGGGGGGGACTGGTTCAAAGAGCACCTATACAATAACAATATGACACATAATTACATCTGCAATATACCCAAAAAGCCATCTAAACTCTAGCAGAGGTTAAAAAAAAAATGCAACTGTTAATTGTGGAATTAGAGAAAAGTCTACATTGGCAAATGCTCAATTTCCTCACTACGGGGCAGATTTACTAAGCCTTGGAGAGTGATAATCTGTCATTTAACAAAAACAGCCTGTAATTTGACAAGAGCCGATTGGCTGGTACTCTATCTCCACTTTTATCAGTCACCAAGGCTTAATGGGCATGGGTCATTGGGTCGACAGTCATTAGGTCGACATGAGTTTTTTTCTTTCTTTTTTAGTGTCGGTTTCTTCGTAAAGTAACGGGGAACCCCAATTAGTGCACCGTGTCCCCTCGCAGGTTACCGTTCCCAATTGTAGTCCACGTGGATCGTAAAGTATGAAAAAGTACAAAAATTGGGAAAAACTCATGTCGACCTTTTGAACTGTCGACCTAGTACATGTCTATCTAATGACCATGTCGACCTCATGACCCTGTCGACCAATAGTGGTCGACATAATGACTGTCGACCTAAGTGGTGTCGACCTAATGACCGTATCCCGGCTTAATACATCTCCCCCTTAATAACATTAGGACGCTGCAATCTTTGTTTAACAAATCTCTAACAAAAATGTAATTTCACAATTTATCCTAAATATAACTTTATATCAGAAACACATGCAAGAATGGAACTGCAGATTTCTCCATAATGTGGCAATGTTTCAGTGTTTCCTTATACAACAAGTCTGCCAGTGAAGTCACATTGCAATGCTGCCATTCCAAGGGAAAAGTATGAAAACAGCAGAGTTCTCCAAACTCTAGCCTATTAACTGCACTCTCAGCAGGAGGGAATATTTGCTGTATACACAATATAATTTGCACACAAAAGTGTTCAAAGGTTATATTTCCAGCATGCATGTAGCCAATCACCATCCCTAAAGGCATGAATAATTATTGGAGCTGCTTATGACTAGAGATAAGGAATATATTGTGATGGCTTTCTTCATGCTGCAGGAACAAGAACGGATATAACCAGCTAAACTACATTTGGGATCCGGACAGCCATACAGTATACCCTATTTTCCTAACATTTTTTGCTACTGTTCAGAGAACCCAACAGTGGAGGTTCCCAACAGAATAAATTGCATATGTGACAATCATGGCATACAATGAATTGTATACGTGACTATCACGAAACCACAAAAGTGGACATTGGGAAACCACTTGATGTTGTGAGTCCCAGGTTGGCCGTCTCTTGCTTTGGCCTCCAGAAAGGTTGTTTAACAACTTTAAATTTATGCCAGATTAAGGTATACAAAACAGACAAAAATTTAAAAACAAAGGGGTCTATTTACTAAAGGGGAAATCCAATTGCAGGTGGGATTTTTAAAAGTTTTTCCCACAAAACCCCGCAGCTTTCTATAGAAATCACTGCGTCCTTTTTCTCGCATCTCCAGAGCACGTCTGATTTTTCCTAAAATCATTAATTTTAGAAAAAAATCAGTGGAGCTTGCTCTGGGACCCCCCCCTACCCCACCCCCTGAGGACGAATTAAGCAATTGGAAGTTTCCAGTTGGCTTAATTACTCAGTTATTACTCACCTTCCGAAGCGGGTCGTCTTCATCCAGCATCGGAAGCCGGTCCTCTGCAGCAGCGGTATGCAAGGTGTGTGGAACTACATCTCCCTGCAAGCCCCCGGGACTCCCAGTAGCCCCACTTCTTACCTTGCTAAACCTCACTCCCAATTGGATTCCCCCCTAAGCCTTGGCTGGAGATAAAGTGGACGGAGATAAAAGTACAAGCCAACAAGCTCCTATCATTTTTCAAACCCAGCCTGTGACATGGCAGTTAGGAGCTGATTGGCTGGTACTTTACATCCATCAAGGCTTAGTAAATAGACCCCTAAAACACGGGCCACCGATCGCTCTAATGAAAAATGAATTTGATGCCACTTAAAAAAAAAAAAAAAAAAAAAGACAAAAATTCTAAAGAATTCAGAAAGAAGATTTCACCGACAGCAGCTAATTGGCTAGAACATGCTAACAGTGATTACATTCAAAGTACGTTGCTAGAAAAATTACAGAATATGCCTCAAACTAGACACTATAGTTTTTAACAAGTTGAGTCACTAAACAATTTACAGTAATCACACAAGTGACAATGAACGTGGATGTAAACTTTATTATGGTCAGCGTCTGAAATCTAGGGACACTATTTTTGGATCATAAATGCGCCCTATTGTAATCTAATGTTATTTCTCAGTACGTGTACGGGTATTTAGTACAGATAAGTGCCTGGCACTCCGGAACAGTGTATTATTTACGGCAGAATATTCATGTTGCTCGCATATAAAAATAAATAAAAAGAAATAGCCTCATGTTTTCATATATAATGACTCACTGCATATGAAGTGTTTCTGTGATCATTAAGTTAACGAGCATGCAGAATTGCAGCAACTCATAAAGCTGTCAAATATAAAAAAAACTGTCTATATCTTTTCCCTCGGTGGTCACATAATACTCCCACAATATATTACAAACTGGTTACAAATACTTCAACACGGCTAATAAGAATTCATTTTGTACATTAAACTGTATTTAATTGGTTTAATCAAGTTCATTGTACCTGCTAAAAGTGAACAGTTTCAGGTCATTAAGAAACAAAAGGAGATTTTTAGGCAAATTTTGCCTGGTAGTAGGGAGAGAACAGGGAATAACCGAAAAAGATGGTGAATGATGGAATGATGGTCATAAAAACAAACAAAAATACTGCACAGCTCTTAACCATTCACTAAACAATTCCAGTCAGTTAAGGGCCCTACACATTTAACGATCCGCCGCCGAGCTGCCCGACGGCGGATGCGGCTGACGGGCGACCCGGCTCCATAGCAGTGCAGGCAAATATGGACGAGATCGTCCATATTGGTCTGCATGCACAGCCGACGGGGCACCAGCGATGAACGAGCGCGCGGCCGCGCATCGTTCATCGCTGGTGCCTACACACTGGAAGATATGAACGGTATCTCGTTCATTAATGAACGAGATCGTTCATATCTTTGACTAATATCGCCCAGTATGTAGGGCCTATTAAATTTGCATCATGGAAAGAGGGTACATACAACAGGACACTAAATTCTTGTGAATTTATTGCAGATATACAAAAAAAAAAAAAACCATCACAAACAGGTATATTTGACTGAAAACCAAACTATAGTAAATTATCTAGAAAAAAAAAATGTTAGTCTGCCATTTTGTTTTAGGTGAAAATTAACTTCCTCTCACGTCTTATTAACATATATGTTTGTAACTGAATATTTTAGTTTAGAGTCATCTCTGTCTCTTTGTATACATTTCTTCAACATATTATTGCTCCACTTTGCCCACCCATGGGGGCAGATATATAAAGCCTGGAGAATGGATAAAGAAGTAATAAGTGGAAGTAGATTACGCACCAGACAATCATTACGGGTTTGAAAAATGACAGTAAAGGCCCATACACACTAAACGAGCCCCCAACAACACAGATATTGGCAGCGGCGAGGACCCAGCAGGGTGCTGGTATCGGCAAGGGCATACACACTTACCGATGCCAGCGGGGAAGGGAGCAATGGTGGGGGGAGGGGGCATGCTGCAACATAGCTGTCCTTAACGAGGACCTTCCTCGTCTGTACATGTTCAGACGATGGAGAGGGTCATTAACGATGCGCGGGAGCGCGTATAGTTAACGATATTGAGTGTACACACTAGACGAGATTGTAAAAGATCTCGCTCAGAATGGCCATTCTGAGCGAGATCTTTTATTTTCTCGTCTAGTGTGTATGGGCCTTTAGGAGCTGATTGGCTGGTGCGTTATCACCTTTCACTTATCACTTCTTTATCACTTCTCCAGGCTTAATACATCTGCCCCATTGTCTGGAAAGGCCCTCAGGCAGTTTCCAGCTTGGTGTTTTCCAGGAAAAATGCTCAATCCCTCCCCATTCTGTGTTGACATTGTTATGTTTCTTAGCAGAATTTAATAAAATGTACCCATCTACCAAATTATGGGCCACAAAAGTGAATGTGATAAAACAAAGCAAATGTGGGGTTTATATCCTTCAACAAATTCATTTACACCTGAAGAGGGTTTAGCCCCCGAAAAAAGTGCACCGTGACACAGTACTTGCCGAAAAATTAAACCAGCATGTGTACTTCTTATCTATCCCGATTCTGGTAGGACAGTCCAAACCTTTGGGGGCTGTACTACCAATGGCACAATTTGCTGGGAATTGGGAGGTCAGTACCATTTCACCAGCAATTCAAGGGTGTTGTGTGAGCAGGTTATTGCTATGGGCACCATCTCAACTTGTCCTCTGCCTAATTCCTACTGAGATGACAGGATACCTAGCCTTCCATATATGCCGTCTCCAATGAGTAGAGTTGATAAACACAGTTATTTTATATTATCTCTATCTGCTCATGAACATTGCAGTATGTGTAATCTCTTTTCTAACATTACAGAAATTGTTGGGTAAAACCTTTCTTTTCCATATCCATATAGCATTACAAAAGCTATTAACCACTTAACAAACAGAACAAATAAGTAATAGAGGCACTTTCAATCACTTAATAGGTTTATTAATAATATCAAATAATAATATCAAATTTGAATAACAATACATATGGCCGGTGTAAAATAAAATATTAAAATTACATGGACAAAGAATAAGGTCCCTCTGAGATTGGCAGCTGCAGGAAGATTATGTTCCAGCAGCCGCACAGGCGACGTTTCTGATTGGTCACATCAGAAGCTAATATGTCAGGAAAAAGCCTAGCCTGGTGTGGTCGCATCTGATGCAATCACGACAGTCAAGTGGTTAAAGAGCTATGACCATTATTTGGAAATAGTTTTGACAGCATGAATACCAGCAAAATAATCCTGCCATATATATGTGTATAGTGTTGCTATGGTTGAGTCACTAAGCACATGGAAAGCACCACCCAACCCTAGATATAGGTATCTCTTCTGAAGCATGCTTCTGATTTTCCATGTTCTTGCTCTTTCAAAAAATGGTGAAGTAAATGCCTGTACAGTAGAATTATTTGGGTAAGTTTTAGAAAATGACAACAAACGATCAAATCACAAAAACAGCAAATCAGGCAGCTCTTCTTGGACACCTTAGGCAGAGGCGACCCTAAGCATAGGCAAACTAGGCAACTGCCTAGGGCATTTGGCATGCCTAGGGGCACCAGCAGCTTCTGCTGATTAAAATGATATGTGGCATGCCTATATTCTGTGTGTAGCATTTCATAGATACAGCCACAGTCGCACACAGTATATAGGCATGCAGCATATCATTTTAATCAGCAGAAGCTGCTTGTGCATCCTAGCAATATATCAATGCAAATAAGGTGCATTTCCGACTTCCGGTTCCGGCTCCCATGTGAACGGGTGCCTGGTGTGAGAGCTCCGCAGCTACTCCAGTCATCACAGCACGCAGCGCCGCGTTAGCGGCTTGAATCCCGGCGGTACCCGCAGCTTAGGTGAAGGGAAAGCCGCCTCCAGCATATGGAGAAGTTCCTCACCTCTCCCATGCTGGCAAAGCAGCAGAGATCCCGCTCTGAACGGTGGTGTGTGAAATCTAACATGGCCGCCGCACCAGACACACTGGAGGGCACACAGACGCTGGATGACGGATCTGAGCCTGCCTCCCCTGACCCTGCAGCTCCGGTCTCATATGGGGATGTAGTGAAAGCAATTCAGGTAACGATGGGGCCCCCTTATGGACGCGCACGCTGCTAACCTGATGCAGGTGGCACAGGACATTAAGTCTCAGCTGAAACAGTTGTCCCAGAGAGTATTAACTACTGAGCAAAGATTGGGGGAAGTATTCCAAGATGTGGCGGAATTCAAAACGAATGCTGACACTACGCACAAATCTTATTATCAAGTTATGAATAAATTAGATGACCTGGAAAACAGGTCGAGGAAAAATAACCTCAGGATCATGGGCTTAGTACAATCCCTTAAAGGGCCAGACGTATACCGTTTTTTACAAGTGTCCCTCCCGGAGATGTTGGAGATCCAAGAAACATGTGCAGACATGGTAGTGGAGAGGGCCCATCGCTTAGGACCGCCCCGGACGGGTCAGAATGCGAGACCGCGTGTGGTGATTTTTCGCTGTTTAAACTTTGTTCACAAAGAAGCTATTTGGACTGCTTCCAGGAGACACAGGGATCTCTCATGGTATGGTTGTGACATTCGTCTTTTTCAGGATTATTCTGCGGAAGTATCCAGAGCCCGCAGGGACTTCTTTCAGATCTGCTCCCGCCTTGTCCAGGAGGGCAGGAAGTTTGCACTGCTGTACCCCGCACGTTTATGGCTCTTTGAGGGGGACTCCTTTCGGGACTTTTCCAATGCAGCGGATGAGGCTGGGTATTTATCTGAAGGCAGGAAATCGGGACATTCATCTTCTCCTAACTCTCCACGTTCCACATCATAGGCCCCGAGCTGAGGGTTACATGTGATACCTGGTGGATGGCCTGTGGGTTCCGGACGGGACTGCTTATTTGCTTGAAAGGTGTATGATATCCACGAGCTGGGAATTATTACTGCCTAAATGATTATCATCTAGTTTATACGTATCCGGCACCCTCTTCTTCTAAGCCTCAAGTTTATTCTGTTTAGTTAGGCTGGGGGGAAGCTGGGATTCTCATTTACCTCTTTGAATGTCTTTACTGGCTGTGGTGTGCTAGGGGTAAGCATGTCATGTTTGAAGTTAGCCTTACGGGTTTCTACATGGCTGGAAGTTCTTATTTCTTGGACGGCTGGGGTGCTTTGTTGCCTCATGTCCTGTTATGTTTCTTTTTTCTATGTGTCGTTACCCTATTTGTGTCCTGTTCTGTCTCCCTTGTATGTTTGCTCAAGAGTCGTGGTGGACTGAGAAGCGGTGGCTGGACCACTGCCTCCTCCATGTACTCGTCATTATTTCTATTGGATTGTTAAGATTGGTTGCATGTCTTCTTTAACAATTAGCACGTGGAATGTGGGGGGCATTAACTCCCCGGCTAAGAGAAAGAAAATCCTCATGTATTTGAATAAGCTTCGTATGGATGTAGCATTTCTACAGGAGACGCATCTCCTCCCTCTGGAGATTGCCAAACTTAACACACTAAGGTGGTCGGTGTTGGCCGCTGCCTCATACAACTCTAAGGCCCGGGGGGGTGGCCATTCTAATTAGACAGCCATTATCCCATACTGTTCATTCTGTGCATATGGACCCGCAGGGTCAGTATGTTATCGTAGACGTTACAGTAGATTGCACACGCTTATTGCTATGTAACATATATGCTCCGAATAGTCGCCCCAAAGCATTTTTCTTAGATTTATTGAACAAACTATATGGTCATACAGATTCTAATATTGTGCTAGGTGGGGATTTTAATGTGGTTTCGTCTCCTGTTTTGGATAGGAATATGGCTTTGGGTCAGGGGAATAGCACCCCGAAAATTGGTATCCCTTATATGACACGCCGATTGTGGGTGGTGGATGTGTGGAGGGCGTGCTATTCGCTTGAACGGGATTATACTTGCTTTTCTGCTGCATATGGTACGCTCTCCCGCATTGACTACCTGCTGTTGTCAGAACATATGTTCCCGAAAGTTATGGATGCTAGGATCAAAGCTATTAACATTTCTGATCATGCCCTGTGCTGGATGAAAATGTCGGTGCAAGTAGACAAGGGTCCAGTGAGACAATGGCGTTTCCCGGCACATCTGGCTAATTAATTTAAATCTCGTAACATGTTGGAAGCAGCATGGTTAGATTACAAGAGTAATAATGCTGGCTTTGAGTCTGAGAAGCCTCTGACGTTCTGGCAGACATCCAAGCCCGTCATGAGTGGGGTTATTTTGTATTATTGTGCATACAGGGATAGACAATTGGTTCATATTTGGAAGCCCAGGCTAACTTGACAGCGTCCTTTCAACGGTTCAAGCAATTCTCAACCCCAACTAATAGGGCTGATTATAATAATAAAAAGGCCGTTTTTGATAATATACTGAACCATTTAGAAGCTAAACATACTTTTTATAGGAATGCCTCCTTTTATAGATATGGTAATAAACCGGGTAAATTACTGTCCTTTTTATTGAAAGGGCGTCATTCTTTTACGGTAATTAAATCCCTCCGCACTGGTGACAATACTAGAGTCAGGACTAATGCCAAGATTACTGAGGTGCTGAGTTCTTTCTACTCCCAATTGTACTCTCAGCCTCTTAGGAATTTACCCAATAAAGAAGCCTTTTGGGCTAATCTCAGTTTGCCTCGGATGTCTGACATTCAGGCCTCTTCTCTTATGGCACCTATCTCGGTGGAGGAGGTGGAAAGGGTGATTAAAGCACCAAAGACTGGAAAGGCGCCGGGACCGGATGGCCTCTCCAATGATTATTATAAAATCCTATTGCCCCATATACGTGACACATTACAGGTATTTTTTAATGAGTTGCTTTCAGGTCAGGCCTTGCCAAGTTTCTTTAACGCAGCATTTCTTAGGGTGCTGCCAAAGCCGGGTAGGGATCCAGAACTCCCGGAATCCTATAGGCCAGGCTTTTTCAACCAGCGTGCCGTGGCACACTAGTGTGCCGCGACCAGTTGCAAGGTGTGCCGCGGAGCCAGAGCAGCTTCTTGCACCTTCAGAGTTTACTGTTGGCCCAGGCTCTTCTTAGAGATCAGTCGTGCTTCGGCTGTGACGTATGCCTTGATGACGCGGCGGTGTGATATCAGAGGTCACAGCCGCCGCATCTCACCACCCAGCCAGCCCACCCGCCGGCACACACATCTTCCAGTTCCTGCCTGCATCCACAGCTTTCCTTGCCCACCCACATCAACACCTGCCCGACCGCCCGCTGCTCAGTATTTGCTGCAATCCACTATGAACAACCCCCGCCACTGAGGGACAGGGGGGAGGACAGCTGACCGGTAGGGGTTAATATTTGTTATTTTATTTCTCCTGTGGGGAACAATAGGATTTATGTTTGGAGAATAAGGATTTATGGGGGGAACAATGTGAATAATTCATGTTGGGAGCAATATGATTTATGTAAGGAGCAATATGATTTATGTGGGGAGCAATGTGATTGTTTTTCCTGTGTAGGCCAATGTATGTGTGGATATTTTTTACTACGAGGGCCAATGTGTGTTTTTTGTTTTCTTCTGTGGGGAACTGATGGTGTGCCTTGGCAAATTTAAAATATTGTTCGGTGTGCCGTGAATAAAAAAAGGTTGAAAATCACTGCTATAGGCCCATCTAATTGAAGAAAATACCCAATAAGAGAAATGGAGAAAGAAGTAGACTCTTTTTTGGGAGCACTCTACCTCAGAGGAACTAAAGTGTATCAATATCTTATACTGGTAAAATCATAATTTTAATAGATTCTAGATAAAATATGTAGAATTGTCGGAGTTCAAAAATAAGTGTGATTCAAGACTATTAAGCAAAAATATTTATATCAATTAAAGTAAATAATTAGCAAAAAATCGCTATGATATAATTTAAGCCGGAAAAGCTTTAAATAAAAATACAAAATGAAGGAGGGAAAGTCGCCTTTTAGTCTCAGTAGTGTCCGTCAAATGAGTATATGACCATCATTCATACTGCAAGAATCCCAAATGGAAAAAGTGGTTGCAGAGAATTAAATCATTGGTCATAAAGATCCGAGTACCTATCTGTGACTTAAGATTAGGCAGCCTAATCACTTTTTCCATTTGGGATTCTTGCAGTATGAATGATGGTCATATACTCATTTGACGGACACTACTGAGACTAAAAGGCGACTTTCCCTCCTTCATTTTGTATTTTTATTTAAAGCTTTTCCGGCTTAAATTATATCATAGCGATTTTTTGCTAATTATTTACTTTAATTGATATAAATATTTTTGCTTAATAGTCTTGAATCACACATATTTTTGAACTCCGACAATTCTACATATTTTATCTAGAATCTATTAAAATTATGATTTTACCAGTATAAGATATTGATACACTTTAGTTCCTCTGAGGTAGAGTGCTCCCAAAAAAGAGTCTACTTCTTTCTCCATTTCTCTTATTGGGTATTTTCTTCAATATATTTTTGACTCATGGGAAGCACCACTGAATGGTAACTAAACATTGTGCATCTGAAGAGATATGATATCTTTCTATATGCACAGTTACCGTAATCCGAAGTAATTCTTTGATAGAAATTTCAGTTTCTCAGAGGACTTTATCCAGATCTCTATTCATACAAAAATTATTGTCAGACCGGTGCGGCTCCCAAAAACCCTTCTCTCGGCCCATCTAATTGCTCAACACAAACTATAAGTTATTCACAAAGATTTTAGCCGACAGGATGAAACTTATCTTGCCCTCCATTGTTCCCCCAGATCAGTCGGGATTAATTTGGGGCCGTCGGGCTGTTGTCAATATCAGAAAAGTCTTAACAGTGATGCAGGGGTTACATTCTTCCTCAGATACAGGTACCTATGTTATCCTGCCACTTGATGCCGAAAAGGCATTCGATATGGTGACTTGGGACCATTTATTAGATACCCTACATAGGTTTGGTGCCCTGTCTGCCTTTGTAGATGTGCTGGCTCGCTTATACAAGGACCCTGCCACCCAGGTGTTAGGAAATGGCTATATTTCTTCCCCCTTCTACATTCAGAGAGGCACTCGCCAGGGGTGCCCCTTGTCCCCACTACTCTTTGCTATGGCCCTGGAGTCGCTGGCGATAGCTCTCCGTGACGCTTCTTCCTTTCAAGGCATTTTTGTTGGCAGACTGGAGGTTAAGATAGCATTGTTTGCTGATGACATGTTGCTATTTATCTCTGACCCCTGCAACTCAATAGAACCTATTGTTTCTATCATTGATAGCTTTGGATCTTTTGCTGGTTACAAGGTTAATCTTTCCAAATCAGAACTACTGCCTCTATCGGGAGATTCGTCATCTTTAAAGATCACCCTGTTTTATCTGTTTCCTAGGACCAAGAGGGCTCTTAAGTATTTGGGGATAATGATTCCCACATCACTGGAATTGCTGTATGCTGTTAATGTTACACCGGTCCTGACGGCTCTCCGTAACCTCCTGAACGGGTGGGTAAATTTGCCTTTGTCCTTGCTAGGTAAAGCCACTGTCCTAAAGAGCATGGTGTTCCCAAAGCTTTCATATATACTACAGATGTTGCCATTACGCCTAACAAAAAAGGACTGCAGGTCTGTGAATTCCATGTTCTCTAGGTTTCTATGGGGAGGGAGGAAGCCGAGGATTTCTTATGCTAAGCTTCAGCTGCCGCGCGTGGAGGAGGGGTTGGGTATCCCAGACTTGGAAGTTTTCAGTAGAGCTGTCATGTTCCGCTACGTCACGGACTGGCTATGGCAGCGCTCCTGTTTTACCAATTATCCATAAGAGGAGGAATTGTTTGCCCCCTTTTCCCCCAGCGCTCTTCTTCACACCCCAAAAAACAAACTGCCGGCATCGCTCAGGACGAATGTTCTTCTTTTTGATACTCACGAAGCCTGGCATTATTCCAATTCTAATTACATAGACACCCGAGCTCTTCCCGATACACAACTTTCTGGGGGAACCCTTGCTTCAGTCCTGGGTTGGAAAATGCTACTTTTAAGCTGTGGAGGGAGCGGGGAATTTCGACTATTAGAGACGTGGGAGGCATGTGTTGCCCTTTGAGGAATTGAAATCCAGATATGTTATATCGAATTCCAATTTCTATATGTACTTGCAAGCCCGACACTTTATCACTACTATGGCCGCCCCAATGTCCTCACCAGACATCCCGGACCCTTTAGCCACCCTCCTCACTCTCATAAATACCTCTACCTATCGACTATCATACTAATATGATCACAAACGGGTGGCGCAGACGGAAAAATAAGAATTTACTTACCGATAATACTATTTCTCGTAGTCCGTAGTGGATGCTGGGGACTCCGTAAGGACCATGGGGAATAGCGGCTCCGCAGGAGACTGGGCACAAAAGTAAAGCTTTAGAACTACCTGGTGTGCACTGGCTCCTCCCCCCATGACCCTCCTCCAAGCCTCAGTTAGGATACTGTGCCCGGACGAGCGTACACAATAAGGAAGGATTTTGAATCCCGGGTAAGACTCATACCAGCCACACCAATCACACCATATAACTTGTGATCTAAACCCAGTTAACAGCATGATAACAGAGGAGCCTCTAGAAAAGATGGCTAGCAATAACCCGATTTTTTGGTAACAATAACTATGTACCAGTATTGCAGACAATCCGCACTTGGGATGGGCGCCCAGCATCCACTACGGACTACGAGAAATAGAATTATCGGTAAGTAAATTCTTATTTTCTCTGACGTCCTAGTGGATGCTGGGGACTCCGTAAGGACCATGGGGATTATACCAAAGCTCCCAAACGGGCGGGAGAGTGCGGATGACTCTGCAGCACCAAATGAGAGAACTCCAGGTCCTCCTCAGCCAGGGTATCAAATTTGTAGAATTTTAGAAACGTATTTGCTCCTGACCAAGTAGCTGCTCGGCAAAGTTGTAAAGCCGAGACCCCTCGGGCAGCCGCCCAAGATGAGCCCACCTTCCTTGTGGAATGGGCTTTTACAGATTTTGGCTGTGGCAGGCCTGCCACAGAATGTGCAAGCTGAATTGTACTACAAATCCAACGAGCAATAGTCTGCTTAGAAGCAGGAGCACCCAGCTTGTTGGGTGCATACAGAATAAACAACGAGTCAGATTTTCTGACTCCAGCCGTCCTGGAAACCTATATTTCCAGGGCTCTGACAACGTCTAGCAACTTGGAGTCCTCCAAGTCCCTAGTAGCCGCAGGCACCACAATAGGTTGATTCAGGTGAAACGCTGAAAACCACCTTAGGGAGAAACTGAGGACAAGTCCTCAATTCCGCCCTGTCCGAATGGAAAATCAGATGAGGGCTTTTACAGGATAAAGCCGCCAATTCTGACACGCACCTGGCCCAGGCTAGGGCCAACAGCATGACCACTTTCCATGTGAGATATTTTAACTCCACATATTTAAGTGGTTCAAACCAATGTGACTTTTGGAACCCAAAAACTACATTTTGATCCCAAGGTGTCACTGGAGGCACAAAAGGAGGCTGTATATACAGTACCCCTTTCACAAACATCTGAACTTCAGGGACTGAAGCTAGTTCTTTTTGGAAGAAAATTGACAGGGCCGAAATTTGAACCTTAATGGACCCCCATTTCAGGCCCATAGACACTCCTGTTTGCAGGAAATGTAGGAATCGACCTAGTTGAAAATTCCTCCGTCGGGGCCTTACTGGCCTCGCACCACGCAACATATTTTCGCCAAATGCGGTGATAATGTTTTGCGGTTATATCTTTCCTGGCTTTGATCAGGATAGGAATGACTTCATTCGGAATGCCTTTCTCCTTCAGGATCCGGCGTTCAACCGCCATGCCGTCAAACGCAGCCGCGGTAAGTCTTGGAACAGACAGGGTCCTTGTTGGAGCAGGTCCCTTCTTAGAGGTAGAGGCCACGGATCCTCCGTGAGCATCTCTTGAAGTTCCGGTTACCAAGTCCTTCTTGGCCAATCCGGAGCCACGAATATAGTGCTTACTCCTCTCCATCTTATAATTCTCAGTACCTTGGGTATGAGAGGCAGAGGAGGGAACACATACACTGACTGGTACACCCACTGTGTTACCAGAGCGTCTACAGCTATTGCCTGAGGGTCCCTTGACCTGGCGCAATACTTGTCGAGTTTTATAAACATGTGGAAGACTTCTGGGTGAAGTCCCCACTCTCCCGGGTGGAGGTCGTGTCTGCTGAGGAAGTCTGCTTCCCAGTTGTCCACTCCCGGAATGAATACTGCTGACAGTGCTATCACATGATTTTCCGCCCAGCGAAGAATCCTTGCAGCTTCTGCCATTGTCCTCCTGCTTCTTGTGTCACCCTGTCTGTTTACGTGGGTGACTGCCGTGATGTTGTCCGAATGGATCAACTCCGGGTGACCTTGAAGCAGAGGTCTTGCTGAGCTTAGAGCATTGTAAATGGCCCTTAGCTTCAGGATATTTATGTGAAGTGATGTCTCCAGGCTTGACCATAAGCTCTGGAAATTCCTTCCCTGTGTGACTGCTCCCCAGCCTCGCAGGCTGGCATCCGTGGTCACCAGGACCCAGTCCTGAATGTGCGGCCCTCTAGAAGATGAGCACTCTGCAACCACCACAGGAGAGACACCCTTGTGCTTGGTGACAGGGTTATCCGCTGATGCATCTTTCTTGCGTGGAATCTGCCGAATGGGATTGCTTCGTAGGAAGCCACCATTTTTCCCAGAACCATTTCATTGATGTACTGAGACTTGGCTCGGTTATAGGAGGTTCCCGACTAGCTCGGATAACTCCCTGACTTTCTCCTCCGGGAGAAACACCTTTTTCTGGACTGTGTCCAGGATCATCCCTAAGAACAGAAGACGAGTCGTCGGAATCAGCTGCGATTTTGGAATATTGAGAATCCAATCGTGCTGCCGCAACACTACCTGAGATAGTGCTACACCGACCTCCAACTGTTCCCTGGATCTTACCCTTATCAGGGAATCGTCCAAGTAAGGGATAACTAAAATTCCCTTCCTTCGAAGGAGTATCATCATTTCGGCCATTACCTTGGTAAAGACCCGGGGTGCCGTGGACCATCCATACGGCAGCGTCTGAAACTGATAGTGACAGTTCTGTACCATAAACCTGAGGTACCCTTGGTGAGAAGGGTAAATTGGGACATGAAGGTAAGCATCCTTGATGTCCCGAGACATCATGTAGTCCCCTTCTTCCAGGTTTGCAATCACTGCTCTGAGTGACTCAATCTTGAATTTGAACCTCCGTATGTAAGTGTTCAAGATTTTAGATTTAGAATCGGTCTCACCGAGCCGTCCGGCTTCGGTACCACAACAGTGTGGAATAATACCCCGTTCCCTGTTGCAGGAGGGGTACCTTGATTATCACCTGCTGGGAATACAGCTTGTGAATGGCTTCCAAAACTGCCTCCCTGTCAGAAGGAGACATCGGTAAAGCCGACTTTAGGAAACGGCGAGGGGGAGACGTCTCGAATTCCAATTTGTACCCCTGAGATATCACCTGAAGGATCCAGGGGTCTACTTGCGAGTGAGCCCACTGCGCGCTGAAATTCATTGAGACGGGCCCCCACCGTGCCTGATTCTGCTTGTAAAGCCCCAGCGTCATACTGAGGGCTTGGTAGAGGCGGGAGAGGGTTTCTGTTCCTGGGAACTGGCTGATTTCTGCAGCCTTTTTCCTCTCCCTCTGTCACGGGGCAGAAATGAGGAACCTTTTGCCCGCTTGCCCACGAAAAGACTGCGCCTGATAATACGGCGTCTTCTTATGTTGAGAGGCGACCTGGGGTACAAACGTGGATTTCCCAGCTGTTGCCGTGGCCACCAGGTCTGAAAGACCGACCCCAAATAACTCCTCCCCTTAATAAGGCAATACTTCCAAATGCCGTTTGGAATCCGCATCACCTGACCACTGTCGTGTCCATAACCCTCTACTGGCAGAAATGGACAACGCACTTAGACTTGATGCCAGTCGGCAAATATTCCGCTGTGCATCACGCATATATAGAAATGCATCTTTTAAATGCTCTATAGGCAATAATATACTGTCCCTATCTAGGGTATCAATATTTTCAGTCAGGGAAACCGACCACGCCAACCCAGCACTGCACATCCAGGCTGAGGCGATTGCTGGTCGCAGTATAACACCAGTATGTGTGTAAATACATTTTAGGATACCCTCCTGCTTTCTATCAGCAGGATCCTTAAGGGCGGCCATCTCAGGAGAGGGTAGAGCCCTTGTTCTTACAAGCGTGTGAGCGCTTTATCCACCCTAGGGGGTGTTTCCCAACGCACCCTAACCTCTGGCGGGAAAGGATATAATGCCAATAACATTTTAGAAATTATCAGTTGTTATCGGGGGAAACCCACGCATCATCACACACCTCATTTAATTTCTCAGATTCAGGAAAACTACAGGTAGTTTTTCCTCACCGAACATAATACCCCTTTTTGGTGGTACTCGTATTATCAGAAATGTGTAAAACATTTTTCATTGCCTCAATCATGTAACGTGTGGCCCTACTGGAAGTCACATTTGTCTCTTCACCGTCGACACTGGAGTCAGTATCCGTGTCGGCGTCTATATCTGCCATCTGAGGTAACGGGCGCTTTAGAGCCCCTGACGGCCTATGAGACGTCTGGACAGGCACAAGCTGAGTAGCCGGCTGTCTCATGTCAACCACTGTTTTTTATACAGAGCTGACACTGTTACGTAATTCCTTCCAACAGTTCATCCACTCAGGTGTCGACCCCCTAGGGGGTGACATCACTATTACAGGCAATCTGCTCCGTCTCCACATCATTTTTCTCCTCATACATGTCGACACAAACGTACCGACACACAGCACACACACAGGGAATGCTCTGATAGAGGACAGGACCCCACTAGCCCTTTGGGGAGACAGAGGGAGAGTTTGCCAGCACACACTAGAGCGCTATATATATACAGGGATAACCTTATATAAGTGTTTTTCCCCTTATAGCTGCTGTATTTTTAATACTGCGCGTAATTAGTGCCCCCCTCTCTTTTTTAACCCTTTCTGTAGTGTAGTGACTGCAGGGGAGAGCCAGGGAGCTTCCCTCCAACGGAGCTGTGAGGGAAAATGGCGCCAGTGTGCTGAGGAGATAGGCTCCGCCCCCTTCTCGGCGGCCTTATCTCCCGTTTTTCTGTGTATTCTGGCAGGGGTTAAATTCATCCATATAGCCCAGGAGCTATATGTGATGCATTTTTTTTGCCATCCAAGGTGTTTTTTATTGCGTCTCAGGGCGCCCCCCCCCAGCGCCCTGCACCCTCAGTGACCGGAGTGTGAAGTGTGCTGAGAGCAATGGCGCACAGCTGCAGTGCTGTGCGCTACCTTGTTGAAGACAGGACGTCTTCTGCCGCCGATTTTCCGGACCTCTTCTGTCTTCTGGCTCTGTAAGGGGGCCGGCGGCGCGGCTCTGGGACCTATCCATGGCTGGGCCTGTGATCGGTCCCTCTGGAGCTAATGTCCAGTAGCCTAAGAAGCCCAATCCACTCTGCACGCAGGTGAGTTCGCTTCTTCTCCCCTTAGTCCCTCGATGCAGTGAGCCTGTTGCCAGCAGGTCTCACTGAACATAAAAAACCTAAAACTAAACTTTTCACTAAGCAGCTCAGGAGAGCCACCTAGTGTGCACCCTTCTCGTTCGGGCACAAAAATCTAACTGAGGCTTGGAGGAGGGTCATGGGGGGAGGAGCCAGTGCACACCAGGTAGTTCTAAAGCTTTACTTTTGTGCCCAGTCTCCTGCGGAGCCGCTATTCCCCATGGTCCTTACGGAGTCCCCAGCATCCACTAGGACGTCAGAAAAAATTGTGGTACCGTACGTTTTCCAATTGGGAGGGTGATGTACCGGGCTGTCCGTCTCAGTCAACTCTACTGAGTTCGTGTCAGTCTTCATTTAAATATTTGCACTCGGCACAGCTTCAGGAAGTGTGTTTTAAGATACTGCATAGGGCGTATATAGCTCCAGCCCAAAGAGTGCATATGATCCCGGACGGGACTAGTGAATGTTTAAAATGCCTCGTGTCACGGACCTCTTTTTTCCATTGCTTTTGGACATGTGGGAAAATTGCTACGTTTTGGAACAAAGTTATTGTATTTATTAATCAGACTCTCTCATTGGGGGTTTATAGGGACCCCATAGCGTGTCTGTGTAACTGTTATGAGAGTTGGCCTCTTGGCCCAGATAGGAGGTGAGTTACGCCCATTCTCACGGTGGCTAACAAAGTTATTTTGAATCATTGGACGAAAAGGTCGTCTCCCTCTTTAGGGGAACTAAAAAATGTACTTCTACGTGTTCTCTACTTTGAACGCCAAGCCACCTTGCCAGACATTGAGAGGGGTGTTGCTTGCTTTTATTCGAAATGGGGGCTTTACATCGACAGCTTAGACAGGCTCATATTGAAAAGCTCTTTGAAAATACCTCTTGGATTCTTCATAAACGTGTAGATGCTAATTGATGATATCTATGTACCTTGATGTTCTGCAGATGATGAGTTCATAGATTCTATGTACTATACGTGCTCCACGCGACTACGGAGTGAAATGTCTGGTCTTTCCCTCCTTCCCTCCCTTCTTGTGTGTCCCCTTATCATTTTCTGATGTTTATTGGTAGTGTATATTAGCTTACAGTGTATAGGTGCAGGGTATGCAGAATTGTATGGCACAAGATATAGTGTAATGAGATACCCGCAATTTCAGAAATGTGTGGCTGTATGTATGTCTGCTTCTCTTTTATTGTTTGATCTGCCGCTGTATGTACCCTTTACCTCATGAAAATAAGAAAATAATAAAAGTTTTACAAAAAAAAGGTGAATTTCCATCAAAAATAGGCACCTGCCGTTAGCAGAGCTGCCAGCTGACTCACGCCAGGCATCTCCTACTGCATGGCGCACTGAGGCAAGATTTATGAGGACACATCTGTATCCAAGCAGAGGCAGAGGTCACAGTGTTAGTGGCCATGTGAGTGCTGTGTTTGTGTGAGTGGGTTGGTTGTGTAATAGTGTTCGGCATATGTGTAAGGGGCAATAAGTGTGTCGTGTATAAATGCATTAATAATGTGCGGCATATGTGTAAGGGACATTATGTGTGTCTTTATGTGTATAAGGGCATTAATAATGTGTGGCATATGTGTAAAGGACATTATGTGTATAAGGGCATTAATAAAGGTTGGCATAATGTGTAAGGCGCATTATGCTTACAAGGACATTAATAATATGTGTCATATGTAAGGGGCCTTACTGTGTGGTATTATGTGCATTAATGCATTACTAATGTGTGGCATTATGTGTATAAGTTGCTCTAATGTGTGGCATAATGTGTATAAAGGGCACTACTGTGTGGTCCAATGAGAATAAAGAGCAATATGTTGTGGTGTAATGTGCATAAGGAGCAATTCAGTGTGATGTAATGTGAACAAGGGACACTACTGTGAGGAGTAACGTATACAAGGTAAAGCGATACTACTGTGCGATGTAACATGAATTAGGGACTATCACATGATAAATTGTGAATAAAGTTGCACTACTGTGTGGCAGAATTTGAACTGGGTGCACTATTGTGTGGCCATGCCCCTTGCCATCAAAAACACACACCTTGGGTTGTGCGCAATGTTCATATTTAAAATATAGGGGGTGGGAACACCAAAATAAGGACTGCTATGGGTAAGGGGTGATGGTGCTGGGAAAGGGGTGCAGGGTCAGAGGTGGAACTAGCGGTGGTGCTAGGGGGCACCAGCCAAAATCTTGCCTAGGGCATCATTTTGGTTAGAGCTGGCTCTGACCTTAGGGACTGGATTCAAAATTCCCATGTCTATACGGACATGACTCTAGAACAAGGATTTTTGTTAGATACCCATCTTTTAGATTTTTTTTACATATGTATCACGCAGAACTTACTCCTAGGGGTAAATTTACTAAGGTGGGAGATTTTTAGAACTGGTGATGTTGCCCATAGCAACCAATCAGATTATATCTATTATCTGCTAGAAGCAGCTAGATAAATGGTAAGTAGAATCTGATTGGTTGCCATGGGCAACATCACCAGTTCTAAAAATCTCCCATCTTAGTAAATTGAACCCCTAGTGTCTCCAACAACCCTTCACTGATGCCCATTGGAAAAATATGGTTCTTACTGCAAAAAAAGTCCAGTTTAAAGCCCCATGTTTCAAAAATTTGGAAATTCAAGATGACGAGGCAGCCTACCCTTTTACTTGTTGGGATGAGATGAGAATATGGACTCTAGGTCACCTTTTAGACAAATCCACTGGCAACCCCCACCCCCCTGCCGCGATCTTAGGGCTCCGAGTCCTGCCGCCGCCCAGCCTCCTGCCGCCGCCAGCTCCCAGGTCTCTGCCATTGACAGCTTGCCGTGGATACCGGATCACAAATGTGGGTGAGTATAACACACACTCTCTCTCTCTCCCCCCCCCTCCCTTCCTCCCATAAAAGGGGGACTGCCTGCCATAAGGTGTAAAAAAAAAAAATGGGGGGGGGGGGGGGGAGACTGCCTGCCATAATGTGTAAAAAAGGGGGGCTGCCTGCCATAATGTGTACAATAGGGGACTATGCCTGCCTAATGTGTCAAAAAGGGGGAATCTGCCTACCTAATGTGTAAAAAGGGGAACTCTGCCTGCTGTAATGTGTAAAAGGGGGACTCTGCCTGCCTAATGTGTAAAAGAGAGCTCTGCCTACTGTAATGTAAAAAAGGGAGATATACCTGCCGTAATTTGTAAAAGAAAGCACTACCTGCCTAATGTGTAAAAGGGGGCTCTTCCTGCCGTGCTGTGTAAAAGGCGGCTCTTCCTGCCGTGCTGTGTAAAAGGGGGCTCTTCCTGCCGTGCTGTGTAAAAGGGGGCTCTTCCTGCCGTGCTGTGTAAAAGGGGGCTCTTCCTGCCGTAATGTGTAAAAGTGAGCTCTGCCTGCCGTAATGTGTAAAAGGAAGCTATGCGGCCAAGCCCCTTTCCCATGAAGCCACAAACCTATATTCTTGGCGCACACCTGCGGCGCGCACTGGTCCTTATTTGTATATAGGGTTGGGGGAGGGGGGAACCGATGATATTTCTTGCACACAGCACTACAATGTCTAGTTACGGCACTGGGCCAAATCAGTGCAACATCAGCCGGACTTTACGGCAGCGCAAACTCCCTCAAAACTGCTTGCAGCAACATAAGGTTTTGTGTGAATTTGGGATTCAGCCAGGTGGATGATGGGTGCGAGAGGACGTGCCATTGCCAGCGCTTAAATGCCACAGCAACTGTAATTCGCTCCCATTGCAACTGAATTCCACCCCGATGTGTCCAATTCTTTGGACATGAGTGAATTCCACCCCGATGTGTCCAATTCTTTGGACATGAGGTTACAATTGCCACCCATAACACATAAGGCCATTTCAATACTTTATAATTTGTTACATTCTCCACTGGATTATTCTAAGACCTCTACAGGAGGGAACATTTTCCTCATTTAACAATTGAGGTTCTCCTACGATCTAGCCACTTCCTCTCGTACCATTCCGGCCATAACTTATACAGGAATGTTTTATAATTTATATCATAAGGCTTATTTGTCTCCAAAGAGTAGCTTCCAAATTGGTTTGACCACTGATAATAAATGTCCAAACTGTGCGGCTTCTATGGCTCATTTGGGTGTAGTATGGTATGCCGGCGCTCGGGCTCCCGGCGACCAGAATACCGGCGCCGGGAGCCCGACCGCCGGCATACAGACAGCGTGGCGAGCGCAAAGGAGCCCCTTGCGGGCTCGCTGCGCTCGCCACGCTATGGGCGCGGTGGCGCGCGCCACACTATTTTATTCTCCCTCCAGGGGGGTCGTGGACCCCCACGAAGGAGAATACTTGTCGGTATGCCGAGTGTTGGGATTCCGGCGCCGGTATACTGTGCGCCGGGATCCCGACATTCGGCATACAGAAGAATACCCGCTCATTTATTTCACTACCTTTGGTACTGTCTTGCTATTGATTGGAAATTTGCTATCCATCATTTAGTTAGTCTCTTCCCCGCTCCAGAGTGGGACATTGAGGGTTCTCGTATTCAGAAAGGCCCCAAAATAATGTTAGCTGTATCATCATCAGCTCATAAGAGTGTATTACACATGTGGTTACATAACTATCCTAATAATGCCCCTTTTTAGAGTTTAATTATATTATATATTCCACATGGATTGGGTCGAGGCATCTATTCACAAAGAAAAACGTGTACAACAATTGTTTAATATGTGGGATTGCTTTATTGGTAAATTGTCACCTTCCATTAAAGCCCACCTTCATAGATGTTTTCAATCAACGTGGTCAGAAACTAGATTGCTTCCCCAGGAAGATCCAAAACCTTCTACTTTTTTCCTTTTTCCTCTTCACACTTGGATATCCCCCACACGCCTATTTGCTCTATTTACTCTATTTGTCTTAGGATTGTCTTTAATAATGGTATTTATGTGTTGTAACAGGTGATTCAGCGTGCCCTACGGGCGCTCTTCACACTGTCGTAAGGGGCTACGAACCCTTAACCCTTGCATGCCCTTGTGGCATGCAATATTTGTATAATATGGAGTATTACCTGCAAATATAGTTGTGTGAGTGGTTAAATAATGCACGGACAAAGGGCGTGCAATGGTTAAGGGGTCGTAGCCACTTGCAAACAGTGTGAACAGCGCACGCAGGTCCTGACGAATCACCTAGTAGGTGCTGTGGTTGGAGGAGTGGCGGGTGTGGGGGAGACATGGATGGGGAGGGGGTCCGGGGGTGCCGCTGGTGGGTGAGGGGTGGTTGTGGGGGTGCCGCGAATGGGGCAGGGACTGGTGCGGGGGTGCCTCGTGTGTGGGAGGGGCGGGTGCGTGGGTGCTGCTGGGGAGGGAGGGTGTCCGGATCCACCGTGGGTGGGGGAGGGGCGGGTGTGCCGCAGGTGGGGGAGGGGCGGGTGCGGGGTTGCTGCGGGTGGGGGAGAGGTTACGGAGCCACCGCGGGTGGTGGAGGGGTGTGTGTGGGGGTGCCGCGATGGGGCCCAGAGGTACTGTGAGTGGGGGAGAGGCGGGTAATGCTTCTCCTGCTTCTCCTCCTGGAAGCAGCTAAGCTGCTGTCCTCCCTTTGGCAGTGGCTCTCCCGGAGACTCGCACAGCAGCCAAGCAGCCAGTCACTATTGTTAGCGCCGGTGACCCAATGTGCCGCATTACAGGGATGATGATGCACTCAATAAACTACAGCTCCCAGCAGGCCTTAGTGCTGGAATGCTTCGGCGCTAAGGGCTGCTGGGAGCTGTAGTTTATTTAGTGCGTCTACTTCCCTGTAATGCAGCATGTTGGGACACCGGTGCTAACAATAGTGACTGGCTGGCAGAACTGACTGACTCGCTGAATCAATGTAAAAGGTGAGAGTGTTGTGCAGTGTCAGTGACATCACACGCAGAGGAGGCTCCGGGGCTCAGAAAGTATGCGGCGAAGGGAGGGCTATGAAAGCCTTACGCTGCGCCGCTTTCATACACATCTATGCCGGTGGCCGCAGCAGCTTTTGTTCTACCTGCTCCGCGGCTAGGGAGTGGGGATTGTTGATGTCGGAGGGGGCAGGCGGACTAGCAGCAGGACATAGGACGCTGCAGTAAAAGGATTTTTTTCCCCCCCTATCTACAGCGCAGAGACTTGCTGCAGATGCAGTGGCATACCCTCCAGCTGTACCTTTTTGGCAGGTACAGTCCCTTTTTTTATGGTCTGCACCGATTTTTGGCTCTCCACACTTCCATTGAAAGTATAGGAAAAGGGGCGTGGCCACGTCACTTTACCCGTGGCCATGCCCCCTTTTCGATTTTGTAGCGATTTTTATGTGTAAATTGTTGGAGGGTATGTTGCTGCAGATGCAGTGGGCCTATTTTGGGGTGTGGAACTGGAGCTGCAGCTCCATCAGCCCCATTGTTAATCCTGCTCTGGGAACACACAGTGCCAAAGGGCAGAGCCTCCCATTGGATGTAACCTGTGTGAGAGGGCGTTTCTCGTCCAATCAGCTGTGAACTGGTTGTGATAGACCTGCTGCTAACCCAATGAGAGCTCCTAGCCACGCCCAGCGTTATACACACAGACACAGAGTGACAGATCTGGGCTATTACATAGAAGATTATTTCATTTCCGCCTTCGAAATGGTGCTTGATTTTCATTCAGAGCTCTGATATAAAATTGTACATGGTCTGTATTACGGTTTTATTCTTAAATGCATTCTTCTAATTTTTGCATGTATTGAACAAATGCTTCAAATATGGAAAATATGGGCACAAAACAAAGTATAAATTCTTATACATACCCTGATATTTTATTTTTCTTAGCATGTAAATATTAGGTAAACTCTAGCGATTACGGACTTCTGTCACCTCTTTGAAGTAGAGCTGCTTTCAACCTCTAAGCAGGTCATAGAGATTTTACATTAGGAAAGAAGCCTCTGGGCAAAACAAATGTATTATCTTAATTGCTGCTACTGGTCGCACGGTGCGAGTGACAGGCCTGGGGGGTGCAGTAGTGTGAGACGTGTGCCTCCATCATTCATCCACCTTCAGCATTGCTCGGAGCCTGAATCAATCGTAATGAAGGGTAACTAACACTATCATGGTATTTCCTTTTCATAGCTTCCAGGCTAGCAGCTAATCAATGGGGCGATTTCTGCTCAAGACAAACTGAAAGCAGATTAAAGTCCCATGTATTTACACTTGAGTTATTACAGGATTTGGTGCCCTATAAACATGCCACAAATGTGCTCTTTCCAAGCGTGTACAAGGCACATCTGACCACATGACCAACCCACTGAAGTTAAGAACATCTGTATTTTGTGAAATCTCTCTAAAAGACATTTACTAGTAAAAAAAAAACACCCAAACACTGAAAACAAAGCCGTGCTAATCTTCTTTGTCTGGCATTATATAAGCAAGTAGGCGGTTAATAGGCTACGCTGAACAGGTTTGTCGGAATTACTGCTGGTAAAATAAACCTGGAGATTAAGAGGTTACCTAAGGGGATATTGGTGCAGCCAGTAAAATGTGTTATGTCACTCAAGAACATGGGAAACACCACCAGCCCCAGATTAATGAATCCATTGTGCTGCTGAAGACCCTTCATAGAAACGCTACTGTTTCTCCGTGTTCCTCCTCTATCAATAAAACAAAAAGGTTTGCACACATCAACCTTTTAAAGCTTAATGAGTGCGAGTATCCAATAGGTGTAGATTAATCATATTATTTATGTGGGGAAAGCATCCTATATACTGTATAGAGTAGATTGCAGCATGTGTACTGTACTCTTGCAATTGAAGCTGAATGATCCTAAAGAAATCTTATAATGCACTAGCATATATATAGTATATGTGCACCATGTAAAGGTCTTCCCAATCTATCAGATCAGTTTTCTTACTACATACCTAATTATAATGGTGAGACAGCAATGAAATATCAGTCTTCTATACGGATGGTACAGATATGCAATAGTCTAAAAAACAACAACAACAAAAAAACATTGTGCAAGGTCGAGGCAACAGCTAATCCCACTCAAAACTAAAAGTACAAACAAATAATATAAACACATACACAAAAGAAGAAAATAATAATTAGCTTTTTTTTTTTAAATTAGGTGACCTGAAACAAAATACAAAGTTTGACTTTGCCAAGAAAATGAACGACATCGCTCATTTTCATCCTTCCTAAGCAACGTCATTAACTTTCTCGGCAAGTGTGTATGCCAACGATGGGCGATGCGCGGCCCAGCGGGTCGTTAACGACCCTCGCTGTCGGCAGTGCATGCAGCTCAATTTAAACTGTCGTCCAAGAGCTGCATGCAGGGCCCAGCCGCGGTGTGATGTCACTGAGCGATATGGTCGTCATATCTCTCAGTGTATATGCACTGCCGCCGACCGCCCTGGCCCGGGAGGGGAAACACTAGGCGACGTCGCTCATATAGCACGTCGCTTAGTGTGTACCCACCATTACTGGCATTAGCTGGGTTCCTCCAATGTATCAAACTCAGATACACTACAGCCTGCTCCTTCCCCAGAGTAGCGAGAGCTAAAAGTCACCATAATATTGGACACGCCAAGTGCCAATAAGTTTGATTATTTGTTTCAGGTTATCTAGATCCTCTAGTTTCCCAAAAAAATATAATGATAAACATGCTAGTGTATCCCCAAATGGAACCTCAGTGCCAGTTCTGTTACCTCCTAAGGAAACCATCAAATTAGAGAGGTGAAGAGAATACTTTGTATTCTGTACATCTGTCTCAGTTTTTTTTTTCAACATTAACTTTGTATTGAAAATGTACTGTATAAAGTAAAGCATGGGGATACAGAAAAAAGAAAGGGGATAGCTAACTGGGGGGGGGGGGGGGGGGGAGAGCAAAAACACAAGGGAGACAGGTCAACTATAGGCATCAAACAAACAATAAATCACAAATCACAAAATATAGAAATCAATTCATCTGAGTCTCTGGTTGGGGGTTCATTTAAATTAAAAGAGGGGAAGAGCTTCTCAGAGTGGTGCGGGGGGAGCAGCCCTACCTTCTGTTATATATACCTGCCATGGGAGTCATTTCATAACGGGATAAGAGCGCTGTAGAATAAGGGACATCTCTAGTCCCCGTTTCAAGATAGAATTGAGTTTTAGAGATAACGTTCGCAAATGGAGGAGGGGAGGGAGATTTCCAATGCTGAGCAACAGTGGCACTGCCAGATATTAAAATGTAACCAAGAACATAACTGGCAGATTTGGGAACATTATAGGGTAACAATGTAAAAGGGCTAAGGGTCTGGGGTCAGTGTAAGAACTAGGGCAAACACTTCCACCCAAAAGGGGAGCAAAATGGGGCATTCCCAGAAGACGCGGAAAATGGTACCATCAGAGTAACAAAGACGCCAACAAAGATTGGAAGTGGTAGACCATATCTTATGTAGTTTGGAAGGGGTTAGATAAAATCGAATAGATTTATGTACATTTCAGTATGGTTGGTACATTTAGATATGGAGGAGGAGAGGTGGATAAATTCCCGTTGTTAAGGGTGAAGGTATGTTTATGGCCCGCCTATAACTGAAGCTGAACAGAAGATTTGACCGTTAAGGGGAGACAATAAGCCATACCAAAAACATATGGCACCACGGGAGGAGGATTTAGACACTCTACTCGAGACACTAGACACGAGGGAGTCTGAAATACAGCATAATTAATACCTATTTTATCTACCCAATGCTGAAGTTGGAAATAATAAAACCAAGCAGAGGGACCTAAATTAAATTTAACACTAAGGTCACTAAATGGTAGGATAGAGGTTGGAAGAGAAAATCCGTTAAGGACTCAATGCCTAGCCGTACCCAATAGGAGATCTGAAGATGGTGCAATGATCTCTCTGACGTCCGAAAATAAACATTTCTAGTAGGGAGGATAAGGTCAAAATGGGATGAGTGCTTAAGATCCCAAATTCTCAAAGTGTGAAAAACAGATGCAGGCGCATCGGTCTCAGATTCTGACATTGCCTATCACCAACCTCTTAGTAGCTGTGTTATCAAGATCAGCTGACAGGTATTCAGTATGATATGCCGGCTGTCAGGAGACCGAAGTTGGGATACGACAGCCAGAATACCGGCGGCAAGCGCAGTGTGTCCCCTCACGGGCTCGCTGCACTGGCCACACTTTGGGCACGGTTGCGACCTTCACGCATATTTAAGCCTATACTAACACTGGAGATTTTATAAGGTAATAAGGTAATTGGACAAGACCATCAATTGTATTAAAGATTGGCTTCCTTCATTGAACTGTATATAAGCTTGGCTTCCTAATCTGAGTTTGATTATAGAGGAATCTGCTCCAACTGTCCTTACAGCTGCGATCTGTCTGCATTTATACTTAGACACCTAAGCTTTTGACAAAACACTACTAAGAATTAAAGATATCCTCTTTCGTCTTATGTTCATCTTATGTGCAGAACGGATTGTCCTTTATATTCAGGCTGTTGTGCATACCCACATTAATTATTTTTGTAACCTACAATACATCTGATTATACATCTGATTAACGCTCTGTATAGTGACTTCTGAGCTGCGTGTACTGAACAGTGAAA
Source organism: Pseudophryne corroboree (assembly GCF_028390025.1). Lineage (NCBI taxonomy): Eukaryota > Metazoa > Chordata > Amphibia > Anura > Myobatrachidae > Pseudophryne > Pseudophryne corroboree. The sequence continues at coordinate 80,655,445 of NC_086450.1, read as the reverse complement.
ATCCATAACTTTGTAAGTATAGGTTATACCCATTTCTATCGTTACCTACAATAAAGACATGCCTACACTGCTCAATTCCCTGATAACTCTCTTAATCTACAACAATCACATGTCAAACAAATGTTGATATCATTGGGTGGCTCTCACCTTGTTTCCCAGATATACTCTACTCTGCTTGGAATGACTTGCCCCACCTTAGTGCACAATGGGAAGCTGACTTTGGTCCAATATCCCAGGATACCTGGGATGCTGCCTTGACTGGTCCACGTATTTCCTCCACTTCAACAAGGTTTCAGCAAAACCAACTATTTATACTTCATAGAGTGTACAGGACGTCTGAGCGTCTACTTAGGATAGGAGGTAGGGAGGATTATAGATGTCCTAAGTGTAAATCATTGGATGGTACGTTTTGGCACCTACTATGGTCTTGCCCAGTGATTAACCTATTTTGGACTGAAACTATTTGGATTATTGCCTCCACTGGTGTTCCCCTGGACGTGTGTACTCCTTCAGTGTGTTTGTTGGCTGCCTTTGATGATGATGTCTTGACAAAAATACGTAGCGGTATATCGTCAACCTTTGTACGTTGGTAAAAGTTTGTATAGCCAGATTATGGCTGTCTTCTAATGGCCCTAGGACCGCAGCTTGGCTATCGCTCACAAATGAGGTTGTCAAGCATGAGAAATATGTGTATCTGTCTAGACAAGCGGAAGCTAAATACTATAAAATCTGGGATAGATGGTTAGACTCTCCGTTTATGCAGCAATGAGAATCTAAATTAGATCTGCTGCTAGTAATGTGCTGCCTATAAAAGTTGTCTACTTAAGAGTACATTTTGGTGACTCTGTTATGTGCTCTATATTTGTATTTCTACAGTATATAATCACAAAAAGCAATGACCATGGACGATATTTTGTTTATAATGCTCTTTACTAGAAACCTTGCCTGCATTTGCAATATTACATGCAGTGATGACTGTTGTTTTGTTTTTGTTTTTTGTTTTTTTTGGGGGGGGGGGGTTTACAGTTAAGTTGTATATTATAATTGCAAAAAACTCAATAAAAAACACTGAATTTAAAAAATATTAATAGTTTTTCACAAAATAGTTCAGTATCCCATTATTTTAAGAGCAGCAGCTGGATGGCAATTCATGTAGTCTGTGGGAATTTAACTCCCGTGAGCTATTCAATTAGCGGCCAGCCCAGAGACTACAATCACCACAGATTTCGCCTCACACCCTTCTGAAGTGCAGGCAGAAATCCACGTTAAGTAGTGTTTCGGAGATAGTCGCAACCTGACAGCTTTATTGAGTAGCTTATCACGGCTAATACCGGGCATCATTGCGGGAAATAGTGGGCAGCACTTAAACTGGGAGCTAAATTGCTCTGAAAGAATTGAATCGCCACCTTAGTCTACTACTAGTGCTTGTTAATTGTTAGTGCCTGATTAATTCGGTCTCAGATCCTGCTACCTCATCGAAGCATCAACACAAATTAAGCCACCATACGATTCATTACCTGTAACATGAGAACAACAGTCTTCACTATGTTCCACTGTGACTTCCTTCCGTCCACAATGACTGTAAACCCTCTGGCTTTGCATTTGTCGCTGGAAAATAAAATATTACATTTCAGAACATGTTGGTCACTATTTCTTACACAAGCGAGTTTGAGGTAATTGTTCCACACGAGAAGAGAAAGCCCTATCACACCAGACTGATCTGTAGGCTGGTCTACATTCTTGTGAATAGAGCTTCTTCTGTCGGTACCAGGATCCACTTTAGTTATCATGTTAAACAATGTCAACTGTTATGTAAACTTCACCCATGTAGGATTTCAGTTAATTCATCCTTATAACAAGTTTTTGACTCAAATTCAAACAGAATAATGCAACATGAGAGTCATTTACCCAACACTGTGTTTAAATTATTACTACAGTTAAAAAGATTGTCACCTGAGTGACCAACCGGAAAATACCATCAGCTGTGTTCCGTGGTCAATGAGGCACTAATAAAGATGTATTACTTTATAGAGACCCTGCTCCCATTTCCAGTCCTTGTAGAAGGATCAGATAAAAGGAATTGTTTTAAAGTGGATCACTTCATCTGATTGCTTCACTGCATCATTCATTTAGAGCTTAAACAGGGTCTATGTCACAGAAAGAAGCCTACATTACATGCTGGACAATTGCTTTCCAAAAGCACACCATTAACTCTTTTCCCTGACATACACTCAGGGCTATATTGGCGGAGCGACAGCTTTTGTCAGCAGTTTCTTCTTGGCGGAAAGGAGCTGAAAATTTAAAGTGGCGCCAACACTCAGTATAAAGCACGCTGGGCATTACACTAAATGTTAGTCCTGCTTTAAATTTCTAGCTCCAACCGGCAGAGAAGCATGGAAATATTGCCCTCTATACATTTTTAAAGCTCACCGTTAGCCCCCCAGGTTAGTTTATATGTGGTATATGACGCATTGATTACAAATAATGTTCTCGCTCAGTTTGTAGAGTGTGTAGGTTTGGCCGGGTGGTCTTCAGTATGCCGACTGACGGGATCCCGGCACACAGTATACCGGCGCCGGGATCCCGACAGCCGGCATACCGACAGTTCTTGTCCCTCGTGGGGGTCCACGACCCCCCTGGAGGGAGAATAAAATAGCGTGCCACCGTGCCCGTAGCGTGGCGAGCGCAGCGAGCCCGCAAGGGGCTCATTTGCGCTCGCCACACTGTCGGTAAGCCGGCGGTCGGGCTCCCGGCGCTGGTTTGCTGGTCGCCGGGAGCCCGACCGCCGGCATATCGTAGTGAACCCGGTTTGGCCATTTCTCCATTATCCATTGCCTATAGGATAAGTAACACAGCATTGCAAAACTCTACAGTTGTGTTTTTATTATTACAGTAATAGTATTCTACCATAAAACCCAATTTATAATAGAAAAGATTATGGCGAGTTATTCAGAGATGGATGCAGATCTTACTTCCCGCAGCAACATCTGCCTCCATCTCCTCACATGATGGGGGGCGCCCAGCACAGGGCAAGGCCGCCCAGAATGTGTGTGGCGACGCCTCACAACGAGTCTGCAATTCGATTTAAGGTCGACCCCTGCCAATGCAGCCTGGCTGCGCTGCGTGGCGGTCCATTGCTATTTTGTCTATGGGAGCTGCTGCGTGTGACGTCACGCAGTTGCCCTGAAAACGCTTGCGACACGCCCCCATTTTGCCCGTCGAAACGCTGCTTGCCGAATGCCCACCGCTGTTAGGAGAAGGGTAACGCATGCGCACTCCGGCTGCTGTGTGTGCACATACCAGATGGACGTGGCTGCTGCATACAGACGAGCGGTTGCGTCCATCTCTGATTCGGACCCTTTCTGCATCAGGGATTTCTATTTAATGAATAGAATACTGAAGGACACTTACATTCCAGAATGGAGAGTTAGAATTCCGGACAGAACCAGCAATAGAAATATTAGATCAGTTATATTCTAGCTGCCAAATGCATTACATTGTCTCATGTGACTGAAGGAACAGAATGTATCTGGCATGGCAAAGGAAGGTTATAGAAAGCTGGACAATAAATGTGGATTTAAGTTAAACTGTACCCAAGATCCAAAGTCAATGGTTCCTCTGTTCCATTACACACACAGTGTGAATAGATTCTGCTAATCACTTAAATAAATATATTATTTAAAATAGGTTTAGTCCTGTTAATAAATGTTCAAGTCCGAAATTCTGCTGCCTTCTGAATGTAAATGAAATGTAAACAGGGTGCTAATGTAAAAAAAGAAAAAAGAAAAAATAGAAGCGCTCATGTCACTCAAACATTATAGTGCCCTGAAAACAACCAATGAGTCAAGGAATTAAAAAATATGTATTTATTATTATAGAAATAAAAAAAAAGCACTTGAACCTTGAAGTTAGCCACTAACGGTTAAATACCATCTTAGAGCCTATACTTGTAATCAGCGACTACCATACACTGAAGTAACTGTGCCCGATACAATTAGAATCAATCCCTCATAGCAGGACTGGTTACTTTGTTGCACATCTGCTGAAGAACATTTCGTTACATTTGGATTACAAGTAGCCATTTAATTTATTTTACTTGACAATTCTAAACCAGCTATTGGATTCATATTTATATATTCGTGTGATTATCTTATATTCTTGTACTATGGCAATTCAGTGTTAATAAGGTTAGCATAACATGCTCATTGATTAGGATATTTTAAAGCAAGTGCTTTTTTTTTTTATTTCTATAATAATAAATACATATTTTTTAATTCCTTGACTCATTGGTTGTTTTCAGGGCACTATAATGTTTGAGTGACATGAGCGCTTCTATTTTTTCTTTTTTTTAAATTAATTTACATAGGAGTTCGCACATCTCCTTATAGAGGCACCCTTGCATTTGACATTATTTAGTCCCTGTCTTAAGATAAGATATTGATTCACTGAGCAAATAAAGACACAGGCGCAGCATTACTTTCTCTGTTGCTTTTAGGGTGCTAATGTGACTATAAGCACATTGTAAAGCATAAGCACCCTTGCCAACGAACCCCCACCTTTCCCCATACACGTGACTGAGTAGCCAACAACATCATCACTGACACTTGCACATAACCCAAACCAGGTGCAAGAGAGCTGTCTGAATGTGACAACTAGAACGTATATGCACAGGTCAGAACAGTGAGCAACACGCCCATGACGCACACGGACACTCCTACAAAACGGTTCTCTTGCATTCAAATTGTTACCGCCCAGGAACGGCGATTTAGCGGCTGAATAGAAACTAATGAGATCTCTAAATAGGGCATACGCTTGCGAAGATGCGTATTTCTTTCTTTGCATCTCTTTTTTAATGGTCCATATGCTCCTGAGGAAGGCGTGGGTGCACTTCCACACTGAAACGCGTTGAGCCCCAATACAGACCTATATGCTTGGATCCACTGGCTCTATCTGGACAGAATTTAAAAAATAAGATTTTAAACCTACCGGTAAATCTTTTTCTCGTAGTCCGTAGAGGATGCTGGGGACTCCGTAAGGACCAAGGGGATAGACGGGCTCCGCAGGAGACATGGGCACTTTAAGAAAGACTTTAGGTATAGGTGTGCACTGACTCCTCCCTCTATGCCCCTCCTCCAGACCTCAGTTAGAGAAACTGTGCCCAGAGGAGACGGACAGTACGAGGAAAGGATTTTTGTTAATCCAAGGGCAAGATTCATACCAGCCACACCAATCACACCGTATAACTTGTGATATACTAACCAGTTAACAGTATGAAAACGACATAGCATCAGTCCAAGACCGATGAAAACTATAACATAACCCTTATGTAAGCAAAACTATATACAAGTCTTGCAGAAGTAGTCCGCACTTGGGACGGGCACCCAGCATCCTCTACGGACTACGAGAAAAAGATTTACCGGTAGGTTTAAAATCTTATTTTCTCTTACGTCCTAGAGGATGCTGGGGACTCCGTAAGGACCATGGGGATTATACCAAAGCTCCCAAACGGGCGGGAGAGTGCGGATGACTCTGCAGCACCGATTGAGCAAACAGGAGGTCCTCCTCAGGCAGGGTATCAAACTTATAGAACTTTGCAAAGGTGTTTGAACCCGACCAAGTAGCAGCTCGGCATAGTTGTAGTGCCGAGACCCCTCGGGCAGCCGCCCAAGACGAGCCCACCTTCCTAGTGGAATGGGCCTTGACCGATTTCGGTAACGGCAATCCAGCCGTAGAATGCGCCTGCTGAATCGTGTTACAGATCCAGCGAGCAATAGTCTGCTTTGAAGCAGGGGTGCCAACCTTGTTGGCTGCATATAAGACAAACAGTGCTTCTGTTTTTCTGACTCCAGCCGTTCTGGCCACGTAAATTTTCAAAGCCCTGACTACATCAAGGGACTCGGAATCCTCCAAGTCTCGCGTAGCCACAGGCACCACAATAGGTTGGTTCATATGAAAAGATGACACCACCTTAGGCAAGAATTGAGGACGGGTCCGCAATTCCGCTCTATCCATATGGAAAACCAGATACAGGCTTTTATGAGACAAAGCCGCCAATTCCGACACTCGCCTAGCCGAAGCCAAGGCTAATAACATGACCACCTTCCAAGTGAGATATTTTAACTCCACCGTTTGAAGTGGCTCAAACCAGTGCGACTTAAGGAAACTCAATTTTAACTCCACCGTTTGAAGTGGCTCAAACCAGTGCGACTTAAGGAAACTCAACACCACATTAAATTCCCAAAGCGCCACCGGAGGTATAAAAGGAAGCTGAATATGCAGCACTCCCTTCACAAAAGTCTGTACTTCTGGGAGAGAAGACAATTCTTTTTTAAAGAAAATGGATAAGGCCAAAATCTGAACCTTAATGGAGCCTAATTTTAGGCCCAAATTCACTCCAGTCTGTAGGAAGTGACGGAAACGGCCCAGATGGAATTCTTCCGTAGGAGCATTCCTGGCCTGACACCAAGAAACATATTTTCGCCATATACGGTGATAATGTGTAGTTGTCACTTCCTTCCTAGCCTTTATCAGCGTAGGAATGACCTCATCCGGAATGCCTTTTTCCGCTAGGATCCTGCGTTCAACCGCCATGCTGTCAAACGTAGCCGCGGTAAGTCTTGGAACAGACAGGGCCCCTGTTGCAACAGGTCCTGTCGTAGAGGAAGAGGCAACGGATCTTCTGTGAGCATTTCCAGCAGATCCGGATACCAGGTCCTTCATGGCCAATCTGGAACAATGAGAATTGTTCTCACTCCTCTTTTTCTTATTATTCTCAACACCTTGGGTATGAGAGGAAGAGGAGGAAAAACATAGACCGACTGGAACACCCACGGTGTCACTAGGGCGTCTACAGCTGCCACCTGAGGGTCTTTTGATCTGGCGCAATACCTCTGTAGCTTTTTGTTGAGGCGGGACGCCATCATGTCTATCTGGGGCAGTCCCCACTGACTTGCAATCTGTGCGAAGACTTCCTGATGAAGTCCCCACTCTCCTGGATGCAGGTCGTGTCTGCTGAGAAAGTCTGCTTCCCAGTTGTCCACTCCCGGAATGAACACTGCTGACAGTGCGCTTACATGATTTTCCGCCCAGCGAAGAATCCTGGCGGCTTCCGCCATTGCCACTCTACTCCTTGTGCCGCCTTGGCGGTTTACATGAGCCACTGCGGTGATGTTGTCTGACTGGATCAGAAATGGTCGGTCGCGCAGTAAGGTCTCCGCTTGACGTAAGGCATTGTATATGGCCCTCAGTTCAAAGATGTTGATGTGAAGACAAGTCTCTTGACTGGACCAAAGACCTTGGAAGTTTCTTCCCTGCGTGACTGCTCCCCAACCTCGGAGGCTCACGTCCGTGGTCACCAGGATCCAGTTCTGAATGCTGAACCAGCGGCCTTCTAGAAGGTGAGCACTCTGCAGCCACCACAGGAGAGATACCCTGGCTCTGGGGGACAGGGTGATCAACCGATGCATTTGTAGATGCAACCCGGACCATTTGTCCAATAGGTCCCATTGGAAAGTCCTTGCATGGAACCTGCCGAAGGGAATTGCTTCGTATGATGCCACCAGCTTTCCCAGGACTCGAGTGCAGTGATGAACTGACACCTGTTTTGGCTTCAATAAGTTCCTGACTAGAGTCATGAGTTCCTGAGCTTTTTCTATCGGAAGATAAACCTTTTTCTGGTCTGTATCCAGAATCATGCCCAAGAAAGTCAGACGAGTCGTAGGAACCAACTGCGACTTCGGGATGTTGAGAATCCAGCCGTGTTGCTGTAACACTCTCAGTGAAAGTGACACGATGTTCAGTAACTGCTCTCTTGATCTCGCTTTTATGAGGAGATCGTCCAAGTACGGGATAATTGTGACACCTTGCTTGTGCAGGAGCACCATCATTTCCGCCATTACCTTGGTGAAAATCCTCGGGGCCGTGGAAAGCCCAAACGGCAACGTCTGAAATTGGTAATGACAATCCTGTACCGCAAATCTCAGGTACGCCTGATGAGGTGGATAAATGGGAACATGAAGGTATGCATCCTTTATGTCCAGAGATACCATAAAATCCCCCTCTTCCAGGCTGGCGATGACCGCTCTGAGCGATTCCATCTTGAACCTCTTCAAGTATAGGTTCAGGGAATTTAAATTTAAAATGGGTCTGACCGAACCGCCCGGTTTCAGGACCACGAACGGGGTTGAGTAATATCCCTTCCCTTGTTGAAACAGGGGAACTTTGACCACCACCTGTTGAAGATACAATTTGTGAATTGCATTTAACACTATCTCCCTTTCCAGGGGAGAAGCTGGTAGGGCCGATTTGAAAAACCGGCGAGGAGGCACCTCTTCGAATTCCAGCTTGTAACCCTGGGAAACAATTTCTATTGCCCAGGGATCCACCTGTGAGTGAACCCAGATGTGGCTGAAAATTCGAAGACGTGACCCCACTGGGGCGGACTCCTGTAGGGGAGCCCCAGCGTCATGCGGTGGATTTTGTAGAGGCCGGGGAGGACTTCTGTTCCTTGGAACTAGCTGTGTTATGCAGCTTTTTTCCTCTGCCCTTACCTCTGGCAAGAAAGGACGCACCTCGTACTTTCTTGTTTCTTTGTGATCGAAAGGACTGCATTTGATAATGTGGTGCTTTGTTAGGCTGTGAGGGAATATAAGGTAGAAAATTTGATTTACCCGCTGTAGCCGTGGAGACCAGGTCCGAGAGACCTTCCCCAGACAATTCCTCACCCTTGTAAGGTAAAACCTCCATATGCCTCTTTGAGTCGGCATCACCTATCCATTGCCGGGTCCATAGGACTCGTCTAGCAGAAATGGACATCGCGTTGATTCTAGAACCCAGTAGACTAATGTCTCTTTGAGCATCTCTCATATATAAGACCGCATCTTTTATATGCCCTAGGGTCAATAAAATGGTATCCTTATCTAGGGTCTCAATATCCGCTGATAAGGTATCTGTCCATGCTGCTTCCGCGCTACAAACCCAGGCCGACGCAATCGACGGTCTGAGTAAGGTACCAGAATGTGTGTAAATGGACTTCAGGATAACCTCCTGCTTGCGGTCAGCAGGGTCCCTGAGAATAGCCGTATCTTGGGATGGCAGCGCTACCTTTTTGGATAAGCGTATCCTGTCCGTTGGCGGGAAAGGATACGCCATAAGAATCCTTATGGGAATCTGCAGTTTTTTGTCTGGAGATTCCCAAGCTTTTTCACATAATTCATTCAACTCATGTGAGGGGGGAAAGGTTACCTCAGGTTTCTTCCCCTTATACATGTGTACCCTCGTGTCAGGGACAGGGGGTTCCTCTGTGATATGCAAAACATCTTTTATTGCAATGATCATATATCGAATACATTTAGCCACTTTTGGCTGTAATTTTGCATCATCGTAGTCGACACTGGAGTCAGAATCCGTGTCGGTATCTGTGTCTACAATTTGGGATAGTGGGCGCTTTTGAGACCCCGAAGGTCCCTGTGACATAAGGACAGACATGGGTTGACTCCCTGGCTGTTCCCTAGCTTCAGCTTTGTCTAACCTTTTGTGCAATAAATTTACATTAGCACTTAAAACCTTCCATATATCCATCCAGTCAGGTGGCGGCGTTGTCGACGGAGACACCACACTCATTCTCTCCTCCTCCTCCTCCCCCTGAAAGCCTTCTACCTCAGACATGTCGACACACGCGTACCGACACACCACACACTCAGGGAATCCTCTTATCTGAAGACAGTTCCCCCACAAGGCCCTTTGGAGAGACAGAGAGAGAGAGTATGCCAGCACACACCACAACGCTATATGACCCAGGAAAAAACACTATATAAATATATGTTTACCCAGTAGCGCTGTTTGTACATGTATAATTGCGCCAAATTATGTGCCCCCCCCCTTCTTCAAAACCCTCTTTCACTGTGGATAAGCAGGGGAGAGTCCGGGGAGCTTCCTCTCAGCGCTGTGCTGTGGAGAAAATGGCGCTGGTGAGTGCTGAGGGAGAAGCCCGCCCATTCGGCGGCGGACTACTGTCCCGCTCAAATATACTGAAACTGGCGGGGGCTCATTATATATACAGTGCCCAACTGTATATATGTCTATTTTTGACAGAAAGAGGTTTATATGCTGCCCAGGGCGCCCCCCCTGCGCCCTGCACCCTTACAGTGACTGCCGTGTGTGAGGTGTATGGGAGCAATGGCGCACAGCTTCACCGATGTGCGTTACCTCAGTGAAGATCATGAAGTCTTCTGCCGCCTTTGAAGTCTTCTTTTCTTCTCATACTCACCCTGCTTCTATCTTCCGGCTCTGTGAGGAGGACGGCGGCGCGGTTCTGGGACGGACGGCGAGGGTGAGACCTGCGTACCGATCCCTCTGGAGCTAATGGTGTCCAGTAGCCTAAGAAGCAGAGCCTTGAAACTCACAGAAGTAGGTCTGTTTCTCTCTCCTCAGTCCCTCGATGCAGGGAGTCTGTTGCCAGCAGGCTCCCTGAAAATAAAAACCTAACAAAATACTTTCTGACAGGAAACTCAGGAGAGCTCCCTGTAATGCACCCAGTCTCCTCTGGGCACAGTAGTAAACTGAGGTCTGGAGGAGGGGCATAGAGGGAGGAGCCAGTGCACACCCATACCTAAAGTCTTTCTTAAAGTGCCCATGTCTCCTGCGGAGCCAGTCTATCCCATTGGTCCTTACGGAGTCCCCAGCATACTCTAGGACGTAAGAGAAGAGAGATGCAAAGGAGACACACCAATTGAAACCACCTTATATCTTTCGGCTAAGTGAGAGAGAGAGAGAGAGAGAGAGAGAGAGATCCATCTTCAGAGCCCATCACTTGTCCGTTCATATAACAGCGCCTCTATCAGAGGATCAGAAGGACTACAAACACGGATTGGGTAATATAAACCTCTCATCCTAAACTGGGTAATCTACCGGATACATCATATACTAACTGGCATCTCCCTATATTGCAAGACTCTATATTCTATATTGTTCCAGAATCAGGAGTCGGCATTCCACCTTTTATAAATTGGCATTTAGAGCGTATACATTCCTCAAAAGCACTTTATTCTATTTTACATGCATGAATTTTTAATATGATATTGATTGTATAAATAAATATATTTTTATTTTCTCAAACCGCAGTATATTGTTTATTTTCTTAAAACCCTAGCGCTTCTATTAATTTTATATTTATTCTATTTTTAAGGAGCCTTACACACTCCTCAGTAGCTGCTTAGCTGTACAATCAGTCCTCTCCTTTTTCTCAATACTATGCTGTCGAACGTAGTATGGCCCAGCTCCTCCCCCCACCACGTCGCAGCCAACATCGGCAAGTGTGTATGCCCTTGCTGATGTCTGCACCCCGCTGGTTCCCGTCACCGCCAATATCGCCGGGTACACACATTGTCTAGTGTGTACCCAGAATTAGATTTCAGTTTGAACACATCCCACACAAATCCTACTCTCTCTCTCTGCACATGTTACATCTGCCCCCACCTGCAGGGCAACATGGTTTTGCAGTTGCTTGCTTACAAACATGAATCAGGTCCTATAAGCATTAAATACAAGTCATGAGTCCACTAGTCATTATACATAGGGACCTTTTTTCAGCAGGTTCCAAGCAGGGTTCTGAACTCACTACAAACACATAATTATACAAGTTCTGTGGCCAATAAACACCAGGACCACAGTACCCTGTACGTTTGGTATGTTACAAATATCACTAGTACAGTACAAATAAGTAATTCTATAGTGGGGCTGGGAGAACAGGTGGGCACAGGGGAAATGAGAGGGATTCTATTTTATAGAAAGGAGGGGAGGCAGCGACTAATAACAGATGTTCCCAGACTTTTATTTTTCATCACCGCAGTCACTGAAGGAACAAACCTAGTCTCTACAGCCTGCGTGTTTCTATTAAATGAGACAGTATGCTGAGACACACTGGGGAACATAACAATCTCTCATTTCATTGGATGTATTTGGCAAATAAATCACCACTAATGTTTTTATTCTATAATAATATTTAACAGAAGAAATATCGCCACTAATGTTTTTATTCTATAATAATATTTAATAGAAGAAACACGGCCGTATAACACGCTTTTGGTGATGTGCCTATAAAGGATTACAGGTTGAGTATCCCATATCCAAATATTCCGAAATACGGAATATTCCGAAATACGGACTTTTTTGAGTGAGAGTGAGATAGTGAAATCTTTGTTTTCTGATGGCTCAATGTACACAAACTTTGTTTAATACACAAAGTTATTACAAATATTGTATTAAATGACCTTCAGGCTGTGTGTATTAGGTGTATATGAAACATAAATGAATTCTGTGCTTAGATTTAGGTCCCATCACCATGATTTCTCATTATGGTATGCAATTATTCCAAAATACGGAAAAATCCGATATCCAAAATACCTCTGGTCCCAAGCATTTTGGATAAGGGAGACTCAACCTGTACTAGGATTTTATTTCCTTGACAAGACTCGTGCCAATGCACATCACTTTTTCTTTCTTAACTTTCACCCTTTATTATTCTACTAGAGAAACACTACTCTACAGATGGGACTGTCCTGGTGATGGTGCACCAGACACATGTGCACTGACCTTTCCCTTGGCATTTATATACCAGAGTTGGGGACTGGAAAGTGTTTGTACCTTCTTCTACCCTCCCCAAACCACCCGAAGTTAAATCTCCTCAGTAGCCGAGGACATAGTCCCTGCACAATCTCTTTACTTAAACCTCCTATCTTCCCTCCCAACGTCTCTTGCACCCTGCATACCCAACTCTTGCACACTTCTTCATCCTGCCTCTCTCATTGGCACATTTCCAGCGCCTATTTGCGCTCTCCTCACCAAACCTAAAAGAAAACCATTTCTCACCAGTAACCACCATATGTATGTCAACGCTCCCTAACCGCCAAGCTACTGTACTTGAGCAATTTTCTTACAAACACCTATATACAGTACTTATCAGTTTCTCTACTCTCACTTCTCGGCTGTCTGCAAATGGGCTTCTGTTCTTCAATGTATTACAGAGATTGCCCTTATAATTGATCTATGATCTACCTACAGCAAGAGATACGCATCTCTTCTCCATACTCTTTCTGGACCTCTCTCCTGCTTTTTGACACAACTGAACTCTCACTTTCTACTGTACACTATCCAACTCTTTCAGCTTTCATGGTACAATTCTGTCTTGTTTTAAAATACCGACATTAGTTTTTCTTTTTCTTTTTTTTTTGTGTCAATGTTGACATAGGTTGACATGGACACCGTCAAAGTGTACCGCTGCGCTCGCCATGCTTTGGGCATATTATTATAGTCCCCCTCCAGGTCCACTGGGATGGTAAAGTATGAACAAGTCTGTTTTAGGGTAAAAATTCCTTAAAAACGCATGTCGACATTTTGACATGTCGGCATTTCAAATGCCTGCATTCTGAGTATGTCGTCATTTCGAGCTTGTCGGTATTCTGAGCATGTCGGCATTTTTATCATGCCGGCATTTTTTAGTGTGTCTGCATTTTTGAGCATGTCGGCATAATGACCGTCGGCATAATGACCGTCAATGGCTGTTGGGATTGTGACCGACGGTACTGTGTTCGTCGGTAAATCAACTGCTACCCCTATTAAGAGCCCCAGAATGGTTTAGTACAGGGCTTGTAAAATTTGGAACAAGCTGCTTTTGGGGTTTCTACCTCTCTTCATACAGTCTCCATCCCCAAGCAGACAGAAGGACTCCATGCTGGGGGTTTCCCTGTTTATGGTGGGAACCAGCAGTGAAGGTATTCTTTTTATTGCACATGCATCTCCAGTGGTCACTAATCTGAACGTTCTATTGTCAAACCATTCTATCAGATACAAATCGGCGCAATGTGACCAGATCAAGGATTTAACCCACCAAAATTGCAGTTTAAAACAAATTTAAAAAAAACAAAGACGGTCAATTAAGCATAAAAGGAATAAAAGCAATCTGGAATAAAACATGCACTTGCATAAAGCTGTAAAGCTCAGTGTAAATGATTTATGCTAGAGGTAAATGTCACCTTGGGATGCTGAGCAGGTAGTCCAGGGTGACGCTCAGCTCATCCATATTGGTCTGCTCAGAGCACAATGGGATTGTCAGAATGAGGCCGCTTCTCCTGTCCTTCCCACCTAGAGAGAGGACACACAATGTTAGCAGCAGGAAGAAGCCCTCTGAGTCAGCCAGGCCAAGATGCAAGAGAATAGAGCTTCCCACAGAATTAAAGATAAAAGTTATTGGAAAAATACATGTTGGTCATAATACAATACACACATAAAAAGAACTTGTTAATATCCAGTTTATAGTTTCCATTTTTCATTATGTATCAATGAAAAAATAAAAATAAATAAATTATAAAAAAAAATATATATATAGTTTTCTATATTTGTTTGTATATTGCGGGGTTAATCTTTGGTTAACTCTTATTAACTGTGGCCACAGGCCTTTTTCATGCACCCCTGTGTAAACTCATTTGTTCTAAACCTGTGTCAGCTGTTCCTTAGTAATTTATCAGCCAGTGTCAGGTGACTAGTGTACCTTTAAAAGCCATAAGATATGTGGCAGGTATACCTTAAACCTAGTGGGCATATTTTCAGTTATATTATGTGCAGTGGTGCAAGTAGAAAAAATGTCTTACGGGTACTGTGTGCGCGCGCCGAAGGCGCGCGCGCAAAAAAAATGGGTGTGGCCAAATGCCACATGGGGCGTGGCCAATGAAAATGGGGGCGTGATACACATATGGGGGAGGGGCAGATACACGTATGACCCCAATAGTGTCAGATACACGTTGCACCACAGTGCTAGATATACATTGCCCCACAGTGCCAGATACATATAACCCCACAGTGCCAGATACACATTGCCCCACAGTGCCAGATACACAAATGTCCCCAGAGTGCCAGATACACAAATGTCCCCAGAGTGTCAGATACACATTGCCTCACAGTGCCAGATACACATTGCCCCACAGTGCCAGATGCACATTGCCCCACAGTGCCAGATACACAAATGTCCCCAGAGTGCCAGATACACATTGCCCCACAGTGCCAGATACACATTGCCCCACAGTGCCAGATACACAAATGTCCCCAGAGTGCCAGATACACATTGCCCCACAGTGCCAGATGCACATTGCCCCACAGTGCCAGATGCACATTGCCCCACAGTGCCAGATGCACATTGCCCCACAGTGCCAGATACACATTGCCCCACAGTGCCAGATACACATTGCCCCACAGTGCCAGATACAGAAATGCCCCCAGAGTGCCATACATTGCCTCACAGTGTCAGATACACATTGCCCCACAGTGCTAGATACACAAATGCCCCCACTGTGTCAGATATACATTGCCCCCCGTGCCAGATACAGAAATGCCCCTACAGTGCCAGATATGCCCCCAGTGCCAGATATCCTCCAGTGCCAGGTATACATGCCCCCCTGTGCCAGATATCCCCCAGTGCCAGGTATATATGCCCCCCTGTGCTAGATATGCCCCCAGTGCCAGATATCCCCCAGTGCCAGGTATACATGCCCCCCCAGTGCCAGATATCCCCCAGTGCCAGGTATACATGCCCCCCCAGTGCCAGATATCCCCCAGTGCCAGGTATACATGCCCCCCTGTGCCAGATATCCCCCAGTGCCAGGTATATATGCCTCCCTGTGCCAGATATGCCCCCAGTGCCAGGTATACATGCCCCCCTGTGCCAGATATCCCCCAGTGCCAGGTATATATGCCCCCCTGTGCCAGATATGCCCCCAGTGCCAGGTATATATGCCCCCCTGTGCCAGATATGCCCCCAGTGCCAGGTATACATGCCCCCCTGTGCCAGATATCCCCCAGTGCCAGGTATATATGCCCCCCTGTGCCAGATATGCCCCCAGTGCCAGGTATATAATATATGCCCCCCTGTGCCAGATATGCCCCCAGTGCCAGGTATACATGCCCCCCCAGTGCCAGGTATAACATGCCCCCCTCCCCTACTCACCGCTGCCGTCGCTGTCCTCCTGTCTGTCATGTGAGGGAAGGAGAGTGCAGCCTGCGCCTCTCGTTCCCCTCAGTCTTCGGCGGGTGTCTCAGTTTAATTCAGCGCCGATCCGTGAGCCAATCAGAGCTCGCGGGTGCGAGCTCTGATTGGCTCACGGATCGGCGCTGAAGTAAACTGAAACACCCACCGGAGACTGAGGGGAACGAGAGGCGCAGGCTGCACTCTCCTGCCCTCACATCAGAGGCGTGTGCGGCGGTGCGGCGTGGGGGAGGGAGGGAAGGAAGAGGAGCGGCGGCCCGTCGGTGTGGGTACGGCGTACCCACGGCTAAATTCTTACAGGTACGCCGTACCCACCCGTACCCGCCCACTTGCACCACTGATTATGTGTGATACAGTTGCCAGGTTTTAATTTTTAAGACTTTGTGATAGTGTAGGACCTGCAAGAAGGTGGGGTACCTTGGCGAGCGGTTTGCAGGCTTCCGTGCATTGGCCAATTCACTAACTAAACCCCTATATATATATATATATATATATATATATATATATATATATACATATATATAAAGGGACATGGAAAAAAAAAAACACATTTTATTCCATTTTTTTTTAACCAAATGTAAGGCACAATGATCACTTGCAGCATTGCAGATGGGGTAAATCCCTTTATAGCTATTTAGTACAATGCTGGATTTAACGCACTGATAGCAACACACTATAGTATGTGCCGTATGGGAATGTTATACAGGTGTAACTGCTAAAAGGTGTGGGGAAAGGGAGTCTACCTGCTCCAGCAAAAGGAAGCACTGATCCAATGGGTTGGGGCTGCGTTACCGGCGGCCAGCATCCTGAACCTCCTTGTGGGCTTGGTGGCACACCGACTGTTGGTATTGTGAAGGTTCGGGATGCAGGGGAAGTTATTGTGACCGTCGGTCTCCTGACCGTTAGTCACATAACTACATGCCGTTCCAACAGCCTTATTATGCAATCAGGGATTTCTTTACTAGATAATAGCAATTAATACTGCATGGATTGCATACTTTTCAGTGCAGAAGAATTGCCCGATTGTCATTATCCACTCACAGTGCTCAATGGCCAGGTGGGAGCTAACGCATGGCTTGTTACACTGCTAATGAGCGTAGTTTGGTACAAAGGGGTATGGTTCAATAGGTCAACAGTAAACAGGTCAGTAGTGTCTAGCTCAACCCCAAAAGGTCAACTTGTACAAGGTTGACACAAGCAAAAGGTCAACGTGAATATAGTCAATATAAAATGGTCGACATGAGGGTTTTTTTTAGGTTTTTGGGGTGTCAGTTTAACTTTTAGCACATGGACCCCAAATTAGTGTACCACGTCCCCTCGCATGGTGAGTGAGCTTCAGGCAAGTTTACTATTCCCAAACATAGTCCACAGGGATGGCAAAGTAAGTAAAAAAAATTAAAGAAAAAAAAAATGATGAAAAACTCATGTCGAACCATATGCTGTGTCGACCATTGTCATGTCAAGACCGGATACCGCTGCAAAGTAGGAGAGTATCAGACTGTTGATGAAGATACTCTACAGTCAAGTTTGTAAGCTTATACTGTATCACACATCTTAATAAGGTTCGGGGATGGAAACGGTTTATAAAAGTCATTGACTGCAAATCAAGGGTGGCTATGTAGTTAACAAAAAATCCGTCGATTTTGTGTGACAGAAATTTACTAAAGTCAAAATCAACTGGCATAGAACTTTGCACTTAAATAGAACCTTCAATACTTTAACATAGAGTTCAATTCCAAACCATATTTACTATAAGTCGATTTGAAAATCGACTCAAAATCAACCACAAATCACCATTCTCAACAGAACCATCAAAAACAGTTCTATTTGATTTAAATCATATAGAATTATCTGAAACCTCAATATATTGGAAAAACATGGGAAAGAAGCATGTGGGTGCCGACACCCTGGCTGCATAAATCATGGCATCTAAAGGCACAACAATGATTGTAAAAAAAAAAGTGTGGATATGCAAATTAGCACAGGAATGAAGGTGTTTGTGGGTAATATAGTGCATGTGACAGTGAACATGGCCAATAGGAATGCTGTCTATGTTGGGTCGATTATTGGGCAATAGAACACATTTAGAACTTCAAAAAGAACTCACATAACCCAGTAATTAAAAAAATGGAACCCAAAATTGACTTTTGAAATGAGCGATTTGTAGCTGAAACACTAATCAATTTTGTGGGGATGTTGGTTCTATTCTTGTCGATTTTAAATTGGCCCAAAATCGACTTTTAGTAAAGATACCCCCAGGTTTCCATCTATTGCAGTTATGCATATACACACCCCTGTCCAACCCGTATCATTTGCGAGGGCTTGACAACAGCCACTAGCAACAAACCGCAGACACCTTGTGGTGCCCTCTTTACAGCTCATGCATATATTAAGATTTTGGGTGCGCTTAGCACCAGAAAAATAACGCTTACACGATATGGAGGCTTTAATGTAAACCTGTTGTATTTTTTTTTTGTGAAAACAATTTACACCTATGATTTGGAGACAGAGGGGTCTATTTACTAAGCCTTGAATGAAGATAAAGTGGATGGAGATAAAGTACCAGCCAATCAGCGCCTGTCATTTTTCAAACACAGCCTGTGAGATGACAGTTAGGAGCTGGTTGGCTGGTACTTTATCTCCGTCCAAGGCTTAGTAAATAGACCCCAGAGTTACAGCCATTTAAGAAAGCTTTAAGTGCATGCTGACAGCGCTCATCATTTTACAGACTCTGGGCTAACACTACAAGACCCAAGAAAGCTTGTGTGACCCTATTGACGCCCACATGACTGAGCTTGTAATTGAAACAGCCCCTTAAAGGTTTACTTGAACAGGCTGTGAGGGGTTGGTATTGGGAGACCGGCTTTTAGAACCCGGAGGTCACCATACCGACCCCGGGATCCCGGTCTCCAGAATGCCGGCAGGGGGGTAAGCGCAACGGAGCCCCTTGTAGGCTCACTGCGCTCGGAACAGGTTCTATTCCCACTTTATGGGTGTCATTGGCACCCACGAGTGGGAGTAGTCCCTGTTAGTTGGCATGTCGACTGTCGAATGCTCGGGATTCCGGTGTCTGTATAGTGACCGGCGCACATGACTACATACCGGTTGTAAGAACACTTTGACTTCTACATTTCATGAAACATTACAAAACCAAAAAGTATTTATGCATCCTGCGTTTCTCAGCCAGGTATAAATCGAACAATGGTGTTTATTTTTTTTACTCTTCCCTTGAATACAGTTCTGCTGTCTAGATTGAAAGCAGTTATATTCAGCAAGCAATGCTGTCTCATATCCAAGGTAATGGAAACAAATGAAATATAGACGGCTGAAATAGAACAGAGGGAAACCAGAAAGCAATGTATTTGCTAAAAATTAAAGAAGGGCAATTAAAAGCAAACATATTAAATTAATCTGCGTAGAAACCCCTTTAACACTGCAGTTGATATTAATTTGGGTTGGTTACCTCTTTTTCTAGACTTCTGCTACATTCTATAGTTTTTACATTCAATCAATTTCTCAGACTACTATAAAGAAAATAGTTTCCCTGTCTGGAAGTGTTGGAGCAAGTGCAGTATTACTGAGAACGCTACTGCTGCTTCTAAATGATATAACATTCCAGTTTAAGCAATTAGGCAATCGGAGGAACTGGATAACCTGCTGTAAGAAACCTGTGGTTATCGCAAGCATGTCATCATGCCGCTAATCTGCATCTGCAATCTGTTTTACTGCAAAGGACTCAGGTGCACTCAACAAGTGCTTCCACAGGCTGGGAAGTAATTTGATTTCTTCCTCAAGGGCATATGAATAATGTCTGTGTGTTACACCCTGGCTGAACGACTACAGTAAAAATCCTCATAAAATAAACGGCAGGTGCAAGTGAGCAGACATGGAAAGAAGTGTGCAACCCATGACTGGCCAGTGTGCAGTCATACTGCAGCCCAGACCAACCTTCATTTCCGTCTAATGGTGCCAAATCCATTCCAGAAAAGCAAAGAGATCGCCTCCATACCACTCAGTGTATTTGCACAGAAACAACTGGACCTATGTAATATATACATACACACACAATATATATATACACATACATACATACATACACATACGTGTCCTCTTAATCCTTGCTGCAGTCACGTTGAAAAGCCCTTGAAGTGGTGCTATGTCATGGCAGGACTCGGTAGCACCGACCGTCTTATTTTGTGTTTTTCCCGTGAGAATGCGTCTTAGACACAAAGTAATATACAGTAAGAGGATGCACAAGCAACTTCTGCTGATTAAAATGATATGTGCCATGCTTATGTTCTGTGTGCAATTGCGGATCTATCTGCATACGAAATGCCATAGCATTGTGTATGCAAATACAGCCGCAGTCACACACAGAATATAGGCATGCTGCATATAATTTTAAACAGAAGAAGCTGGTTGTGGGTCTTATTACATTACTTTGATGCATTTTCGTGGAAAAAACTTAAAAGAAGATGATGGGGGATACAGTCATGCAACACACCAGCGTTATGTGTATTGCAACTTGTAGCGCACAGAGCAAAGCTGTAAACATAGAAACATAGAATTTGACGGCAGATAAGAACCACTTGGGCCCATCTAGTCTGCCCCTTTTTTTTTACATTATTTTTTTCCCTAACCTTGTTTGATCCTTATTTCTTTGTAAGGATATCCTTATGTCTATCCCATGCATGTTTAAATTGCTCCACTTTCTTAGCCTTTACCACCTCTGATGGGAGGCTATTCCACTTGTCCACTACCCTTTATGTGAAGTAATTTTTCCTCAAATTTCCCCTGAACCTCCCCCCCCCCCCCCCCCCCTCCAGTCTCAGTGCATGTCCTCGTGTCCTATTGCTTCTCTTCATTTGGAGAATGTCTCCCTCCTGGACTTTGTTAAAACCCTTGATATATTTGAAAGTTTCTATCATGTCTCCCCTTTCCCTTCTCTGCTCCAAACTATACATATTGAGATTTCTTAGTCTTTCTGGGTAAGTTTTGTGATGTAGGTCATGCACCATTTTAGTTGCCCTTCTTTGTAGTTTCTAATGTATTAATATTCTTTTGAAGATATGGCCTCCAGTATTAAACATAGTATTCTGGATGAGGCCGTACCAATGACCTATAACAGTGGCATTATTACTTCTTTCTGCTGCTGATTCCTCTCCCAATGCAGCCAAGCATCTGACTAGCCTTCCTCATTGCTTTGTTACGTTGCTTACCTGCCTTTAAGTCACCTGAAATAGTGACTCCTAGATCCCTTTCCTCCTCAGTAGTTTCCAGTATAGTGCCATTAATACTATATTTAGCCTTTGGATTTTTGAGACCCAAGTGCATGATTTAGCATTTTTTGGCATTAAACTGTAATTGCCACACTCTTGACCATTCATCTAGTCTACCTAGATCCTCAATCATTTGTTTTACACCACCTGGTGTGTCTACCCTGTTGCATACCTTTGTGTCATCTGCAAAAAGGCATACTTTCCCTTTAATGCCATTTGCAAAGTCACCAATGAAGATATTAAAAAGCACTGGTCCAAGTACAGATCCATGGAGTACTCCACTGGTAACATTTCCCTCCTCTGAATGCACTCCATTTACCACAACTCTGTTTTCTATCCTTCAACCAAGATCTTCTCCATTCAATAATCCTAATATCCAATCCCAAACTTTCAAGTTTATTTAGCAGTCTGCGATGTGGAACAGTGTTAAAAGCCTTACTAAAGTCTAGATAAGCTATATCCATGGCTCCACCTTTATCCATCACTTTAATCACACAGTCAAAAAAGTCAATAAGATTTGTTTGACATGATCTCCCCCCAGTGAATCCATGCTGTTTGGGATCCTGTAAATTGCCGGATTTGAAATAATCTGCAACTCTTTCTTTTAAGAGTGTTTCCATCAATTTCACTACTACTGATGTAAGACTCACTGGTCTGTAGTTGTTTGCCTCTTCCTTGCTTCCACTTTTGTGCAGTGGGACTACGTTTGCTCTTTTCCAGTCCTCTGGAATTACTCCTGTAGCTAATGACTGGTTGACTAATTCTGTCAATGGTGCTACCAGCACCTCTTTAAGGGGGTCATTCCGAGTTGATCGCTCGCTAGCTGTTTTAAGCAGCTGTGCAAACGCTATGCCGCCTCCCACTGGGAGTGTATTTTAGCTTAGCAGAAGTGCGAACTAAAGGATCGCAGAGCGGCTACAAATAAAATTTGTGCAGTTTCAGAGTAGCTTCAGACCTACTCAGCGCTTGCGATCACTTCAGACTGTTCAGTTCCTGTTTTGACGTCACGAACACGCCCTGCGTTCGGCCAGCCACGCCTGCGTTTTTCCTGGCACACCTGCATTTTTACGAACACTCCCTGAAAACGGTCAGTTGACACCCAGAAATGCCCACTTCCTGTCAATCACTCTGCGGCCAACAGTGCGACTGAAAAGCTTCGCTAGACCTTATGTTAAACTACATCGGCCGTTGTGACAGTACGACGCGCGTGCACATTGCACCGCATGCGCAGAAGTGCCGTTTTTTGGCATCATCGCTGCGCAGCGCACATTTTCAGCTAGCGATCAACTCGGAATGACCCCCTAAGTTCTTTTGGTATCCTTGTATGTATCCCATCTGACCTCATAGATTTGTCCACTTTCAGCTTTGAGAGTTCTGTTAGGACCTTCTCCTCTGTAAATGTACTTGTTTAATTTTCCTGAATATCCCTGCAACTTAACTGTGGCCCCTTCCCCTCTCTTTCAGTAGTAAATACTGAGCAAAAATAATTATTAAGATGATCTGCTATTACATTGTCTCCCTCAACAAGACTCCCAGTCTCTGTCTGTAGTTTTATTATTCCGCCTTTTGTTTTTCTCCTTTCGCTTATATACCTAAAAAAAGTTTTGCCTCCTTTACCCACTGACTGGGCCATTTTCTCCTCAGCTTGTGCCTTTGCACATCTGATTACCTTCTTAGTCTCCTTCTGTCTAACAAGATATATCTCTATGTCTTCATTATTTTGTGTCTGCTTATATTTCCTAAAAGCCATCTTTTGTGCTTTCACAATATTTGCTACTTCTTTCGCAAACCACACTGGCTTCCTTTTCCTTGTGTTTTTCCTAACACTTTTGATACAAAGGTCTGTTGCCTTTAATATTGCACATTTTAATGTTTCACACCTCTCCTGCACTGCTTCCAAATTCCTCCACTCTGCCAAACAATCGATTACACATTTTCCCATCCCTACAAAATCAGCCTTCCTAAAATCCAACACCTTTGTTTTTGTATGGGATGAGTCAGTCTCTGTCTTTATGCTGAACCATACTGCTTGATGATCACTGGGTCCCAGGTTTTCACCCACTTTTACGTCCGATATTCTGTCTCCATTTGTAAGTATTAAGTCTAATATTGCGTCTTTCCGAGTGGGCTCCCTCACCAATTGGTGGAGGGATGCTCCCTGAAGGGAATTTAAAATTTCCCTACTTCTAGTGGAACTAGCAACAGACACCTCCCAGTTTACATCAGGAAGATTAAAGTTTCCCATGATTATTACCTCTCCTTTTAATGCCATTTTAGTTATGTCCTGCAATAGGTTCTTGTTGAATTCCTCTTCCTGACCTGGTGGCCTGTATATCACGCCAATACGAATAATCAACTTCTCTCCTGTTTCTATGGTCACCCAAAGGGCCTCAGTTTTTTCTTCAATACTTTGTATTAACGTAGTATTTATGCTTTTTTTTTTACATACATTGCTACCCCTCCTCCGATTTTTCCAATTCTGTCCTTCCTAAATAAAGTATATCCCGGTATAGCTATGTCCCAGTCATGATTTTCATTGTACCATGACTCTGTAATTGCCACAATGTCTAGATCATCCCTTGTCATTATTGCAATTAGTTCTGGGATTTTATTTCCTAAACTCCTAGCATTTGCACAGATAGCTTTTAGAGTTTTGTTTGTGCTTTTTCTGTTCCTAGCTATGTTCTTCTCTCTGCCTATGTTTATTTGGTTTTGATCTGAATTATCTTCTGTTGCTGTGGCTATGCTTCCTATTCCCTTTGCCTGCAGAAACAATACCTCTGTGTTTGGGGAGCAGATTTCTTTATTCCTGTTTGGTTCACTGCCCCCCTCTGTTAGTTTAAATAGTTCTTGATGAAGCATCCAAACTGTTAAGTTAGTATTCTCGTTCCCCTTGAAGATGGGTGCAGGCCGTCACTTTTGTATAAGCTCCTATCTTGCCAGAGGGTGTGACTATGGCCTATAAATCCAAATCTCTCCTCACTGCACCATGTCCTTAGCCAAACATTGAAGTTTCTGATGCGATGAGTTCTGTCTTCCCCTCTGTGTACTGGCAGTACTTCTGAAAAAGATACAGTGGTTGCCACCTGCTGCTTCAGAGCAGTCCCTAACTTCCTAAATTCATCTTTTACGGCCATGAGTTCAGCATTTGCCAGGTCATTTGTCCCTAGGTGGAAAATGACATCCACATCCCCATCTTTTCTTGCTGCCTTCACATTTCTTAGCATGCACTCTTTATCCCTTGGAGCTGTGGCTCCAGGTAAGCACCTTACTTGTTTCTCTACTTCATTTGCATTTCCCAGATGTATTCCTCTAATAATGATATCTCCCAAGAGAAGTGCAGTCCTTTTTGGAGATGCAATTTTCCTGTTCCATTTTCTGTTCCTATAGTTGGTAGAAGTCCCCATACTCTGTGAATGTCCTTGAGTGGCCCAGCCAGAGCCCAGACTTGAATCCGATTGAACACCTCTGTAAGAGGACACATGTGTGTGTGTGTGTGTGTGTGTGTGTGTGTGTGTGTGTGTGTGTGTGTGTAGCGGCACTCACGGCTGGATACAAATGAAGACAACACCCCAGATGTACATAGCAACGTTTCAATTCAGCAGAATTTTCGGCAGGATACAAACAAACAATCCTAAAGACTCACCTTATATCCCACACCAACTGTGTTCAGGTGTGCACGCTGACCGGCCCGGCGGTCCGGAAGCGGCACCCAGAAATGACGTCGATGCGTCCCATCGCCATGGTAACCCGGGAGTGTATACACAGGGGAACTAGGGAAAACGAAAGCTGCACATTGATATAACAGTGTCGAACTCATAGCAGTACATTCAGCGTACTAAGTAGTCATATAACATTACTGAAATCATCAGCAAATATGCAGATACAGCGTCAGACACACGTATGAAAAATATGAAAAATAGCACATATAAATATAGACATCACTCATATACCATAAAGCGTAATTCATAATAAAATAAGATTTTAAACCTACCGGTAAATCTATTTCTCCTAGTCCGTAGAGGATGCTGGGGACTCCGTAAGGACCATGGGGTATAGACGGGCTCTGCAGGAGACATGGGCACCTATAAAGAACTTTTAGTATGGGTGTGTACTGGCTCCTCCCTCTATGCCCCTCCTCCAGACCTCAGTTAGAGAACTGTGCCCAGAGAAGATGGATAATACGAGGAAAGGATTTTGTAAATCTAAGGGCAAGATTCATACCAGCCCACGCCAATCATACCATATAACCTGGAATACATATACCCAGTTAACAGTATGAACAAACAACAGCAACGGTCCAAGACCGATTCCAACTGTAACATAACCCTTATGTAAGCAATAACCATATACAAGTCTTGCAGATTTTCCGCACTGGAACGGGCGCCCAGCATCCTCTACGGACTAGGAGAAATAGATTTACCGGTAGGTTTAAAATCTTATTTTCTCTTACGTCCTAGAGGATGCTGGGTACTCCGTAAGGACCATGGGTTTCATACCAAAGCTCCCAATCAGGCGGGAGAGTGCGGATGACTCTGCAACACCGACTGAGCAAATGCTAGGTCCTCATCAGCCAGGGTATCAAACTTGTAGAATTTAGCAAAAGTGTTTGACCCCGACCAAGTCGCTGCTCGGCAAAGCTGTAATGCCGAGACGCCTCGGGCAGCCGCCCAAGAAGAGCCCACCTTCCTAGTGGAACGGGCCTTTACTGAATGTGGTAACGGCAATCCAGCCGTAACATATGCCTGAAGAATCGTGTTACAGATCCAGCGAGCAATAGCCTGCTTTGAAGCAGGCGCGCCAATCTTGTTGGCTGCATACAGAACAAACAGACCCTCTGTTTTCCTAATTCTAGCCGTCCTGGCTACATAAATCTTTAAGGTCCTGACTACATCCAGGGACCTGGAATACTCCAAGTCACTCGTAGCCACAGGCACCACAATAGGTTGGTTTATATGGAATGAAGAAATCACCTTAGGTAAAAATTGAGGACGAGTCCTCAATTCCGCTCTATCAACATGAAAAATCAAGTAGGGGTTCTTGTGAGACAAGGCTGCTAATTCTGACACCCGCCTTGCAGATGCCAAGGCCAATAACATGACCACCTTCCAGGCGAGAAATTTCAACTCAACCGTGTTAAGGGGTTCAAACCAGTGTGATTTTAGGAACTGCAACACCACGTTCAGGTCCCATGGTGCCACTGGGGGCACAAAAGGAGGCTGGATGTGTAGCACTCCCTTTACAAAAGTCTGGACTTCTGGAAGAGAAGCCAATTCCTTCTGAAAGAATATCGACAGAGCCGAAATCTGTACCTTAACAGAGCCTAATTTTAGGCCCATATCCACTCCTGTCTGTAGGAAGTGGAGAAAACGACCCAAATGGAAATCTTCCGTAGTAGCATTCTTGGTTTCATACCAAGAGACATATTTCCGCCAGATACGGTGATAATGTTTTGCTGTCACCTCCTTCCTAGCCTTTATTAGAGTAGGTATGACCTCTTCCGGAATACCCTTCTCAGCTAGGATCCGGCGTTCAACCGCCATGCCGTCAAATGTAACCGCGGTAAGTTTTGGAACATGCAGGGCCCCTGCTGCAACAGGTCCTCCCTTAGAGGAAGAGGCCAAGGATCTTCTGTGAGCATCTCCTAAAGATCTGAGTACAAGGCCCTTCGAGGCCAGTCTGGAACAATGAGTATTGTCTGTACTCTTTTTCGCATTATGATCCTCGACACCTTTGTGATGAGAGGAAGAGGAGGAAACACGTAGACCGATTGGAACACCCATGGCGTTACCAGAGCGTCTACTGCTATTGCCTGAGGGTCCCGGGACCTGGCACAATACCTCCGCAGCTTCTTGTTGAGGCGTGACACCATCATGTCTATTTGGGGAACTCCCCAAAGACCAGTTATCTCTGCAAAGACTTCTTGATGAAGTCCCCACTCTCCTGGATGGAGATCGTGTCTGCTGAGGAAGTCTGCCTCCCAGTTGTCCACACCCGGAATGAAGACAGCTGACAGAGCGCTTATGTGATTTTCCGCCCAGCGAAGAATTCTGGTGGCTTCTGCCATCGCGACTCTGCTCCTTGTCCCGCCTTGGCGGTTCACATGAGCCACTGCTGTGACATTGTCCGATTGAATCAGCACCGATAGGTTTCGAAGAAGACTCTCCGCTTGTCGAAGGCCGTGGTATATGGCCCTTAATTCCAACACGTTGATGTGCAGGCAGGACTCCTGGCTTGTCCATAGTCCTTGAAAATGTCTTCCTTGGGTGACTGCTCCCCATCCTCGGAGGCTCGCGTCCGTGGTTACCAGAACCCAGTCCTGAAAGTAGAGATGAGCGGGTTCGGTTTCTCTGAATCCGAACCCGCCAGAACTTCATGTTTTTTTTCACGGGTCCGAGCGACTCGGATCTTCCCGCCTTGCTCGGTTAACCCGAGCGCGCCCGAACGTCATCATGACGCTGTCGGATTCTCGCGAGGCTCGGATTCTATCGCGAGGCTCGGATTCTATATAAGGAGCCGCGCGTCGCCGCCATTTTCACACGTGCATTGAGATTGATAGGGAGAGGACGTGGCTGGCGTCCTCTCCGTTTAGAATTAGAATAGATTAGAGAGACACTTGATTTACTAATTTTGGGGAGCATTAGGAGTACTCAGTAGTGTACAGTGCAGAGTTTTGCTGATAGTGACCAGTGACCACCACTTTTATTTATAATCCGTTCTCTGCCTGAAAAAAGCGATACACAGCACACAGTGACTCAGTCACATACCATATCTGTGTGCACTGCTCAGGCTCAGGCCAGTGTGCTGCATCATCTATTATCTATATATAATATTATATATATCTGTCTGACTGCTCAGCTCACACAGCTTATAATTGTGGGGGAGACTGGGGAGCACTACTGCAGTGCCAGTTATAGGTTATAGCAGGAGCCAGGAGTACATAATATATTATATAGTGAGTGACCACCAGACACACAGTGCAGTTTATTTAATATATCCGTTCTCTGCCTGAAAAAAGCGATACACACAGTGACTCAGTCAGTCACATACCATATCTGTGTGCACTGCTCAGGCTCAGGCCAGTGTGCTGCATCATCTATATATATTATATAATTTTGTCACCAGCAGGTCTTTCAACCCCAGCAGACCTGTGTCTGCCGGAAAGAGAGATCCAAGGTAGGCTTTAAATCTAGGATCGAGCACGGTGGCCAAAATGTAGTGCTCTGATTTCAACAGATTGACCACCCGTGAATCCTTGTTAAGCGAATTAAGGGCTGCATCCACAAGTCCCACATGCCTAGCGAAATCGCTCCCTTTTAGCTCCTTCTTCAATGCCTCCAGCTTCTTCTGCAAAAGCCTGATGAGGGGAATGACCTGACTCAGGCTGGCAGTGTCTGAACTGACTTCACGTGTGGCAAGTTCAAAGGGCATCAGAACCTTGCACAACGTTGAAATCATTCTCCACTGCACTTTTTTTCTTTGCGTCATGTGCTGTTTGGGGAGGGTTTTTTGGAAGGGACATCCTGCGTGACACTGCAGTGCCACTCCTAGATGGGCCCGGTGTTTGTGTCGGCCACTAGGGTCGCTTATCTTACTCACACAGCGACCTCGGTGCAAATTTTAGGACTAAAAATAATATTGTGAGGTGTGAGGTATTCAGAATAGACTGAAAATGAGTGTAAATTATGGTTTTTGAGGTTAATAATACTTTGGGATCAAAATGACCCCCAAATTCTATGATTTAAGCTGTTTTTTAGTGTTTTTGGAAAAAAACACCCGAATCCAAAACACACCCGAATCCGACAAAAAAAATTCGGTGAGGTTTTGCCAAAACGCGTTCGAACCCAAAACACGGCCGCGGAACCGAACCCAAAACCAAAACACAAAACCCGAAAAATTTCAGGCGCTCATCTCTACCTGAAAGGCGAATCTGCGACCCTCTAGGAGGTGAGCACTTTGCAGCCACCATAGAAGAGACACCCTGGCCCTGGGGGACAGTGTTATCTTTTGATGTAATTGTAGATGGGACCCGGACCATTTGTCCAGAAGGTCCCATTGAAACGTCCTCGCATGGAACCTGCCGAAGGGGATGGCCTCGTAGGCTGCCACCATTTTTCCCAGAACACGAGTGCATTGATGAACTGACACTCTTTTTGGCTTTAGCAGGTCTCTGACCATGTTCTGGAGGTCCTGGGCTTTTTCCAACGGGAGAAAAACCTTCTTTTGTTCTGTGTCCAGTATCATACCTAGGAACGCTAGTCGAGTTGTTGGAACCAACTGTGACTTCGGTAGATTGAGAATCCAACCGTGTTGCTGGAGTACTCTCAGAGAGAGTGACACGTTTCTCAGCAATTGCTCTTTTGATCTCGCCTTTATCAGGAGATCGTCCAAGTATGGGATAATTGTGACTCCTTGCTTCGCAGGACCACCATCATTTCCGCCATTATCTTGGTGAAAATCCTCGGGGCCGTGGAAAGCCCAAACGGCAACGTCTGAAACTGGTAATGACAATCATGTACAGCAAATCTCAGGTACTCCTGATGAGAGGGATATATGGGGACATGAAGGTAAGCATCCTTTATGTCCAGTGACACCATAAAATCCCCCCCCCCCCTCCAGGCTGGCTATTACCGCTCGGAGCGATTCCATCTTGAATTTGAATCTTTTCGAGTACAGGTTTAGGGATTTTAGATTTAAAATGGGTCTGACCGAACCATCCGGCTTCGGGACCACAAAGAGGGTCGAATAGTACCCTTTTCCCTGTTGGTTCAGGGGAACCCTGATAATTACTTGCTGTTGACACAGCGTTTGAACTGCAGCTAACACTACATCACGCTCTGGGGTAGAAGTTGTTAAGGCCGACTTGAAAAATCGGTGTGGGGGCACCTCTTCGAATTCCAGTTTGTAGCCTTGGGAAACTATTTCTAATGCCCAAGGAATCACGTCTGACCTGACCCAGACCTGGCTGAAGAGTCGAAGGCGTGCCCCCACTGGTACGGACTCCCGCAGGGGAGCCCCAGCGTCATGCAGTGGGTTTTGTAGAAGCCGGGGAGGACTTCTGTTCCTGGGCACCAGCCGAAGCAGGTGTTCTCTTTCCTCTACCCTTACCTCTGGCAAGGAAGGAGGATCCCCCACCTCTTCTGGACTTTTGCGACCGAAAGGACTGCATGTGATATTGTGGAGTTTTCTTTTGCTGTTGGGGAATAAAAGGTAAAAAGGTAGATTTACCCGCGGTAGCTGTGGAAACCAGGTCCGCGAGCCCATCCCCAAACAACACGTCACCCTTATAGGGTAAAACCTCCATATGCTTTTTCGAATCCGCATCACCCGTCCATTGGCGGGTCCATAAGGATCGTCTCGCTGGAATAGCCATGGCATTGGCTCTGGAACCCAGCAACCCAATGTCCCTTTGAGCGTCTCTCATATACAAGACTGCGTCTTTAATATGGGCTAGAGTTAACAAAATAGCATCCCTATCTAGGGTATCAAGGTCAGCCGACAGGGTATCTGTCCAAGCTGCAACTGCGCTACATACCCATGCCGACGCAATTGCCGGTCTGAGCAAAGCACCAGTATGTGAATAAATAGACTTTAATGTAGTCTCCTGCCTGCGGTCCGCAGGGTCCTTGAGGGCCGCTGTGTCTGAAGACGGCAGCGCCACTTTCTTGGACAGGCGTGTTAAAGCCTTGTCCACAGTGGGAGAGGATTCCCAACGTACCCTGTCCTGTGTAGGGAAAGGGCATGCCATATTAATTCTTATGGGAATCTGCAGCCTCTTATCTGGAGTCTCCCAAGCTTTTTCAAATAACTCGTTAAGTTCATGAGATGGGGGAAAGTTTATCATCTGTTTCTTTTACTTAAACATGTGTACCCTCGTGTCTGGAACAGAGGGTTCATCAGCAATATGCAACACATCTCTTATTGCAATAATCATACACTGAATACTCTGTCACCTTAGGGTGCAATCTAGCTTCATCATAGTCGACACTGGATCAGAGTCCGTGTCAATATCTGTGTCCACAATTAGTGACAAGGGACGCTTTTGAGACCAAGACGGGCCCTGTGAGTCGGTCCAATCCGAGGATTGACCCCCTGATGCCTCCCTGGATTCAGCTTTATCTAGCCTCTTATGTAAAGATGCCACACTTGCATTCAACATATGCCACATGTCCATCCATTCCTGAGTCGGCACTACCGACGGGGACACACCACTCATCTGCTCCACCTCCTCCTTGGAGAAGCCTTCCGCTTCAGACATGCCGACACGCACGTACCGACACCCCACACACACAGGGATATACCTATAAGGGGACAAATCCCCAACCAGGCCCTTAGGAGAGACAGAGAGAGAGTATGCCAGCACACACCCAGCGCCAAACTGACACTGGAAAATCCAGACAGCGCTTTTATATTATTATATAATGCCAATCTTCCCACTCACTGCGCTCCAATGTGCCCCCCTCCTCTTTTTCAGCCCTCTGAAGTGTTCAGCAGGGGAGAGTCCGGGGAGCCAGCGTTCTCTGCAGCCTCTGTGGAGAAAATGGCGCTGGTTAGTGCTGAGGGATCAAGCTCCGCCCCCTCCAGCGGCGGGCTTCGGTCCATCTTCCATTTTAATAAAATGGCGGGGGATCATCTATTTGCTGCCTCCGCAGCCTAATGTGACCTTTTTTGCCCAAAAACGAGGTTTATTGTTGCCCAGGGTGCCCCCCCCTGCGCCCTGCACCCATCAGTGCTTTCTGTGTGGGAGCAATGGCGCTTTACCTCATGAAGATCTGAAGTCTTCTGCCACCTTTGACGTCTTCTTGCTTCTCATACTCACCCGGCTTCTATCTTCTGGCTTTGTGAGGAGGACGGCGGCGCGGCTCCGGGACAAACCCCAGGGTGAGACCTGTGTTCCGACTCCCTCTGGAGCTAATGGTGTCCAGTAGCCTAAGAAGCAGAGCCTATCATTTAAGTAGGTCTGCTCCTCTCCCCTCAGTCCCACGATGCAGGGAGCCTGTTGCCAGCAGTGCTCCCTGAAAATAAAAAACCTAACAAAATTATTTTTTCCACAGAAAACTCAGGAGAGCTCTCTGCAGTGCACCCTTCTCCTCTGGGCACAGGATCTAACTGAGGTCTGGAGGAGGGGCATAGAGGGAGGAGCCAGTGCACACCCATACTAAAAGTTCCATAGAGGTGCCCATGTCTCCTGCGGAGCCTGTCTATACCCCATGGTCCTTATGGAGTCCCCAGAATCCTCTAGGACGTAAGAGAAATAAAGATGCTGCCTACGTTATATATAGAAAATTAATTAATACTAAGTATCAATTAAATAATTAATTAAAACAAGACAGGGAGGGCATATCATTTAATTTAATTTAATCCCCCTGTCTTGTTTTAATGATTTAATTGATACTTGGTATTAATTAATTTTCTATATATAACGTAGGCAGCATCTTTATTTATTATGAATTACGCTTTATGGTATATGAGTGATGTCTATATTTATATGTGCTATTTTTCATATTTTTCATATGTGTCTCTCACGCTGTATCTGCATATTTGCTGATGATTTCAGTAATGTTATATGACTACTTAGTACGCTGAATGTACTGCTATGAGTTCGACACTGTTGTTATATCAATGTGCAGCTTTCGTTTTCCCTAGTTCCCCCGTGTATACACTCCCGGGTTACCATGGTGATGGGACGCATCGACGTCTGACGCACACGCGGTGACGTCATTTCTGGGTGCCGCTTCCGGACCGATCAGCGTGCACACCTGAACACAGTTGGTGTGGGATATAAGGTGAGTATTTTGGATTGTTTGTATCCTGACGAAAAATTCTGCTGAACTGAAAAGTTGATACATACCTCTGTGGTGTTGTCTTCATTTGTATCCAGCCGTGAGTGCCGCTTCTCCGCTATATGTGTGTCTGTTACTGTAGCTGTTAAAAATCTCACAGTGTTGCACTAAATAAATTTCTTCCGAGGTATTGATCCAAAGAACAACGGGAAAGGAGTATTGCCGTGGCCACATTGTGGAATTCTATATATATATATATATTTCCTTCATGTGAGTGGAATATTAATAAAAATTGGGATACTCTTTTATCAAACGGTGTTGCACTATTTATCCTTTTCTTTTGAGGTCAATATCTGGAATGGACTTGTTACCAATAAGGAAGCAACACGAACACCCATCAAGAAGTGAATCAGGTCGTGGTGTTGCCATTATATGCATGTTATTTCTCTGTTTTGCGCCATTGGTTTTATTCAGTTTGTATTGTGCACTTGTTCGGGTTTTTGGTGAATCCCTTGTTTAAAACTTGGCTGCACTCGGAGTGTTAATTGCGCAGAAATTGGTGTTTTCTCTCTTTTCCATTATCTATTGTTTTATACCACTAGCAGAACTGGAGCAGCAGCCACACAATCCCCCCACCATCCCCAGCCACAAGCCACCAGTGCACGGACGCCCCACAGTGCCTGGTAGTGGTAACCATGCACCACTCCCTAGGATTACCCCCCAAAACAGCCACCTACACCCCAAATCACGCACACCCTGCACACCCTCACCCCACAGCTCCCAACACACCCTCCGCACAGGCCCCCCTCCTACCTGCATGCCCCCACAGTGCCAGCTATACAGTGCCCCACAGTGCCAGCTATAAAATGCCCCCGCTTTCCAGCTATACAATGCCCCCACAGTGCCAGATAGACATTGCCCCCACAGTGACAGCTATACATTACCCCCACAGTGCCAGCTATACATTGCCCCCACAGTGCCAGCTATACAATGCCCCACAGTGCCAGCTATACAACGCCCCCACTTTCCAGCTATACAATGCCCCCACAGTGCCAGCTATACAATGCCCCACAGTGCCAGCTATACAACGCCCCCACTTTCCAGCTATACAATGCCCCCACAGTGCCAGATAGACATTGCCCCCACAGTGCCAGCTGTACAATGCCCCCACAGTGCCAGATAGACATTGCCCCCACAGTGCCAGCTATACAATGCCCCCACAGTGCCAGATAGACATTGCCCCCCACAGTGCCAGCTACACATAACCCCCACAGTGTCAGCTATACAATGCCTCACTGTGCCAGATAGACATTGCCCCCACAGTGCCAGCTATACAATGCCCCCACAGTGCCAGCTAGACATTGCCCCCACAGTGCCAGCTAGACATTGCCCCCACAGTGCCAGATATACAATGCCGACACTTTGCCAGATATACAATGCCTACACTGTGCCACTCTGCCTGAGAGTTAAAAAAAAGGGTCTCCCTGTGTAACCCCTGGCAGGAGAGATTACAATACAGCTACATCCTCCCCACCAATTGTCCTTACATACGGAACTTATTACTCCCCCTGCCCGCACCACACCCATCTCTCCTCCACCCACGCACCCGCCCCTTCCCCACCCATGCACCCACAGCGCCCCCGCACCACCACCCTCATCCACTGCTCCCACCCGCGACTCCTCCCGACACCCTACTCCCCCACTCCCACACACACACACACCAGCACCTGCCCCTCCCCCACCCGTGGCACCCACACACTGGCCCCTCCCTCACCTGCATCGCCCACGGACCCCCTTCCTCATCCGCTTGCCTGTTGTAATGTGTAAAATGGGGACTCTTGCCTGCCGTAATGTGTAAAATGGGGACTCTTGCCTGCCGTAATGTGTAAAATGGGGACTCTTGCCTGCCGTAATGTGTAAAATGGGGACTCTTGCCTGCCGTAATGTGTAAAATGGGGATTTAGTGTATCAAGGCCATTGCAGTGTGTGGCATAATATGGTGCAGGGGGCATTACTGTGTGGGGCTTATTATGGTGGATTTATTATTTTTTTCCTGTGGTGCCGGTGATCTGTTGGTCCAGGGGCAACAATTGGGGTGTGAGGTCATCTTTTCACACAAGCCCACTCCCATTTTACAGAAATCATGCACATTTTAACAAGGCCACTCCCCCTTGTCATGCATGCACACAAATTTTTTTTTTAGATTTGGGGTGGGGGTTTTTTTTATGTCAATGTGGGGGAAACATTTTTAAGACTCCCACTGGGGTCCAAAATGGCTACAAACAGCTCTCAGGTAATACTCCACATAATAAAAATATTAAACCCCAGGAAGGCGTGCAGGGGTTAAGGGGGCGCAGCCCCTTGCGACGGTGTGAAGAGCGCCCGTAGGGCGCGATAAACCACCTAGTATATATATATATATATATATATATATATACCAAGCGTTGGGTCCACACTCACGTTTCAAGGTTTTATGCTGGGGTGCCGTCCAAAACTGAAGACCTATTAGAAGTCACCAGTACAATACACAGGCAAAAAAGGTCCAAGTGAGGACCGAAACGTCGATTACTCTGTCTGGTATGAAATTATAAATTAAAACTCTGCTCAAATGAAGACTGGTGAGTGCTCCCATTTTTTGCCTATATATATATATATATATATATATATATATATATACACACACACACACACACACACACACACATAAATACATACATACATACATACATACGCACACATACCGTGCATCCGGAAATATTCACAGCGTTTCACTTTTTTCCACATTTTATGTTACAGCCTTATTCCAAAATGGAAGAAATTCATTTTTTCCCCTCAAAATTAGACACAAAATACCCCATAATGACAACGTGAAAAAAGTTTTTTTTTAGATTTTTGCAAATTTATGAAAAATAAAAAACCACGAAATCACATGTACATAAGTATTCACAGCCTTTACTCAATACTTTTGGCAGCAATTACAGCCTCAACTCTTTTTGAATATGATGCCACAAGCTTGGCACACCTATCTTTGGGCAGTTTCATCCATTCCTCTTTGCAGCACCTCTCAAGCTCCATCAGGTTAGATGGGAAGTGTCGGTGTACAGCCATTTTCAGATCTCTCCAGAGATGTTCAATCGGATTCAAGTCTGGGCTCTGGCTGGGCCACTCAAGGACATTCACAGAGTTGTCCTGAAGCCACTCCTTTGATATCTTGGCTGTGTGCTTAGGGTCGTTGTCCTGCTATAAGATGAACAGTCACCCCAGTCTGAGGTCAAGAGCGCTCTGGAGCAGGTTTTCATCCAGGATGTCTCTGTACATTGCTGCATTCATCTTTCCCTCTATCCTGACTAGATTCCCAGTTCCTGCCGCTGAAAAACATCCCCACAGCATGATGCTGATACCACCATGCTTCACTTTAGGGATGGTATTGGTCTGGTGATGAGTGGTGCCTGGATTCCTCCAAACATGATGCCTGGCATTAACGCCAAACAGTTCAATCTTTGTCTCATCAGACGAGATCATTTTGTTTCTCATGGTCTGAGTGTCCTTCAGGTGCATTTTGGCAAACTCCAGGCGAGCTGCCATGTGCTTTTTACTAAGGAGTGGCTTCCGTCTGGCCACTTTATCATACAGACCTGATTTGGGGATTGCTGTAGAGATAGTTGTCGTTCTGGAAGGTTCTCCTCCCTCGACAGAGGAATGCTGTAGCTCTGACATGGTTAGCGCCGCCTCCCGATGACATCATCGGCCTTGCGCCCCCGGGAGTTCGGAAGTTCCTCGCCGCGCCACGGACCTGAACGCCAACATAGGGTGACTATTTAGGTAAGTATGATGTGTTGTGATGTGTAAGATTCTTCTCTTCTAGCACTTGCTGTACCGGATGATGGGTCCTGTTGTGGCCCGAAATGCTGCATTGTTAATATGCTAGTGCTTACGCCTTTGTGAATGCATATCATGAACGGGATACATTTATGATCCTATAGATTGTAAGCTTGCGAGCAGGACCTTCCTACCTCTGTCTGTCTGTTTTTACCCAGTTTTTTTCTATTACTGTTGTTCTAATTGTAAAGCGCAACGGAATATGCTGCGCTATATAAGAAACTGTTAATAAATAAATAAATAAATAAATGATGCTGCCATACCGGATTTGTATGTATCAGTGCGTTGAACTTATGGCTATATAAATTATTCACACTGAGACCT
Source organism: Pseudophryne corroboree (assembly GCF_028390025.1). Taxonomy (NCBI): domain Eukaryota; kingdom Metazoa; phylum Chordata; class Amphibia; order Anura; family Myobatrachidae; genus Pseudophryne; species Pseudophryne corroboree. The sequence continues at coordinate 80,618,147 of NC_086450.1, read as the reverse complement.
GTAGTGCCGTGTCTGTTCTGAATGGAATTGTTCTGAACTCAGCTATGTGTTTATATATCTATATACATACACACATTTTTTTTTATTTATATATTTTTTTTGTACAATTAGCTAACAAAAAAATGAGTATTTCATATACTATGGCGTATCGGTTTCCAGGCACGCCAGTGGTATTGCAACATACTGTAGAAAAGTCAAGAGGCAATCTGCATTACCAATTATAGAATGTCTTAGTTAATTCATTCGACTCATTGGGAGACATGATTTAATTTAACGTCTCTTATGCAATCTGTTTGAACATAGGATGAAGCCAGATCACTTTTGATGAAATACCTAAAATTAGCTTTACCTTCACTATTAAAATCAGGAAATTAATTAGAGCGCAGGCTTTGAGCTTCCATATAAAATGCTTTCAATTTAACCAGCAACGTCAAGAACTCTCAAGAATCAGAAACACAAGCTGTTGATTTAAAGTCCCCGGAGGATCGAGGCCTCAGACTGCACACAAAGATGCATTTATTGCAGAAGTGTAATTACGTAGAAGAATGCCTAGTATGTTCAATGGAACTTATTACCTAAATCGGTCACACGGAACTGCTTGCACTGAGCTACAGAAAACAACACATGCTGGTGGTTACCCCGAATACGACAAATTTGAAGTGTTCGTGTTTCATACACCTAGAGGGGAGGGAACCATATCAATTTACTGGAAAATAGTGACATAACAGAGTCATGAGGCCCAGACTTGAAAAAAATCCAAAGTCCAGCTCCTTCTAAATTTCCATTAAAAAAAACACTTTTGTTTTAAAACGCCAGATATTACCACTGTTTAAGTGCTCGACTCCCATGTAATGTCATTTTACAACTGTACAATTAAAATCCCGACGGTCAAAATCCCAACAACCACTGACCGAAAAGTCGACACAAGTTTTTCATTGAAACAGACTTGTTCATACTTTACCATCCCAGTGGACCTGGAGGGGGAATATAATAGTGTGCCAAGGGCAGCGAGGCACCGGGCCCAAAGCACGGCGAGCGGACACGGTGCCCATATCAACATATGTCGACATACACGCACAAAAAAACCGCTGAAAAACTCATGTCAACTTTTTGACCTGTCAACATTTTAAATGTCGGTATTTTGAGCTTGTCTCTATTTTGACGGTCAGTCAACTGTTGTCGGGATTTTTTGACAGGTAAATGATAGATAGTGTCTAGTTAGACAGTCAATAGACAGACAACTTTAGGTTGACATGAACAGGGTAGACAGTACAAAAGGTCAACAGGCTCAAAAGGTCATCATGAAAATGGTAGACAAAAAAGGTAGGCAGATTTTTTTGTAAATTTTACATGTTTTTGGACTTTTTCATGCCTTCTCTATCCATGTCGGCATAGAGTCGGTTATAAACTTTGTGGCGAGCGCAGCGAGCCACCGAGCCCGAAGCGTGGCGAGCGGAGGCCTTTCAACAATTGGGGGTCCCAGATGACAAAACTATCCACACAAATCCCAAAAATGCACAAAAAAATGATATCTACTTTTTTCATGTCTATCTTTTGACCCTGTCAACCTTTTGACTGTCAAAATATGGTGTCTATCTATTGACTGTCTAACTAGACACAGTCTATTATACCACACCCCTTTGACCATCTGGATTTTGATTGTAGGTATTTCATACTAAATCCATTCAATTGGAGACTAGATACATGTTCTGGGGATGTAGGTAATATGCACAGAGAATACACTATTCATGTGTTATTATGGAGGTGGTCAGACTGAGTTGGGGGGAAGCACTACCAGCTTGTGTCTGAGTGGTTTTCCTTGTCCACCTATGACCAGTACTCAAGGGACTCATAGATGGGCCCTGGTCCTCGATTCAGTCATGGATACTAGGCTGTATGCATACGTCAACATTCAGCATTAACAAGTGACTAGAGGGAGCCAATGCAGAAAAGCACTATGCAGTTAAAGTAAATGCATCAATAAATAAATGTATGAAGACGTATCACACAGAGTTGTAGTTGATAAAAGCCTCTCATATACCTATATTGCTTTTTGAAGAACCTGTTCCTTCCTCTAGCTCAGAAGTTCTCAGGCTCGGTCCCCAGTACACCAAATAGTAAATGTTTCCCGGTCACCTGTATCTTTAAAATATGATGGTGTGTAATAAACCTATGTCACTGCTAGGTGACCTGGAAAAAATGAATTGTTAGGTTGCAGAGCCGGCCCTAGCTGTTTTGAATTATATGCGGTATGCCTATATTCTGTGTGCGACTATGGCTGTATCTCCATACGAAATGCTGTGTTACAGTATATTCCTGTAAATCACTGTAACGTAGCATTTCGTATGCAGATACAGCCGCAATTACACATAGAATATAGGCATGCCACATATCATTTTAATCAGCAGAAGCTGCTCGTGCATCCAAGCCACATAGCACTCAATATAAGATGCATTTTCGGCAAGAAAGGCGCCTGACGTTAGCAGAGCTGCCAGCTGACTCACACCAGGCGTTGCCTGCTGCATGGCGTATTGAGGCAAGATGTATGAGGACACATCTGTATCCAAGCAGAGGCAGAGGTCACAGGGTTAGTGGCCATGTGAGTGCTGTGTGCAGGTGGGTTGGTTGTGCAATAGTGTTCGGCATAAGGGGCATTATGTGTGTCAAGTGTATAAATGCACTAAAAATGTACGGAATATGTGTAAGGGCACTATGTGTGTCATTCAATGTATAAGGGTATTAATAACCTACGGCATATGTGTAAGGGGCATTGCTGTGTGGTATTATGCATATAAAGGCATTACTAATATGTGGCATTAAGTGTATAAGCTGCTCTACTGTTTGGCGTAACGTATAGAATGGGCACTACTGTGTGGTCTAATGTGAATAAAGAGCAATATGGTGTGATGTAATGTGAATAAATAAGATTTTACTCACCGGTAAATCTATTTCTCGTAGTCCGTAGTGGATGCTGGGGACTCCGTAAGGACCATGGGGAATAGCGGCTCCGCAGGAGACTGGGCACAGCTAAGAAAGATTTAGGACTACTGGTGTGCACTGGCTCCTCCCACTATGACCCTCCTCCAGACCTCAGTTAGGATACTGTGCCCGGAAGAGCTGATACAATAAGGAAGGATATTGAATCCCGGGTAAGACTCATACCAGCCACACCAATCACACCGTATAACTCGTGATATGATACCCAGTTAACAGTATGAACATAACAGAGCCTCTCAACACATGGCTCAACAATAACCCTTTTAGTTAATGATAACTATATACAAGTATTGCAGACAGTCCGCACTTGGGACGGGCGCCCAGCATCCACTACGGACTACGAGAAATAGATTTACCGGTGAGTAAAATCTTATTTTCTCTGACGTCCTAGTGGATGCTGGGGACTCCGTAAGGACCATGGGGATTATACCAAAGCTCCCAAACGGGCGGGAGAGTGCGGATGACTCTGCAGCACCGAATGAGAGAACTCAAGGTCCTCCTCAGCCAGGGTATCAAATTTGTAGAATTTTGCAAACGTGTTTGCCCCTGACCAAGTAGCAGCTCGGCAAAGTTGTAAAGCCGAGACCCCTCGGGCAGCCGCCCAAGAAGAGCCCACTTTCCTCGTGGAATGGGCTTTTACAGATTTAGGGTGCGGCAGTCCAGCCGCAGAATGTGCAAGTTGAATCGTGCTACAGATCCAGCGAGCAATCGTCTGTTTAGAAGCAGAAGCACCCAGCTTGTTGGGTGCATACAGGATAAATAGCGAGTCAGTCTTCCTGACTCCAGCTGTCCTGGAAACATATACTTTTCAGGGCCCTGACTACGTCCAGTAACTTGGAATCCTCCAAGTCCCAAGTAGCTGCAGGCACCACAATAGGTTGGTTCACATGAAAAACTGATACCACCTTAGGAAGGAATTGGGAACGAGTCCTCAATTTCGCCTTTCCCATATAAAATACAGATAAGGGCTTTTGTCAATTCTGATACACGCCTGGCCGACGCCAAGGCCCACAGAATGACCACTTTCCACGTGAGGTATTACAGCTCCACGGATTTAAGTGGCTCAACCCAATGCGACTTCAGGAAATCCAACACCACGTTGAGATCCCACGGTGCCACTGGAGGCACAAACGGGGGCTGACTATGCAGCCCTCCCTTAACAAAAGTCTGAACTTCAGGCAGTGAAGCCAGTTCCATTTTGGAAGAAAATCGATAGAGCCGAAATCTGGACCTTAATGGAACCCAATTGTAGGCCCATAGTCACCTCTGACTGTAGGAAGTGCAGAAATCGACCTAGCTGAAATTTCTCCTTTGGGGCCTTCCTGGCCTCACAGTACGCAACATATTTCCGCCATATGCGGTGATAATGGTTAGCGTTCACTTCTTTCCTAGCTTTAAATAGCGTAGGGATAACTTCCTCCGGAATTCCCTTTTCCTTCAGGATCCGGCGTTCAACCGCCATGCCGTCCAACGCAGCCGCGGTACGTCTTGGAACAGACAGGCCCCCTGCTGCAGCAGGTCCTGTCTGAGCGGCAGAGGCCATGGGTCCTCTGAGATCATTTCTTGGAGTTCTGGTTACCAGGCTCTTCTTGGCCACCCGGAACAATGAGTATAGTTCTTACTCCTCTCCTTCTTATTATTCTCATTACCCTGGGTAAGAGAGGCAGAGAAGGGAACACATACACCGACTGGTACACCCACGGTGTTACCAGAGCGTCCACAGCTATCGCCTGAGGGTCCTTGACCTGGCGCAATATCTTTGTAACTTTTAGTTGACGCGGGACGGCATCATGTCCACCTGTGGCCTTTCCCAACGGTGTACAATCATTTGGAAGACTTCTGGATGAAGTCCCCACTCTCCCGGGTGGAGGTCGTGTCTTCTGAGAAAGTCAGCTTCTCAGTTGTCCACTCCGGGAATGAACACTGCTGACAGTGCTAACACATGATTCTCCGCCCATCGGAGAAACCTTGTGGCTTCTGCCATCGCCATCCTGCTTCTTGTGCCGCCCTGTCGTTTACATGAGCGACCGCCGTGATGTTGTCTGACTGGATCAGCACCGGCCGGTGTTGAAGCAGGGGTCTAGCCTGACTTAGGGCATTGTAAATGGCCCTTAGTTCCAGAATATTTATGTGTAGGGAAGTCTCCTGACTTTTCCATAGCCTTGGAAGTTTCTTCCCTGTGTGACTGCCCCCCAGCCTCGAAGGCTGGCATCCGTGGTCACCAGGACCCAGTCCTGTATGCCGAATCTGCGGCCCCCTAGAAGATGAGCACTCTGCAGCCACCACAACAGTGACACCCTGGCCCTTGGAGACAGGGTTATCCGCCGATGCATCTGAAGATGCGACCCGGACCACATGTCCAACAGATCCCACTGGAAAATCCTTGTATGGGACCTGGCGAATGGAATTTCTTCGTAAGAAGCTACCATCCTTCCCAGGGCTCGCGTGCATTGATGCACCGACACCTGTATACGTATTAGGAGGTCTCTGTCTAGAGACGCCAACTCCTTGGACTTCTCCTCCGGGAGAAATCCTTTTTATCCTGTTCTGTGTCCAGAACCATACTCAGGAACAGTAGACGCGTCGTAGGAACCAGCTGCGACTTTGGATATTCAGAATCCAGCCGTGCTGTTGTAGCACTTCCCGAGATAGTGCTACTCCGCCGAACAACTGCTCCTTGGACCTCGCCTTTATAAGGAGATCGTCCAAGTACGGGATAATTATTTCGGCCATTACCTTGGTAAATACCTCGGTGCCGGGGACAGACCAACGGCAACGTCTGGAATTGGTAATGACAATCCTGTACCACAATTTTGAGGTACTCCTGGTGAAGAGGGTAAATAGGGACATGCAGGTAAGCATCCTTGATGTCCAGTGATACCATGAAATTCTCCAGGCTTGCAATAATCGCCCTGAGCGATTCCATTTCGAACTTGAACCTTCGTATATAAGTGTTCAAGGCTTTCAATTTTAGAATGGGTCTCACCGAACCGTCTGGTTTCGGTACCACAACATTTTGGAATAGTAACCCCGGCCTTGTTGAAGGAGGGGTACCTTGATTTCACCTGCTGGAGGTGCAGCTTGTGAATTGCCGCCAGTACTACCTTTCTCCGAGGGCAGCAGGCAAGGCTGAGGTGAGGTAACGGCGAGGGGGAGTCGCCTCGAACTCCAGCCCGTATCCCTGTGATACTATTTGCAGAACCTAGGGATCCACCTGTGGGCAAACCCACTGGTCCCTGAAGTTCCCGAGACGCGCCCCTACCGCACCTGTCTCCACCTGTGGAGCCCCAACGTCAAGCGGTGGACTCAGAGGAAGCGGGGGAAGATTTTTGATCCTGGGAACTGGCTGCTGGTGCAGCTTTTTCCTTCTTCCCTTGTCTCTGTGCAGAAAGGAAGCGCCTTTGACCCGCTTGCTTTTCTGAAGCCGAAAGGACTGTACCTGAAAATACGGTGCTTTCTTAGGCTGTGAGGAAACCTGAGGTAAAAAGAAAATTTCTTCCCAGCTGTTGCTGTGGATACGAGGTCCCAGAGACCATCCCCAAACAATTCCTCACCCTTATAAGGCAGAATCTCCATGTGCCTTTTATAGGCAGCATCACCTGTCCACTGCCGGGTTTCTAATACAGGGATTAACACTATAACTGAGTGATTTTTCCCCCAATAGCTGCTTGTATAAACAATATTGCGCCTAAATTTAGTGCCCCCCCCCTCTCTTTTTAACCCTTTGAGCCTGAAAACTACAGAGGAGAGCCTGGGGAGCTGTCTTCCAGCTGCACTGTGAAGAGAAAATGGCGCCAGTGTGCTGAGGGAGATAGCTCCGCCCCTTTTTCGCGGACTTTTCTCCCGCTTTTTTATGGATTCTGGCAGGGGTATTTATCACATATATAGCCTCTGGGGCTATAATAAGAATTTACTTACCGATAATTCTATTTCTCATAGTCCGTAGTGGATGCTGGGAACTCCGTAAGGACCATGGGGAATAGCGGCTCCGCAGGAGACTGGGCACAAAAGTAAAAGCTTTATGACTAGCTGGTGTGCACTGGCTCCTCCCCCTATGACCCTCCTCCAAGCCTCAGTTAGGATACTGTGCCCGGACGAGCGTACATAATAAGGAAGGATCTTGAATCCCGGGTAAGACTCATACCAGCCATACCAATCACACCGTACAACTTGTGATCTGAACCCAGTTAACAGTATGATAAACGTAGGAGCCTCTGAAAAGATGGCTCACAACAATAAACAACCCGATTTTTGTAACAATAACTATATACAAGTATTGCAGACAATCCGCACTTGGGATGGGCGCCCAGCATCCACTACGGACTATGAGAAATAGAATTATCGGTAAGTAAATTCTTATTTTCTCTGACGTCCTAGTGGATGCTGGGAACTCCGTAAGGACCATGGGGATTATACCAAAGCTCCCAAACGGGCGGGAGAGTGCGGATGACTCTGTAGCACCGAATGAGAGAACTCCAGGTCCTCCTCAGCAAGGGTATCGAATTTGTAAAATTTAGCAAACGTGTTTGCCCCTGACCAAGTAGCTGCTCGGCAAAGTTGTAAAGCCGAGACCCCTCGGGCAGCCGCCCAAGATGAGCCCACCTTCCTTGTGGAATGGGCTTTTACAGATTTTGGCTGTGGCAGGCCTGCCACAGAATGTGCAAGCTGAATCGTACTACAAATCCAACGAGCAATCGTCTGCTTAGAAGCAGGAGCACCCAGCTTGTTGGGTGCATACAGGATAAACAGCGAGTCAGATTTTCTGACTCCAGCCGTCCTGGAAACATATATTTTCAGGGCCCTGACTACGTCCAGCAACTTGGAGTCCTCCAAGTCCCTAGTAGCCGCAGGCACCACAATAGGCTGGTTCATGTGAAACGCTGAAACCACCTTAGGGAGAAATTGAGGGCGAGTCCTCAGTTCTGCCCTGTCTGAATGAAAAATTAGGTAAGGGCTTTTATATGATAAAGCCGCCAATTCTGAGACACGCCTGGCTGAAGCCAGGGCTAACAGCATGACCACTTTCCATGTGAGATATTTTAATTCCACAGTGGTGAGTGGTTCAAACCAATGTGACTTTAGGAGACTCAACACTACATTGAGATCCCAAGGTGCCACTGGAGGCACAAAAGGAGGCTGTATATGCAGTACCCCTTTGACAAACGTCTGAACTTCAGGCACTGAAGCCAGTTCTTTTTGGAAGAATATTGACAGGGCCGAAATTTGAACCTTAATGGACCCTAATTTTAGGCCCATAGATAATCCTGTTTGCAGGAAATGCAGGAAACGACCCAGTTGAAATTCCTCTGTAGGAGCCTTCTTGGCCTCACACCACGCAACATATTTTCGCCAAATGCGGTGATAATGTTTCGCGGTTACATCCTTCCTGGCCTTGATCAGGGTAGGGATGACTTCATCTGGAATGCCTTTTTCCTTCAGGATCCGGCGTTCAATCAAACGCAGCCGCGGTAAGTCTTGGAACAGACAAGGTCCCTGCTGGAGCAGGTCCTTTCTTAGAGGTAGAGGCCACGGGTCCTCCGTGAGCATCTCTTGAAGTTCCGGGTACCAAGTCCTCCTTGGCCAATCCGGAGCCACGAGTATAGTTCTTACTCCTCTCCTTCTTATGATTCTCAATACTTTGGGTATGAGAGGCAGAGGAGGGAACACATACACTGACTGGTACACCCACGGTGTTACCAGAGCGTCCACCGCTATCGCCTGAGGGTCCCTTGACCTGGCGCAATATCTGTCTAGTTTCTTGTTGAGACGAGACGCCATCATGTCCACCTTTGGTTTTTCCCAACGGTTTACAATCACGTGGAAGACTTCTGGGTGAAGTCCCCACTCCCCCGGGTGGAGGTCGTGTCTGCTGAGGAAGTCTGCTTCCCAGTTGTCCACTCCCGGAATGAACACCGCTGACAGTGCTGTCACATAATTTTCCGCCCAGCGAAGAATTCTTGCAGCTTCTGCCATTGCCCTCCTGCTTCTTGTGCCGCCCTGTCTGTTTACGTGGGCGACTGCCGTGATGTTGTCCGATTGGATCAATACCGACTGACCCTGAAGCAGAGGCCTTGCTTGACTTAGGGCATTGTAAATTGCCCTTAGTTCCAGGATATTTATGTGAAGAGACGTTTCCATGCTTGACCACAAGCCCTGGAAATTTCTTCCCTGTGTGACTGCTCCCCAGCCTCTCAGGCTGGCATCCGTGGTCACCAGAATCCAGTCCTGAATGCCGAATCTGCGGCCCTCTAGAAGATGAGCACTCTGCAACCACCACAGGAGAGACACCCTTGTCCTTGGAGATAGGGTTATCCGCTGATGCATCTGAAGATGCGATCCGGACCATTTGTCCAGCAGATCCCACTGAAAAGTTCTTGCATGGAATCTTCCGAATGGAATCGCTTCGTAAGAAGCCACCATCTTTCCAAGGACCCTTGTGCATTGATGCACTGACACTTGTCCTGGTTTCAGGAGGTTTCTGACTAGCTCGGATAACTCCCTGGCCTTCTCCTCCGGGAGAAACACCTTTTTCTGGACTGTGTCCAGAATCATCCCTAGGAACAGTAGACGTGTTGTTGGAATCAGCTGCGATTTTGGAATATTTAGAATCCACCCGTGCTGACGTAGCACTACCTGAGATAGTGCTACTCCGACCTCTAACTGTTCCCTGGACCTTGCCCTTATCAGGAGATCGTCCAAGTAAGGGATAATTAAGACGCCTTTCCTTCGAAGAAGAATCATCATTTCGGCCATTACCTTGGTAAAGACCCGTGGTGCCGTGGACAATCCAAACGGCAGCGTCTGAAACTGATAATGACAGTTTTGTACCACAAACCTGAGGTACCTTTGGTGAGAAGGGTAGATTGGGACATGGAGATAAGCATCTTTGATGTCCAGAGACACCATATAGTCCCCTTCTTCCAGGTTCGCTATCACTGCTCTGAGTGACTCCATCTTGAATTTGAACCTTTTTATGTAAGTGTTCAATGATTTCAGATTTAAAATCGGTCTCACCGAGCCGTCCGGCTTCGGTACCACAAACAGCGTGGAGTAATACCCCTTTCCCTGTTGTAGGAGGGGTACCTTGATTATCACCTGCTGGGAATACAGCTTGTGAATAGCTTCCAATACTGCCTCCCTGTCGGAGGGAGACGTTGGTAGAGCAGACTTCAGGAACCGGCGAGGGGGAGACGTCTCGAATTCCAATTTGTACCCCTGTGATACTACCTGCAGGATCCAGGGGTCCACTTGCGAGTGAGCCCACTGCGCGTTGAAATTTTTGAGACGGGCCCCCACCGTGCCTGAGTCCGCTTGTAAAGCCCCAGCGCCATGCTGAAGACTTGGCAGAAGCGGGGGAGGGCTTCTGATCCTGGGAAGAGGCTGCCTGCTGCAGTCTTTTTCCCCTTCCTCTGCCCCGGGGCAGAAATGAGTGGCCTTTTGCCCGCTTGCCCTTATGGGGACGAAAGGACTGAGTTTGAAAAGACGGTGTCTTTTTCTGCTGAGAGGTGACCTGGGGTAAAAAGGTGGATTTCCCAGCCGTCGCCGTGGCCACCAGGTCCGATAGACCGACCCCAAATAACTCCTCCCCTTTATACGGCAAAACTTCCATATGCCGTTTGGAATCCGCATCACCTGACCACTGTCGTGTCCATAAACTTCTTCTGGCAGAAATGGACAGCGCACTTACTCTTGATGCCAGGGTGCAAATATCCCTCTGTGCATCTCGCATATATAGTAATGCATCCTTTAAATGCTCTATAGTCAAAAATATACTGTCCCTATCCAGGGTATCAATATTTTCAGTCAGGGAATCCGACCAAGTCATTCCAGCGCTGCACATCCAGGCTGAGGCGATTGCTGGTCGTAGTATAACACCAGTATGTGTGTATATACCCTTTAGGATATTTTCCAGCTTTCTATCAGCTGGTTCCTTGAGGGAGGCCGTATCAGGAGACGGCAACGCCACTTGTTTTGATAAGCGTGTGAGCGCCTTATCTACCCTAGGGGGTGTTTCCCAACGCGCCCTAACCTCTGGCGGGAAAGGGTATAATGCCAATAATTTATTAGAAATCAGCAGTTTTTTATCGGGGGAAACCCACGCTTTGTCACACACCTCATTTAATTCATCTGATTCAGGAAAAACTATGGGTAGTTTTTTCACACCCCACATAATACCCCTTTTTGTGGTACTTGTAGTATCAGAAATGTTCAAAGCCTCCTTCATTGCCGTGATCATGTAACGTGTGGCCCTACTGGACATTACGTTTGTCTCGTCACCGTCGACGCTGGAGTCAGTATCCGTGTCTGGGTCTGTGTCGACCATCTGAGGTAACGGGCGCTTTAGAGCCCCTGACGGTGTTTGAGACACCTGGACAGGAACTAACTGATTTGCCGGCTGTCTCATGTCGTCAACAGTTTTTTGCAAAGTGCTGACACTGTCACGTAATTCCTTCCATACGACCATCCAGTCAGGTGTCGACTCCCTAGGGGGTGACATCACTATTACAGGCAATTGCTCCGCCTCCACATCATTTTCCTCCTCATACATGTCGACACAATCGTACCGACACACAGCACACACACAGGGAATGCTCTGATAGAGGACAGGACCCCACTAGCCCTTTGGGGAGACAGAGGGAGAGTTTGCCAGCACACACCAGAGCGCTATATATATACAGGGATAACCTTATATAAGTGTTTCTCCCTTCTATAGCTGCTGTATTTGTATTATCTGCCAATTAGTGCCCCCCCTCTCTTGTTTTACCCTGATTCTGTAGCAGGACTGCAGGGGAGAGTCAGGGAGCCGTCCTTCCAGCGGAGCTGTGAGGGAAAATGGCGCTTGTGTGCTGAGGAGATAGGCTCCGCCCCCTTTTCGGCGGCCTTTTCTCTTTTTTCGCTTTTTTTAGGAAAACTGGCAGGGGTTAAATGCATCCATATAGCCCAGGAGCTATATGTGATGCATTTCTTTAGCCATATAAGGTTTAAAACGTGTTTTATTGCGTCTCAGGGCGCTCCCCCCCAGCGCCCTGCACCCTCAGTGACCGGAGTGTGAAGTGTGCTGAGAGCAATGGCGCACAGCTGCAGTGCTGTGCGCTACCTTATTGAAGACAGGAACGTCTTCTGCCGCCGATTTTTCCGGACCTCTTCGCTCTTCTGGCTCTGTAAGGGGGCCGGCGGCGCGGCTCCGGGACCCATCCAAGCTGAGCCTGTGATCGTCCCTCTGGAGCTAATGTCCAGTAGCCAAGAAGCCCAATCCACTCTGCATGCAGGTGAGTTCGCTTCTTCTCCCCTTAGTCCCACGATGCAGTGAGCCTGTTGCCAGCAGGTCTCACTGAAAATAAAAAACCTATTTAAACTTTTACTCTAAGCAGCTCAGGAGAGCTACCTAGCATGCACCCTTCTCGGCCGGGCACAAAAATCTAACTGAGGCTTGGAGGAGGGTCATAGGGGGAGGAGCCAGTGCACACCAGCTAGTCATAAAGCTTTTACTTTTGTGCCCAGTCTCCTGCGGAGCCGCTATTCCCCATGGTCCTTACGGAGTTCCCAGCATCCACTAGGACGTCAGAGAAATATTGTGATATATTTGCCAGCCAAGGTGTTTTTATTGCTGCTCAGGGCCGCCCCCCCCCCCCCCCCCCCCCAGCGCCCTGCACCATCAGTGACCGGAGTGTGAAGTGTGTATGGGGAGCAATGGCGCACAGCTGCAGTGCTGTGCGCTACCTTGGTGAAGACTGATGTCTTCTGCCGCCGATTTTCCGGACTCTTCTTGCTTCTGGCTCTGTAAGGGGGCCGGCGGCGCGGCTCTGGGACCGAACATCAATGGCCGGTTCCATGCGGTCGATCCCTCTGGAGCTAATGGTGTCCAGTAGCCTAAGAAGCCCAAGCTACCACCAGTTAGGTAGGTTCGCTTTTTCTCCCCTTAGTCCCTCGCTGCAGTGAGTCTGTTGCCAGCAGATCTCACTGTAAAATAAAAAACCTAAAATATACTTTCTCTCTAGGAGCTCAGGAGAGCCCCTAGTGTGCATCCAGCTCAGCCGGGCACAGGATTCTAACTGAGGTCTGGAGGAGGGTCATAGTGGGAGGAGCCAGTGCACACCAGGTAGTCCTAAATCTTTCTTAGCTGTGCCCAGTCTCCTGCGGAGCCGCTATTCCCCATGGTCCTTACGGAGTCCCCAGCATCCACTAGGACGTCAGAGAAAGGAGCATTCAGTGTGATGTAATGTGAATGCGGGGCACTACTGTGAGGAGTATACGTATATAAGGTAAAGTGGTACCACTGTGTGATGGAACGTGAATAAAGGACACTATCGCATGATATAATGTGATTAAAGTTACACTACTGTGTGGTGTAATTTGAATTGGGGGTACTATTGTGGGGCCATACCCTTTCCCAGCAAGAACACACTCCTTTTTGAGCTGCGTGCCGAATGTGCACACTGTTCCTATTTAAAATATAGGCGGTAGGAGCACCAAAATTAGGACTGCTATGGTTGAGGGGTGATGGTGCTGGGAAAGGGGTGAAGGGTCAGAGGCAGAACTAGCGGCGAAGAGAGGGGGCACCAGACAAAATCTTGCCTAGGGCTTCATATTGGTTGGGCTGGCTGTGTTAGGCAGGATACACACCTGACCAACACGGCGGCAGACCCACAGTTGCGTCAACTGAGTGGCCGATCCAGGTAAGTATACACACTTACCGAACGGGAGCTCGACGTGCCAGTCAGATAACCCAGGTGGCCAGGCATTTTAATTTTCCTTCACGGCTGTGACATTAGCCCCTCAAAGCAAGTGTACAGGTGGTCGACGGACCGTCTGCACACACAGCCAGATGCAATGATATATTATAAAATATATTGGCCATCACCTGCGACGCACAGCCAATGAAATATATCTGTGAGAAACGTCGTTCACAGACATATAGGTGGTACATACCAACCGACGGGCTCGTTATATCTCCTAGTGTGTACCCAGCTTAGTGGTCCTGAGGACAGGGGATTAGTAACCAGGGGCAGATGTATTAAGCCTGGAGAAGCGATAAAGAAGTTATAAGTAGAAGGTGATAATGCAGCAGCCAGTCAGCTCCTGTTATTTTTCAAATTCAGCCTGTAACTTGACAGTTACGAGCTGATTGGCTAGTGCTTTATCACTTTCCACTTATCACTTCTTCAGGCTTAATACATCTGCCCCATTGCACTCTCAACCCTCTGTCTATTGATTCCCACCTACCTCTATTCCCTTCTTCAAACTGCAACTTCTCATGAATCCCTGTCTTAATTTACACAATCACAAGAATGGACAAGTAACTAGCTCTAACAAGATACATCTACTGAGATTATCAGCCATGTTTGGACAATCACGATTCTCTGATTTTCTCCAGGTTGTTCTATCCCCACACTCTTTAAACCTAGTTACATAGAAATGAGCGGAAGATGAAGCTTTATAACAAATGTGCTGTGAGCCCTAGTAAAAGACAAGCCTTAATAATGTTCTAACCAGTGTGCCAGCATGGACGTCACGTATGAAAGAGCATTAGTTCTACTTTAATCTAGTATAAACTACGGACAGTGATTGCTTCTTCTACAAACAAAATGCTTTTATATAGAAGAGAAAATATATTTTTGTTCTGTGTTGTCAAAGTCGAAAAATATTACAGAACACACAGCACGTATAAAATACACACACATGCCCACTGCGCGTGCACTTGTTCCGTCGTGCGTGCACATATCCGCAATTTGCGTATGGTCGCTCACGCGGTCCTGCGCGTGGTATGGGTATTTACGGCGGAGTTTGTGAACGCATGGAGGGCTATCAAAACATTACATATTTAATCCAAATAGTGCACATTGTACACATAGTGCCCCTGCACCACATCAGCAAGTATCAACAGTTTAAATGATTCCAGAACAAAGGGATTCCCCTTTGCATGATAGGAGGGGACAGACTAAGGTTATAAGGTGGTGTCTGGTATCCAGCTGTAGGGTATTTTAAGGGTAACATTCCGGTGTTGGTTTGAGGAAGATCGCATGTTCATGCGTATAGTTATGTGCAGAAGCAGAATATAGATATAAACTGTATTTACTGTATATTATGTATGCGGCGGGAATCCAGAGGAGACCACCCACAAGAGCAGTTGAGAAAGACATCGCCCACCTTTTCAAATCAACCTATGACCTCTCCTGTACTGTAAAGATGCATCCCTGTGTCCAATGGACAAAGGGATTACAGTATCCATTGTATTGCTTTTGGAAGACTTGTATAAATAAAGCCTGCTGCAGCCCGGCAAGACACAAGACTCTCAACGCTATCTACCTGATTAGCGGAGGACTGGACCAGGAAGCGCATGCGAATATTCTCACGTATGTACATTGACTGTAGCCATTTACTCTGTTGTATTGTAGTGCATAATTTGTATTGTAAACCCCCTTTCAGATATATTACTCTGTGGTGTCGGAACCCAGTGATTAACTACAAATCGGTGTTGTGTCCTCTTTTCCCTGCTAGGGTTTAAAGTGTATTACATTGCCTAACTGTATAAGGTTTTAAAGTGTATTAATTAAGTGTGTACGCGCTGCGTGTACTTTGTACCCCCAGCGCGGCGTTTGTAAGCAGAGTTCGTACACGGTACGGGACTCATTACGCAAATAGCGTAAAAGGTATATAGAGTGAATATTAAGTTTAGCGGCCGTAGCGGCTCCATGGTAAAGGTGTGTTTAAAGGTATAGCTTTATGGTTAAAGATAATATCAACATTATCAGTGTCGAAGAAAAAAATGAATGGTACTAAAGCCTATTTTATTTTCACTTGTATGCCTGACTGTTGTAGGTCACCTCCCTATGGGCCTGATTCACACTATCACGGTAATGGCATCGCCATCGCGTCTTTGTGCGCAGCTGTGATGCAATAGTATGTCAAAGCAACAGCAGGCACCTGTTGTAGAAAGCTGCTCACTGCACGCTTATGTGACACGCTGCTGCATCCGGACGCCACAAGGTTACTCAACGGTTACGATTAAGGGTCGTTTCACGCTGCCGGGGCCAGTGAAGCTGAGCCCACTGGCCCCTGACATAGCTACTCCCAGAAAAAGGTGCCAGCACACCTGCATTTTCAGGAACCCTGCCCCGTGCCACCCCATCCCCAAATGACCGCAGTGTGTAAATCATTCTGTAGCTTTGGGGCACCACGAGCAAGATCATACATCAGGATCTGCACACATACCGTGCCGCTTCTGCGCATGCGCTGATAGGAAAACATCGCTATACTGTGGTAATATGAATCAGGCCCTACATCCTTCATCCCTCATCCCCAATAACCCAACATGTTTAACAAAGTGATAAGACAAGGCGTACTATGGTTCACACTGGGTAATAGTCTGGGAGACTTATACATTATCTTTTAATGCAGTATTTCCCAAACTCAATCCTCAAGGCACTCTAACAGTCCAGGTTTTAAAGGATATCCATGCTTAAGCACAGGTGAGATTTAATTACTACCATACTTTTATTAAACCATCTGAGCTCAAGCATCGATATACTTAAATCCTGGATTGTTGAACACTGAAAACTGAATTTGGGAAACCCTGTTCTAATATAAAAACAACCCTTTAGAAATCTTGATATTTATTGTATTAACCATTTTTCTCCTACACTACTTCATGGCAGCCCTTACTCTTGGGATTGTATCCCATTCCTAGACTTAGACAGGGAATCCTCTCAACACTTTAGGACCACCCACCTTGGGTATATAGCCCTGCTCCTCCCCTTCCTCCATTAGTCTTTTTCCTGTCTCCTAGCTTGACAGGGGATTATGTGTTTAATTTTTGAGAAACGTTTTTACCTCTATTCCCAGTAATACGCCTCTGTGTAGCCGTACTGGAAGAGGGTGGCTCCCTGGAGAAGGCAGAGTGTGCTTGGGGCGATTGTAAGTCCCCGCTGTTCAGCTTAAGGTGTCCGCCCGCTGTTTTGCTGCTGGTCCCTCTCCCTAGTGCCGCTGTCTGAAGCCGTTTCCCCGGGTGCTTTGCTCCACTAGCCGCAGCGCCTGTATCTCCGGCGAGACCGGAAGTGCGGGTGGCCGGAAGGGCAGCGGGGCGAAGGGGAAGTGCGGCTGGCGGGCGGAAGCGCTGTGAGAGACAGCGTGCGGCGGTTGGCGGGCGGAAGTGCTGGGGCGGCCGTCCTGTAGCTGGGACGGTCTGCTCAGCGCCGCTCTCTATGATTGATTTGGAGCTTAAATATGGCGCTGCACACTAGGAGTGAGAGTCTCCTATGAGCTGGGCAGGTGTATGCTTACCAGCAGGATGGATAGGGAGCCTTCTCCCCATAAGCCGATGAGTGCCCGGAAGAGGTAAGTCCTCATAAAGGATATGGTTTTTTATTTTCTGCGTGGTTAGGATTTTAATGTAGTGCTACTGCTGTTCATTTTTTAGTGTGTCTCCTCCTAAGAAGAGGCTGTGCAAGAAGAGGCATATGGATATACAGTGTGCAGCATGCGATAAGATCTTTTCTTCTACTGAGAATGTGAAGTTCTGTGAGGACTGTATACAGAGTGACATTCAGCAGGCCAGTCAAACCAGTCAGATTCAGCAATTGAAGGACTGGATGAAGAGGTCTTTTGTTACGAGAGAACAGCTGGCTGATTTGCAGGGAAATAAGAGGTCTAGATCCCTGGCTAGTATTGACTCTCAGGACGAGTCGGCCTCTTTGTATGCTGATTATCAGGTTTCCTCTAGTTCTGGGTCAGAAGAGAAGGAGGAAGTTAGAGAGTTCAATTTGGATCTCGTTGACAGTCTCTTAAAGAATATATTTAAGACCATGAACTATAGGCAAAAGGATAAAGGAGATGAAGATAAGGATGTCTTGTTTGGAGATAAGTCCAAAAGGAGCAGATACTTTCCGGTTCACAGAGCACTGAAGGATGTAGTGTCTAAGGAGTGGCAAAACATAGATAAGAGACTTGGAAGTATTAAACGAGTGGATCGGATGTTTCCAGTAGAAGAAGAGCAATTTCTGGGCTGGTGCACAGTGCCTAAGATTGATGCGGCAGTGGCAGAAATGGTGTCTAAAACTACGATTCTGTTAGAGGACGGAGCTGTCCTTAAGGATGGCATGGATAAGCGTATGGAGAGTGCGCTAAAAAAATTACATATGTCCTCGGCAGTATCCTTAAGGTCCGGTGTGGCTGTTGCATCTGTCTCCAGAGCTTTGAGAGTTTGGGGATCAGTGTTGTCCACAGATATTGAAGAGAAAATCTCAAGGCAATATTTGCAGAGAAGCCTGGGTATTATGCTCAAGGGCATAGAGTATCTGTGCGAAGCTTCTTTGGATGTGTTAGATTTCGCAGCGAAATCCATGGCGGCAGGTGTTATGGCTAGAAGAGCTTTGTGGCTTAGATCATGGTCGGCGGATATGCATTCCAAGAACCGGTTGGTGTCATTACCGTATGAGGGTTCCCTATTATTTGGAAATAAGCTTGAGGCTATTATACAAAAGATGTCAGGGGGTAAGTCAGCGAGGCTGCCTCAGGACAAGAGGAATAAATTTCCGTTTCCTTCTTCTAAACAACAATTTAAGGAAGCAAGAAGTTATAGGCCGGGGCGAGCTTATATGGGAAGGTATTCCTCGGGGACGAATAGGCAGTCCTTTCGCCAGGCCTATAGGAGAGGTGGACGGAGACAATGACTGTCGCGAAGTTCTGGTATCCTTTCCGGTGGGAGCCAGGCTTCAGAAGTTTGCCAGTCTCTGGCAGTATTCAATTCAGGACACTTGGGTACTGGATGTGATATCTCAGGGATACCGGATAGAGTTTTCCGAAGTTCCAAAGAGGGACAAATTTGTGAGTTCAAGAAGCCCAGCTGCGAGTCTGGAACTAAAGGCTCTGGAAGACAGTTTGGAAAAATTGATCCAGGTGAATGCGGTAGAGCCTGTTCCTCCTTCAGAAAGAAAGAGGGGGTTTTATTCCAGAATTTTTCTGATAAGAAAGGCGTCGGGAGATTTCAGAACGATACTAGATCTCAGACAGCTCAACGATTATGTAAAGACGATAAAATTTCGTATGGAGACGATGAAATCCATTCTGTCAGGGGTAAGGAAGGAGGATTTCCTAGCGTCCATAGACCTAGAGGATGCTTACTTTCATGTGCCGGTACACACACGGCACAGAAGATACCTGAGGTTTTCGGTCATGGGCAAGCATTTTCAGTTTACGTGCCTCCCTTTCGGTCTGAAATCGTCTCCAAGGATATTTACCAAGGTACTGTCGGCACTGGTAACCGTAATAAGAGGTCAAAGAATTGCAATTTGGGCATATCTAGACGATCTACTAGTGTGCGGAGAGTCAAAACAGGAAGTAAAGATGGCGTTAGAAGTGACGCTGCAGATCCTACAAGAACATGGCTGGTTAATAAATTGGAAGAAAAGTCAACTAGAACCAAGACAAGAAATTCAGTTTCTCGGAGTACAGGTGGATACTGCCAGTTATACAATAGGTCTGTCAGAAGAAAGATGCTCGAAGATTCGGAGTCTGGCTTCTTTGCTAAGGGAATGCAACAGTGTGACTCTGCGTCAGGGGATGAGTCTTTTGGGTATGATGGCCTCCTCCATAGACGTGGTCCCGTGGGCAAGATGGCGGATGAGGGACCTTCAGCTAGAGATACTAGGCTATTGTCGGAGACGTTATTCCCTGAATCATCGCATAGGGTTAAGTCAAGGGGCAAAACGTTCTCTAGACTGGTGGATGGAAACAGAACTGGTCGACAGGAAGACGACTCTGTCGGATCGTCACTTCCTCATTCTAACAACAGATGCAAGTGCAGTCGGTTGGGGGCCCACTTGTTGCAACAGAACTGCCAAGGAAGGTGGAACCACCAGGAGAGAAGATTATCCTCAAACCACAGGGAAATGAGAGCTGTGTGGAAGGCGATGAAATATTTCCAGAAGCAGTTACAGGGGAAACATCTCAGGATATTTTCAGACAATGTAGCAGTGGTAGCCTATCTCAATCGGCAAGGAGGCACCAGAAGTCATGTATTAATGGAAGAGGTGTCAAACATACTTCATTGGGCGGAACGTCATCTAGAATCCCTATCAGCACTACATGTTCCCGGAGTAGACAATTACGTGGCAGATTTCCTCAGCAGACAAGAGGTGTTACCGGGAGAGTGGGAATTGAACGACGCAGTGTTCAATCAGATTGTACAAAGGTTCGGCCAGCCACAGGTGGATCTGATGGCCACACACGTCAATACGAAAGTTCCTCTGTTCTTCTCCCGATATCATCTCCCAGGATCAAGCGGGGTGGATGTCTTCTCTCTCCCATGGGGGTTCAGACTAGCATATGTTTTCCCTCCGTTTCCAATGATTGCACGTATCCTAAGGAAGATCAGAGAAGAGAGGGCGCAGGTCATAATAGTTCTTCCATATTGGCCAAAGAGAGCGTGGTTTCCTTCAGTACTGAGGATGGCGGCAGGGGAACCTTTGACGTTGCCGCTAATAACGAATCTGTTGCATCAGGGTCCATTGCTGCACCCGAATTTGCGACAACTGCATTTGACGGCATGGAAATTGAACGGCAATTATTGAGAGATAAAGGGTTGTCTGAGCAAGTTGTTAACTTGTTGATTCAGTCGAGAAAGAAGGTATCCTCTAAGATCTACTATAGAGTCTGGAAAACTTTCATTTCCTGGTCGGGCTCAAGATTTAACCCGCAGGAAGCAGAGACATCGCAGGTCCTTCAATTCTTGTTTGATGGATTTGAGAAGGGGCTGGCGGTATCTACCATCAAGGTCCAGATAGCAGCACTGAGTGTCCTATTGGAGAGAAGATTATCTGATGAGAGCTTAGTGAGGAAGTTCTGTCAGGCAATTAAAAGGATAAGACCTCGCTTCAGGTCGGTGGTCGCTCCGTGGGATCTGAATTTAGTTTTAAATTCATTAATGTTGTCTCCGTTTGAGCCATTGCAGGACGTCTCAGTTAAATTTCTAACTTGGAAAGTAGTGTTCCTGGTAGCCATTACGTCAGCCAGAAGAGTTGGAGAGCTACAGGCCCTGTGGTCAGAGGAGCCCTACCTTAATTTCCTTCCGGGTAGACTTGTTTTAAGGACGAATCCAGAATTTTTGCCTAAGGTGGTGTCAGATTTCCATTTGAATCAAGACATCGTGTTACCATCATTCTACCCACAGCCGCAGAATGAGGAGGAGAAGAGAATGCATAGTTTGGATCTAATCAGAGCAATTTCAGTATATCTGGACAGAGTGAAGGAGTTCCGTAAGACGAAACACCTGTTTGTGCTATGTTCAGGTGCAAGGAAGGGTGAGAAACCTACGAAACAGACCATCTCCAGATGGATCACAAAACTCCTGGCGTTTATTTACAAACAGAATGGTCAAGAGGTTCCGGAGCAGCTAAAGGCACACTCTACCAGGGCCATGGCAGCTTCCTGGGCTAAGAAGGCAAGGCTTTCGGCGAAGGATATATGTGCAGCAGCCACATGGTCTTCTATGCATACATTCTCCAGTCATTATGCGGTGGATGTTATGGAGGCACACTTTGGGAAACGTGTCTTTGATGCAGCATTGAATTAAACAAATTATAGTTTTCAGCATTGACAAGATGTCTGTGGTATTTTTTTATTGCCCTCCCTATATTGAGTGTTGGTATATCCCAAGAGTAAGGGCTGCCATGAAGTAGTGTAGGAGAAAAAAGCAAATTATACTTACCGATAATTTCATTTCTCCGAGGTACTTCATGGCAGCCTACAATATACCCTCCCTTAGTGAAGTTTAAATATAGTCTGGTCACAAGAGACACTCAAAAGACTAATGGAGGAAGGGGAGGAGCAGGGCTATATACCCAAGGTGGGTGGTCCTAAAGTGTGGAGAGGATTCCCTGTCTAAGTCTAGGAATGGGATACAATCCCAAGAGTAAGGGCTGCCATGAAGTACCTCGGAGAAATGAAATTATCGGTAAGTATAATTTGCTTTTATTGGGCAACTGAAGCATTCAATGCCGAATATATTTTAATCTTTGTTGACCATAACTATAAGAACATAGAGGGACAAATACACACGTAAAGGCTTTCTCAACAGAAGTATCAAACTTATTTAGGAACAGCTTAAGAGTTCAATGCACTTACTGTAATAGGCCCTACACACTGGCCGATTTGTTTGAAAGATATGAACGATCTCGTTCATAAATGAACGAGAACTCGTTCATATCTTTCAGTGTGGAGGCTCCAGCGATGAACGATGCGCGGCCCCGCGCTCGTTCATCGCTGGTCCCTCGTCGGTAGTGCATGCAGGCCAATATGGACGATCTCGTCCATATTTGCCTGCACTTCAATGGAGTCGCGTGACGGGGGGAGTGAAGAAGCTTCACTCCCCCCAGTCACTGCCCCCCCCCCCCCGCCACCGGATCGCTCGTCGGCCGTATCCGCCGTCGGGCAGCTCGGCGGCGGATCGGCCAGTGTGTAGGGCCCTTAAGTCATGAATCTATAGGATCTTTTATATGAACTTAATATACCTAACCTTGGTTTTCCTTTTTCCACCTATGAAAGCAGATCATGTTGGCCAACTGACAGGACACAGGCTTCTGGACCGTACACATTTTTGCCTTTGGCCCACAAAGAGTAGACATGGTTTGTGAGGGGCTAACACAACAGGGTGGCACTATGGTTAGATCACTGCCTCACAGTACATTACATCTTCTGAGTTCATATCCTCTATATAAAGGGCTGACTTTCTATTTACCTATATCCATTACCCAGATTCCTCTCTACCTCTGAGGATACTAATATCAACTTCTAACGCAGCGACAGGAAACGTTTCGGATATTTGACGCCAGGCTACAAGGAAGAAAAAAGTTGCAGTACTTAAAACAGCCAATAATCAAATAATCAACAACAAATAATCTGATGATTTGAACCAATGTTTTCAAACACCCACAGTGGGAAGAAACCTTATGAAAAAGAAAGAAAATGCAATTGTCCAGCTAATGCCCGTAAGAGAACCCCAACTCCATCATACAATTGCCGATGGTGAGTCAATATAGCGGGAAGCTGCAGGTAAGATGGAAACTAAAGTTCTGGAGTTTGAAAACAGACCACATATTTTATTAACACGTATTTCATTAGCACCAGTATACCGCATAGCATTTTCTTATTGGGTACAAACACTGTAGTAAAACAAGACTGGATAATACAAAACAGACAGATGTATAAAGGGGAATCTATAGGATTTACGAGGTAGCAGTTGATTTGCCGATAGACACAATACCGACGGTCATAATCCCGACAGCCATTGACCGATGGTCAAAATACAAACATTCGTTGTACCGACATGTTCAAAATGCCAACAGTCAGAATACTGACATTTGAAATGGCAACGTGTCAAAATGCCGACTTGCGGTTTTAATTTTTTTTTTGCCAAAAACAGACTTGTTTATACTTTACCATCCCAGTGGACCAGGAGTGGTAATATAATAATGTGTCGAACGCAGCGAGCCATGCGAGGGGACGCGGTACACTTACACTATGCCCATGTCGACACTGACACATACAACAAACCACAGAAAAACTAATGTTGATATTTTGAAATGTCGTCATTTCAAATGTCGGTATTCTGACTATGGGGGTCATTCCGAGTTGATCGCTAGCTGCCGTTGTTCGCTGCTCAGCGATCAGGCTAAAAATTGGCACTTCTGCACATGCGTATGGTGCGCAATGCGCGTCGTACTTTCACAAAAGCCATTGCAGTTTCACACAAGGTCGAGCGACGCTTTTCAGTCGCACTGCTGACCGCAGAGTGATTGACAGGAAGTGGGTGTTTCTGGGAGGTAACTGACCGTTTTCGGGGAGTGTGTGAAAAAACGCAGGCGTGCCAGATAAAAACGCAGGAGTGGCTGGGGAAACGTAGGTGTGGCTGGCCGAACGCAGGGCGTGTTTACGACGTCAAAACAGGAACTAAACAGTCTGAAGTGATCGCAAGCTAGGAGTAGGTCTCGAGCTACTCTGAAACTGCACAATCTTTTTTTGTATCAGCGCTGCGATCCTTTCATTCGCACTTCTGCTAAGATACACTCCCTGAGGGCGGCGGCTTAGCATTTGCACTGCTGCTAAAAGCAGCTAGCGAGCGAACAACTCGGAATGAGGGCCTATGTCGACATTTTGAACATGTCGACATAATGAATGTCTGTATTTTGACCGTGTCCATATTTTGACTGTCGGTCAATGGCTGTCGGGATTATGACCGTCGGTATTGTGTCCCTCGGTAAATCATACTGAACCCGATTTATGAACTTTTAATGAACTACTAATAGACCTGTAACTGTAAATGTATTTATAATAATACCAGATTTATAACTGTATTTATAATAACACCAGAATCTGTTCAACTTCGCTTAGTCTTTCCGTCATAACATGGATTCATTCAATGAAGAAAGTGATAGCAGACAGGTGGTGTGAGAATCCATATTTACTTGTGGCCAGTTTCAGGATACAGCAGCCACAATACCGGGTAGATAACAGGTGTCATTCTCACATTTACTGTTTCATCTGCACCAATAAATCACTGTATGTAAGTATTATATACTATGGCACTTTCACATACAGTATGTACCATAAGCCTGTCAATAAGCTAGGCAACATGGAAGGTTGTGCAATGAAAGGACTATTTATAGAATGACTAAATAAAAGTGAGAGAGTTTGTTCATTAGGAAAAGTACAGATAAATAAAAAATAAGATTTTAAACCTACCGGTAAATCTTTTTCTCGTAGTCCGTAGAGGATGCTGGGGACTCCGTAAGGACCATGGGGATAGACGGGCTCCGCAGGAGACATGGGCACTTTAAGAAAGACTTTAGGTATGGGTGTGCGCCTCCCTCCATGCCCCTCCTCCAGACCTCAGTTAGAGAAACTGTGCCCAGAGGAGACGGACAGTACGAGGAAAGGATTTTTGTTAATACAAGGGCAAGATTCATACCAGCCCACACCATTCACAATGTATAACTTGAGATAAACTAACCAGTTAACAGTATGAAAAAACAACATAGCATCAGTCGTAGACCGATGAAAACTATAACATAACCCTTATGTAAGCAAAACTATATACAAGTCTTGCAGAAGTAGTCCGCACTCGGGACGGGCGCCCAGCATCCTCTACGGACTACGAGAAAAAGATTTAACGGTAGGTTTAAAATCTTATTTTCTCTTACGTCCTAGAGGATGCTGGGGACTCCGTAAGGACCATGGGGATTATACCAAAGCTCCCAAACGGGCGGGAGAGTGCGAATGACTCTGCAGCACCGATTGAGCAAACAGGAGGTCCTCCTCAGCCATGGTATCAAACTTATAGAACTTTGCAAAGGTGTTTGAACCCGACCAAGTAGCAGCTCGGCACAGCTGTAGTGCCGAGACCCCTCGGGCAGCCGCCCAAGATGAGCCCACCTTCCTAGTGGAATGGGCCTTTACCGATTTTGGTAACGGCAATCCAGCCGTCGCACGTGCCTACTGAATCGTGTTACAGATCCAGCGAGCAATAGTCTGTTTTGAAGCAGGAGCGCCAACCTTGTTGGCTGCATACAGGACAAACAGTGCTTCTGTTTTTCTGACTCTAGCCGTTCTGGCCACGTAAATTTTCAAAGCCCTGACCACATCAAGGGACTCGGAATCCTCCAAGGCTCGTGTAGTCACAGGCTCCACAATAGGTTGGTTCATATGAAAAGATGACACCACTTTAGGCAAAAATTGACGGGTCCGCAATTCCGCTCTATCCATATGGAAAACTAGATAGGGGCTTTTATGAGACAAAGCCGCCAATTCCGACACTCGCCTAGCCTAAGCCAAGGCTAACAACATGACCACTTTCCAAGTGAGATATTTTAACTCCACCGTTTTAAGTGGTTAAACCAGTGCGACTTAAGGAAACTCAACACCACGTTAAAGTCTCAAGGCGCTACCGGAGGTACAAAAGGAGGCTGAATATGCAGCACTCCCTTCACACAAGTCTGTACTTCTGGGAGAGAAGCCAATTCTTTTTGAAAGAAAACGGATAAGGCCGAAATCTGAACCTTAATGGAGCCTAATTTTAGGCCCAAATTCACTCCAGTCTGTAGGAAGTGAAGGAAACGGCCCAGGTGGAATTCTTCCATGGGAGCATTCCTGGCCTCACACAAAGAAACATATTTTCGCCATATACGGTGATAATGTTTAGCTGTCACTCCCTTCCTAGCCTTTATCAGAGTAGGAATGACCTCATCCGGAATGCCCTTTTACGCTAGGTTCCGGCGTTCAACCGCCATGCCGTCAAACGCAGTCGCTGTAAGTCTTAGAACAGACAGGGCCCCTGTTGCAACAGGTCCTGTCTTAGAGGAAGAGGCCACGGATCTTCTGTGAGCATCTCCTGCAGATCCGGATACCAGGCCCTTCGTGGCCAATCTGGAACAATGAGAATTGTCTGTACTCCTCTTTTTCTTATTATTCTCAACACCTTCGGAATCAGAGGAAGAGTAGAAAACACAAAGACCGACTGGAACACCCACGGTGTCACTAGGGCGTCCACCGCTACTGCCTGAGGGTCTCTTGACCTGGCGCAAAACCTCTGTAGCTTTTTGTTGAGGCGGGACGCCATCATGTCTATCTGGGGCAGTCCCCACTGACTTCCAATCTGTGCGAAGACTTCCTGATGAAGTCCCCACTCTCCTGGATGCTGGTCGTGCCTGCTGAGGAAGTCTGCTTCCCAGTTGTCCACTCCCGGAATGAACACTGCTGACAGTGCGCTTACATGATTTTCCGCCCAGCGAAGAATCCTGGTGGCTTCCGCCATTGCCACTCTGCTCCTTGTGCCGCCCTGGCGGTTTACATGAGCCACTGCGGTGATGTTGTCTGACTGGATCAGAACTGCTAAGTCGCGAAGCAAGGTCTCCGCTTGACGCAGGGCGTTGTATATGGCCCTCAGCTCCAGGACGTTGATGTGAAGACAAGTTTCTTGACTTGACCAAAGACCATGGAAGTTTCTTCCTTGTGCGACTGCTCCCCAACCTCGGAGGCTCGCGTCCGTGGTCACCAGAACTCAGTCCTGAATGCCGAACCTGCGGCCCTCTAGAAGGTGAGCACTCTGCAGCCACCACAGGAGAGATACCCTGGCCCTGGGGGACAGTGTGATCAACTGATGAATCTGTAGATGTGACCAGGACCACTTGTCCAGTAGGTCCCATTGGAAGGTCCTCGCATGGAACCTGACGAACGGAATGGCATCGTAAGATGCCACCATCTTTCCCATGACTCGAGTGCAGTGATGCACTGACACCTGTTTTGGCTTCAATAGGTTCCTAACCAGAGTCATGAGTTCTTGAGCCTTTTCCGTTGGAAGATAAACCCTATTCTGGTCCGTATCCAGAATCATGTCCAAGAAGTTCAGACGAGTCGTAGGAACCAGCTGCGACTTCGGGATATTGAGAATCCAGCCGTGTTGCTGTAACAATCTCAGTGAAAGTGACACGCTGCTCAGCAACTGCTCTCTTGATCTCGCTTTTATCAGGAGATCGTCCAAGTACGGGATAATTGTGACCCCCTGCTTGCGCAGGAGCACCATCATTTCCGCCATTACCTTGGTGAAAATCCTCGGGGCTGTGGAAAGCCCAAACGGCAACGTCTGAAATTGGTAATGACAATCCTGTACCGCAAATCTCAGGTACGCCTGATGAGGTGGATATATTGGAACATGAAGGTATGCATCCTTTATTTATTTATTACCAGTTATTTATATAGCGCACACATATTCCGCAGCGCTTTACAGAGAATATTTGCCCATTCACATCAGTCCCTGCTCCAGTGGAGCTTACAATCTATATTCCCTACCACATGTACACACAGACACATTCAATCTAGGGTTAATTTTGTTGGGAGCCAATTAACCTGCCAGTATATTTTTGGGATTGTGGGAGGAAACCGGAGTACCCGGAGGAAACCCACGCAAGTACGGGGAGAATATACAAACTCCACACAGTTAGGGCCATGGTGGGAATCGAACCCATGACCTCAGTGCTGTGAGGCAGTAATGCTAACCATTACACCATCCGTACTGCCCAATGTCTAGGGATACCATAAAATCCCCCCCTTCCAGGCTGGCGATGACCGCTCTGAGAGATTCCATCTTGAACCTGAACCTTTTCAAGTAAAGGTTCAGGGATTTTAAATTTAAAATGGGTCTGACCGAACCGTCCGGTTTCGGGACTACAAACAGGGTTGAGTAATATCCCCTCCTTTGTTGCAGTAGGGGAACCTTGACCACCACCTGTTAAAGATACAATTTGTGAATTGCATTTAACACTAACTCCCTCTCTGAGGGAGAAGCTGGCAAGGCCGATTTGAAAAACCGGCGAGGAGGCACCTCTTCGAATTCCAGCTTGTAAACCTGAGAAACAATTTCTACTGCCCAGGGATCCACCTGTGAGTGAACCCAGATGTGGCTGAAAAGTCGAAGACGTGCCCCCACTGGGGCGGACTCCCGTAGCGGAGCCCCAGCGTCATGCGGTGGATTTTGTAGAGGCTGGGGAGGACTTCTGTTCCTGGGAACTAGCTGTGTTGTGCAGCTTCTTTCCTCTGCCCTTACCTCTGGCAAGAAAGGACGCACCTCGTACTTTCTTGTTTCTCTGTGACCGAAAGGACTGCATCTGATAATGTGGCGCTTTCTTAGGCTGTGAGGGAATATAAGGCAAAAAATTGGATTTATCAGCTGTAGCTGTGGAGACCAGGTCCGAGAGACCTTCTCCAAACAATTCCTCACCCTTGTAAGGTAAAACCTCCATATGCCTCTTTGAGTCGGCATCACCTGTCCATTGCCGGGTCCATAGGACTCGTCTAGCAGAAATCGACATAGCGTTGATTCTAGAACCCAATAGACCAATGTCTCTTTGAGCATCCCTCATATATAAGACAGCATCTTTCCACTGATAAGGTATCCGTCCATGCTGCTCCAGCGCTACACACCCAGGCCGACGCAATAGCCGGTCTGAGTAAGGTACCCGAATGCGTGTAAATGGACTTCAAGGTAACCTCCTGCTTGCGATCAGCAGGATCCCTGAGGGTAGCCGTATCCTGGGATGGCAGCGCTACCTTCTTGGATAAGCGTGTCAACGCTTTGTCCACCCTAGGGAAGGATTCCCACCGTATCCCGTCCTTTGGCGGGAAAGGATACGCCATAAGAATCCTATCGGGAATCTGCAGTTTTTTGTCTGGAGATTCCCAAGCCTTTTCACATAACTCGTTCAGCTCATGTGAGGGAGGAAAGGTTACTTCAGGTTTCTAATCCTTATACATGTGTACCCTTGTGTCAGGGACAGGGGGTTCCTCTGTGATATGCAAAACATCTTTTATTGCAATAATCATATATTGAATACATTTAGCCAGTTTTGGCTGTAACTTTGCATTATCGTAGTCGACACTGGAGTCAGAATCCGTGTCGGTATCTGTGTCTACTATTTGGGATAGTGGGCGCTTTTGAGACCTTGAAGGTCCCTGCGACATAGAGACAGACATGGGTTGATTCCCTGGCTGTTCCCTAGCTTCCGCTTTGTCTAATCTTTTGTGCAATAAATTTACATTAGCACTTAAAACATTCCACATATCGATCCAGTCAGGTGTCGGCGTTGTCGACGGAGACACCACATAAATTTTCTCCTCCTCCTCCCCCGGAAAGCCTTCTACCTCAGACATGTCGACACATGCGTACCGACACACCACACACTCAGGGAATCCTCTTGTCTGAAGACAGTTCCCCCACAAGGCCCTTTGGAGAGACAGAGAGAGAGTATGCCAGCACACACCCAGCGCTATATGACCCAGGAAAAAACAATATGTTTACCTAGATAGCGCTGTAATCTGTATATTGCGCCAAATATGTGCCCCCCCCCCTACCTCTTTAAAACCCTCTTTCACCGTGGATAAGCAGGGTAGAGTCCGGGGAGCTTCCTCTCAGCGCTGTGCTGTGGAGAAAACGGCACTGGCGAGTGCTGAGGAAGAAGCCCCACCCCTCAGCGGCGGGCTTCTGTCCCGCTCAAATATGTAAAAAAACCTGGCTGGGGCTCTTTATATATACAGTGCCCAGCTGTATATATATATTTTTGCCAGAAAACAAGGTTTATTGCTGCCCAGGGCGCGCGCGCCCGCCCACCCCCCCCCCCCCCACCCCCCACCCCCACCCCCCCACGCCCTGCACCCTTACAGTGTCCGCCTGTGTGTGCTGTGTGGGAGCAATGGCGCACAGCTTTACTGCTGTGCGTTACCTCAGTGAAGATCTGAAGTCTTCTGCCGCCTCTGAAGTCTTCTTACTTCTCATACTCACCCGGCTTTTATCTTCCGGCTCTGCGAGGAGGACAGCGGCGCTGCTCTGGGACGGACGGCGAGGGTGAGACCTGCGTACCAATCCCTCTGGAGCTAATGGTGTCCAGAAGCCTAAGAAGCAGAGCCTTGAAACTCACAGAAGTAGGTCTGTTTCTCTCCCCTCAGTCCCTCGATGCAGGGAGTCTGTTGCCAGCAGGCTCCCTGAAAATAAAAAACCTAACAAAATACTTTCTTTCAGGAAACTCAGGAGAGCTCCCTGTAATGCACCCAGTCTCCTCAGGGCATAGTAGTAAACTGAGGTCTGGAGAAGGGGCATAGAGGGAGGAGCCAGTGCACACCCATACCTAAAGTCTTTCTTAAAGTGCCCATGTCTCCTGCGGAGCCCGTCTATCCCCATGGCCCTTACGGAGTCCCCAGCATCCTCTAGGACGTAAGAGAAACAAAGATTTATTTTCCTCTTGCTTTTGCTTTCTTTTTTTTAATTGCATGTTGTGCGTCTTTAAGGAAGATGCTTCCTGCCTCCTTTTTATTAAATTGCCATTTTATATGTACTTTCATTTACTTTCCATTGATCGGACATAATGGAAACAGCAACCAATATATCATGTTAGTAAGGATTAAGCCCTGGCCAAACAAAAAAGGCCTCCAAGTAATGCACTTTAATCTATGCAGCAGCTGCCTGGTATTGAGCACTGATATAGTCTGCAAATGCTTCTCCATATTCTTCCTCTAGGCCTTTGCTTATAATTGTGTCCCACAATAAGAGCAATGTATACACAGAGCGTGTTCACTGCTAGCCATACGCAGCCCTTCGGCCTCAGTCGGTCCATCCCCAACCAGGAGTAATGAGTTGACCGCTTCATATTTGCCTTTTGAAGAAGCCAATATCGACTGTCACTCAGTGAGCCACTTATAATCTTCTTTATAAAGGTCTTTGGCTTTCTTTAAGCCTGGGTACACCTCAGTGTGGCTAGAAATTGTGCCAATGTGCAGGGAGATTACCCTTTGGCTTGTCCGTCAGGAGATTGCCAGTACACACTAGGCAGATATTAATGAGTGACGGAACGATCACTGTTCCGTCCCTCATTAATATTCACTGCATCGCATGCGTGGTTGTGTAATTGGCCGTGCACCAGGGCCATTCACACGACCTTGCATGCGACCCGCGGGAGTGCCCAATCGGCCACACAGACCACACGAAATATACGATTTGTCGGTCCGATTCGCCTGGATCGGACAAGTCAGCACAATATTGTTCAAGTGTGTACTCAGCTTAAGTGTATTATACAGAAAGCCAGTGATCGGGAGTATATTAATAGAACATACTTTTTACAAGGTATCCAGATGATAGATCGACAGTGTATTGGTCAACACCATGTGGTTGACTTGCGTTAGGTCGGCAGGTACAAAAGGCGTCATGTTTTCCCAACATTTCCTAGATTTACTATCCATGTGGACATCTATTGGGAGGAGAGTGGAGCGAGTCTGTGAAGGTCTACGTTTGTACTGATGGGGGTCAGAGAACATGAAATATACAAGGTTTAGCTAAAAAAAAACAAAAAAAACTTAAAAACATGTGTTGACTATTTCCGTGTCAACCACTGTCATGTCGACCTTTTAGACCTGTCAACCTAATAAATGTCAACCATTTGGTGTCGACCATAACACTGTCGATGTATTATACCACAAACTTTTTCAAGAAATAGGACATATTACAAATATCATTTGGACATTAGTGGTACACCAACTCAACAAACCATGAGCCTGATAGAGAAATGGGCGCAAATGCCATCGCAGATTCAGTACGCAGCAAGTGTGCGAAAATATGCAAATGTCAAGGTTGCCGGGATCTGTATAAAGACGCCACTGGAGGACTCTAAGATCCGCCACTTGTGTACGAAGAGGCAACCATCGGACCCACATCAGTCGATCACCAATCTTCTGAGTGACTGTATAGTTGCACAGCACGGCTGACGGAAGTAAGATGCCTAAGCCATAAGGAATCACAGTCGGAAACTGTAACACGCTCCCGAAACGGTCGCAACACACCTGCATTCCAGTCACCACTCCCCTAAATGCTCCCTGACTGACAATCAGTTTAAGAATAAATCCTTTCAGCATCCGCTGTCGCAGGACCATTGCGACACATGTGCAGTGGCAAATTAATCTGCTCGGCTGCGTACAACACCGACATTACACACATCTCTGAATCAGGCACAGAGTTTTAGTCCAGGGGGGAAAAAGTTTTTTTTTAAAAATCCTTGTTATGGCGGCAAAGTAAACAACTACTAGTACTTTAATGCTTCATTTGCAATGACGGGTCTAATAATAAGAATTTACTTACCGATAATTCTATTTCTCATAGTCCGTAGTGGATGCTGGGGACTCCGTAAGGACCATGGGGAATAGCGGCTCCGCAGGAGACTGGGCACATCTAAAGAAAGCTTTAGGACTATCTGGTGTGCACTGGCTCCTCCCCCTATGACCCTCCTCCAAGCCTCAGTTAGGATACTGTGCCCGGACGAGCGTACACAATAAGGAAGGATTTTGAATCCCGGGTAAGACTCATACCAGCCACACCAATCACACCGTATAACCTGTGATCTGAACCCAGTTAACAGCATGATAACAGAGGAGCCTCTGAAAGATGGCTCACAACAATAATAACCCAATTTTTGTAACAATAACTATGTACAAGTATTGCAGACAATCCGCACTTGGGATGGGCGCCCAGCATCCACTACGGACTATGAGAAATAGAATTATCGGTAAGTAAATTCTTATTTTCTCTAACGTCCTAAGTGGATGCTGGGGACTCCGTAAGGACCATGGGGATTATACCAAAGCTCCCAAACGGGCGGGAGAGTGCGGATGACTCTGCAGCACCAAATGAGAGAACTCCAGGTCCTCCTCAGCCAGGATATCAATTTTGTAGAATTTTACAAACGTATTTGCTCCTGACCAAGTAGCTGCTCGGCAAAGTTGTAAAGCCGAGACCCCTCGGGCAGCCGCCCAAGATGAGCCCACCTTCCTTGTGGAGTGGGCATTTACAGATTTTTGGCTGTGGCAGGCCTGCCACAGAATGTGCAAGCTGAATTGTACTACAAATCCAACGAGCAATAGTCTGCTTAGAAGCAGGAGCACCCAGCTTGTTGGGTGCACACAGGATAAACAGCGAGTCAGATTTCCTGACTCCAGCCGTCCTGGAAACATATATTTTCAGGGCACTGACAACGTCTAGCAACTTGGAGGCCTCCAAGTCCCTAGTAGCCGCAGGCACCACCAATAGGTTGGTTCAGGTGAGACGCTGAAACCACCTTGGGGAGAAACTGAGGACGAGTCCTCAATTCCGCCCTGTCCGAATGGAAAATCAGATAAGGGCTTTTTCAGGATAAAGCCGCCAATTCTGACACGCGCCTGGCCCAGGCCAGGGCCAACAGCATGACAACTTTCCATGTGAGATATTTTAACTCCACAGATTTAAGTGGTTCAAACCAATGTGACTTTTGGAACCCAAAACTACATTGAGATCCCAAAGTGCCACTGGAGGCACAAAAGGAGGCTGTATATGCAGTACCCCTTTTACAAACGTCTGAACTTCAGGGACTGAAGCTAGTTCTTTTTGGAAGAAAATTGACAGGGCCGAAATTTGAACCTTAATGGACCCCAATTTCAGGCCCATAGACACTCCTGTTTGCAGGAAATGTAGGAATCGACCCAGTTGAATTTCCTCCGTCGGGCCTTACTGGCCTCGCACCACGCAACATATTTTCGCCAATTGCGGTGATAATGTTTTTGCGGTTACATCCTTCCTGGCTTTGATCAGGATAGGGATGACTTCATCCGGAATGCCTTTTTTCCTTCAGGATCCGGCGTTCAACCGCCATGCCGTCAAACGCAGCCGCGGTAAGTCTTGGAACAGACAGGGTCCTTGCTGGAGCAGGTCCCTTCTTAGAGGTAGAGGCCACGGATCCTCCGTGAGCATCTCTTGAAGTTCCGGTTACCAAGTCCTTCTTGGCCAATCCGGAACCACGAATATAGTGCTTACTCCTCTCCATCTTATCAATCTCAGTACCTTGAGTATGAGAGGCAGAGGAGGGAACACATACCCTGACTGGTACACCCACGGTGTTACCAGAGCGTCTACAGCTTATTGCCTGAGGGTCCCTGGACCTGGCGCAATACCTGTCGAGTTTTTAATCATGTGGAAGACTTCTGGGTGAAGTCCCCACTCTCCCGGGTGGAGGTCGTGCTGAGGAAGTCTGCTTCCCAGTTGTCCACTCCCGGAATGAATACTGCTGACAGTGCTATCACATGATTTTCCGCCCAGCGAAGAATCCTTGCAGCTTCTGCCATTGCCCTCCTGCTTCTTGTGCCACCCTGTCTGCTTACGTGGGTGACTGCCGTGATGTTGTCCGACTGGATCAACACCGGCTGACCTTGAAGCAGAGGTCTTGCTAAGCTTAGAGCATTGTAAATGTCCCTTAGCTTCAGGATATTTATGTGAAGTGATGTCTCCAGGCTTGACCATAAGCCCTGGATATTCCTTCCCTGTGTGACTGCTCCCCAGCCTCGCAGGCTGGCATCCGTGGTCACCAGGACCCAGTCCTGAATGCCTAATCTGCGGCCCTCTAGAAGATGAGCACTCTGCAACCACCACAGGAGGGACACCCTTGTCCTTGGTGACAGGGTTATCCGCTGATGCATCTGAAGATGCGATCCGGACCATTTGTCCAGCAGGTCCCACGAGAAAGTTCTTGCGTGGAATCTGCCGAATGGGATTGCTTCGTAGGAAGCCACCATTTTACCCAGAACCCTTGTGCATTGATGCACTGAGACTTGGCTCGGTTTTAGGAGGTTCCTGACTAGCTCGGATAACTCCCTGGCTTTCTCCTCCGGGAGAAACACCTTTTTCTGGACTGTGTCCAGGATCATCCCTAGGAACAGAAGACACGTCGTCGGAACCAGGTGCGATTTTGGAATATTGAGAATCCAATCGTGCTGCCGCAACACTACCTGAGATAGTGCTACACCTACCTCCAACTGTTCCCTGGATCTTACCCTTATCAGGGAATTGTCCAAGGAAGGGATAACTAAAATTCACTTCCTTCGAAGGAATATCATCATTTCGGCCATTACCTTGGTAAAGACCCGGGGTGCCGTGTACCATCCATACGGCAGCGTCTGAACTGATAGTGACAGTTCTGTACCATAAACCTGAGGTACCCTTGGTGAGAAGGGTAAATTTTGACATGAAGGTAAGCATCCTTGATGTCCCGAGACATCATGTAGTCCCCTTCTTCCAGGTTCGCAATCACTGCTCTGAGTGACTCAATCTTGAATTTGAACCTCTGTACGTAAGTGTTCAAAAATTTTAGATTAAGAATCGGTCTCACCGAGCCGTCCGGCTTCGGTACCACAACAGTGTGGAATAATACCCCGTTCCCTGTTGCAGGAGGGGTATCTTGATTATCACCTGCTGGGAATACAGCTTGTGAATGGCTTCCAAAACTGTCTCCCTGTCAGAAGGAGACATCGGTAAAGCCGACTTTAGGAAACGGCGAGGGGGAGACGTCTCGAATTCTAATTTGTACCCCGGAGATATCACCTGAAGGATCCAAGGTTCTACTTGCGAGTGAGCCCACTGCGCGCTGAAATTCATTGAGACGGGCCCCCCACCGTGCCTGATTCTGCTTGTAAAGCCCCAGCGTATACTGAGGGCTTGGCAGAGGCGGGAGAGGGTTTCTGTTCCTGGGAACTGGCTGATTTCTACAGCCTTTTTCCTCTCCCTCTGTCACGGGGCAGAAATGAGGAACCTTTTGCCCGCTTGTCCACGAAAAGACTGCGCCTGATAATACGGCGTCTTCTCATGTTGAGAGGCGACCTGGGGTACAAACGTGGAATTCCCAGCTGTTGCCGTGGCCACCAGGTCTGAAAGACCGACCCCAAATAACTCCTCCCTTAATAAAGCAATACTTCCAAATGCCGTTTGGAATACGCATCACCTGACCACTGACTGGTAGAAATGGACAACGCGCTTAGACTTGATGCCAGTCGGCAAATATTCCGCTGTGCATCACGCATATATAAAAATGCATCTTTTAAATGCTCTATAGGCAAAAATATACTGTCCCTATCTAGGGTATCAATATTTTCAGTCAGGGAATCCGACCACGCCAACCCAGCACTGCACATCCAGGCTGAGGCGATTGCTGGTCGCAGTATAACACCAGTATGTGTGTAAATACCTTTTAGGATACCCTCCTGCTTTCTATCAGCAGGATCCTTAAGGGCGGCCATCTCAGGCGAAGGTAGAGCCCTTACAAGCGGGTGAGCGCTTTATCCCCCCTAGGGGGTGTTTCCCAACGGTGCGGGAAAGGATATAATGCCAATAACATTTTAGAAATTATCCGTTGTTATCGGGGGAAACCCACGCATCATCACACACCTCATTTAATTTCTCAGATTCAGGAAAACTACAGGTAGTTTTTCCTCACCGAACATAATACCCCTTTTTTTTGGTGGTACTCGTATTATCAGAAATGTGTAAAACATTTTTTATTGCCTCAATCATGTAACGTGTGGCCCTACTGGAAGTCACATTCGTCTCTTCACCGTCGACACTGGAGTCAGTATCCGTGTCGGGGTCTATATCTGCCATCTGAGGTAACGGGCGCTTTAGAGCCCCTGACGGCCTATGAGACGTCTGGACAGGCACAAGCTGAGTAGCCGGCTGTCTCATGTCAACCACTGTCTTTTATACAGAGCTGACACTGTCACGTAATTCCTTCCAACAGTTCATCCACTCAGGTGTCGACCCCCTAGGGGGTGACATCACTATTACAGGCAATCTGCTCCGTCTCCACATCATTTTTCTCCTCATACATGTCGACACAAAAGTACCGACATACAGCACACACACAGGGAATGCTCTGATAGAGGACAGGACCCCACTAGCCCTTTGGGGAGACAGAGGGAGAGTTTGCCAGCACACACCAGAGCGCTATATATATATATATACAGGGATAACCTTATATAAGTGTTTTTCCCCTTATAGCTGCTGTATAGTTAATACTGCGCCTAATTAGTGCCCCCCTCTCTTTTTTTTAACCCTTTCTGTAGTGTAGTGACTGCAGGGGAGAGACAGGGAGCTTCCCTCCAACGGAGCTGTGAGGGAAAATGGCGCCAGTGTGCTGAGGAGATAGGCTCCGCCCCTTTTTCGCGGACTTTTCTCCTGCTTTTTTATGGATTCTGGCAGGGGTTAAATGCATCCATATAGCCCAGGAGCTATATGTGATGCATTTTTTTTGCCATCCAAGGTGTTTTTATTGCGTCTCAGGGCGCCCCCCCCCCCAGCGCCCTGCACCCTCAGTGACCGAAATGTGAAGTGTGCTGAGAGCAATGGCGCACAGCTGCAGTGCTGTGCGCTACCTTGTTGAAGACAGGACGTCTTCTGCCGCCGATTTTCCGGACCTCTTCTGCCTTCTGGCTCTGTAAGGGGGCCGGCGGCACGGCTCTGGGACCCATCCAAGCTGGGCCTGTGATCGTCCCTCTGGAGCTAATGTCCAGTAGCCTAAGAAGCCCAATCCACTCTGCACGCAGGTGAGTTCGCTTCTTCTCCCCTTAGTCCCTCGATGCAGTGAGCCTGTTGCCAGCAGGTCTCACTGAAAATAAAAAACCTAATCTAAAACTTTCACTAAGAAGCTCAGGAGAGCCCCTAGTGTGCACCCTTCTCGTTCGGGCACAGAGATCTAACTGAGGCTTGGAGGAGGGTCATAGGGGGAGGAGCCAGTGCACACCAGATAGTCCTAAA
This sequence comes from Pseudophryne corroboree, assembly GCF_028390025.1. Classification (NCBI taxonomy): domain Eukaryota; kingdom Metazoa; phylum Chordata; class Amphibia; order Anura; family Myobatrachidae; genus Pseudophryne; species Pseudophryne corroboree. The sequence goes on along the minus strand of NC_086450.1, from coordinate 80,580,016 downwards.
GCTTTCTTTAGATGTGCCCAGTCTCCTGCGGAGCCGCTATTCCCCATGGTCCTTACGGAGTCCCCAGCATCCACTTAGGACGTTAGAGAAATATATATATATATATATATATATATATATATACACACATACATATAATAAGAATTTACTTACCGATAATTCTATTTCTCATAGTCCGTAGTGGATGCTGGGACTCCGTAAGGACCATGGGGAATAGCGGCTCCGCAGGAGACTGGGCACAAAAGTAAAAGCTTGAACTAGCTGGTGTGCACTGGCTCCTCCCCCTATGACCCTCCTCCAAGCCTCAGTTAGGATACTGTGCCCGGACGAGCGTACATAATAAGGAAGGATATTGAATCCCGGGTAAGACTCATACCAGCCACACCAATCACACCGTACAACCTGTGATCTGAACCCAGTTAACAGTATGATAAACGAAGGAGCCTCTGAAAAGATGGCTCACAACAATAATAACCCGAATTTTGTAACAATAACTATATACAAGTATTGCAGACAATCCGCACTTGGGATGGGCGCCCAGCATCCACTACGGACTATGAGAAATAGAATTATCGGTAAGTAAATTCTTATTTTCTCTAACGTCCTAAGTGGATGCTGGGACTCCGTAAGGACCATGGGGATTATACCAAAGCTCCCAAACGGGCGGGAGAGTGCGGATGACTCTGCAGCACCGAATGAGAGAACTCCAGGTCCTCCTCAGCCAGGGTATCAAATTTGTAGAATTTAGCAAACGTGTTTGCCCCTGACCAAGTAGCTGCTCGGCAAAGTTGTAAAGCCGAGACCCCTCGGGCAGCCGCCCAAGATGAGCCCACCTTCCTTGTGGAATGGGCTTTTACAGATTTTGGCTGTGGCAGGCCTGCCACAGAATGCGCAAGCTGAATTGTACTACAAATCCAACGAGCAATCGTCTGCTTAGAAGCAGGAGCACCCAGCTTGTTGGGTGCATACAGGATAAACAGCGAGTCAGATTTCCTGACTCCAGCCGTCCTGGAAATATATATTTTGAGGGCCCTGACTACGTCCAGTAACTTGGAGTCCTCCAAGTCCCTAGTAGCCGCAGGCACCACAATAGGCTGGTTCACGTGAAACGCTGAAACCACCTTTGGGAGAAACTGAGGACGAGTCCTCAATTCTGCCCTATCCGTGTGAAAAATCAGGTAAGGGCTTTTATAAGATAAAGCCGCCAATTCTGAGACCCGCCTGGCTGAAGCCAGGGCTAACAGCATTACCACCTTCCATGTGAGATATTTTAATTCCACAGTGGTGAGTGGTTCAAACCAATGTGATTTTAGGAACCCCAAAACCACATTGAGATCCCAAGGTGCCACCGGGGGCACAAAAGGAGGCTGTATATGCAGTACCCCTTTGACAAACGTCTGGACTTCAGGCACTGAAGCCAGTTCTTTTTGGAAGAAAATCGACAGGGCCGAAATTTGAACCTTAATGGACCCTAATTTTAGGCCCATAGACAGTCCTGTTTGCAGGAAATGTAGGAAGCGACCCAGTTGAAATTCCTCTGTAGGCGCCTCTTTGGCCTCACACCACGCAACATATTTTCGCCAAATGCGGTGATAATGTTTTGCGGTTACATCCTTCCTGGCCTTTATTAGGGTAGGGATGACTTCTTCTGGAATGCCTTTTTCCTTCAGGATCCGGCGTTCAACCGCCATGCCGTCAAACGCAGCCGCGGTAAGTCTTGGAACAGACAAGGTCCCTGCTGGAGCAGGTCCTTTCTTAGAGGTAGAGGCCACGGGTCCTCCGTGAGCATCTCTTGAAGTTCCGGGTACCAAGTCCTTCTTGGCCAATCCGGAACCACGAGTATAGTTCTTACTCCTCTCCTTTTTATGATTCTCAGTACTTTTGGTATGAGAGGCAGAGGAGGGAACACATACACTGACTGGTACACCCATGGTGTTACCAGAGCGTCCACCGCTAGTGCCTGAGGGTCCCTTGACCTGGCGCAATATCTGTCTAGTTTTTTGTTGAGACGGGACGCCATCATGTCCACCTTTGGTTTTTCCCAACGGTTTACCATCTCTTGGAAGACTTCTGGATGAAGTCCCCACTCCCCCGGGTGAAGGTCGTGTCTGCTGAGGAAGTCCGCTTCCCAGTTGTCCACTCCCGGAATGAACACTGCTGACAGTGCTATCACATGATTCTCCGCCCAGCGAAGAATCCTTGCAGCTTCTGCCATCGCCCTCCTGCTTCTCGTGCCGCCCTGTCTGTTTACGTGGGCGACTGATGTGATGTTGTCCGATTGGATCAATACCGCCTGACCCTAAAGCAGGGGTTTTGCTTGACTTAGGGCATTGTAAATGGCCCTTAGTTCCAGAATGTTTATATGAAGAGATGTTTCCATGCTTGACCACAAGCCCTGGAAATTTGGTCCCTGTGTGACTGCTCCCCAGCCTCTCAGGCTGGCATCTGTGGTCACCAGGATCCAATCCTGAATGCCGAATCTGCGGCCCTCTAGTAGATGAGCACTCTGCAGCCACCACAGAAGAGACACCCTTGTCCTTGGCGACAGGGTTATCCGCTAATGCATCTGAAGATGCGATCCGGACCATTTGTCCAGAAGATCCCACTGAAACGTTCTTGCATGGAATCTTCCAAATGGAATCGCTTCGTAAGAAGCCACCATTTTTCCCAGGACCCTCGTGCACTGATGCACTGACACCTGGCCTGGTTTTAGGAGCTTCCTGACTAGCTCGGATAACTCCCTGGCCTTCTCCTCTGGGAGAAACACCTTTTTCTGGACTGTGTCCAGAATCATTCCTAGGAACAGGAGACGTGTCGTTGGAATCAGCTGCGATTTTGGAATATTTAGGATCCACCCGTGCTGACGTAACACTAACTGAGATAGTGCTACTCCGACTTCTAACTGTTCCCTGGACCTTGCCCTTATCAGGAGATCGTCCAAGTAAGGGATAATTAAAACGCCTTTTCTTCGAAGAAGAATCATCATTTCGGCCATTACCTTGGTAAAGACCCGAGGTGCCGTGGACAACCCAAACGGCAGCGTCTGAAACTGATAATGACAGTTTTGTACTACAAACCTGAGGTACCCTTGGTGAGAAGGGTAGATTGGGACGTGGAGATAAGCATCTTTGATGTCCAGAGACACCATATAGTCCCCTTCTTCCAGGTTTGCTATCACTGCTCTGAGTGACTCCATCTTGAATTTGAACCTCTTTATGTAAGTGTTCAAGGATTTTAGATTTAAAATTGGTCTCACCGAGCCGTCCGGCTTCGGTACCACAAACAGCGTGGAATAATACCCCTTTCCCTGTTGTAGGAGAGGTACCTTGATTATCACCTGCTGGGAATACAGCTTGTGAATGGCTTCCAAAACTGCCTCACTGTCGGAGGGAGACTTTGGTAGAGCAGACTTCAGGAACCGGCGAGGGGGAGACGTCTCGAATTCCAGTTTGTACCCCTGTGATACTACCTGCAGAATCCAGGGGTCCACTTGCGAGTGAGCCCACTGCGCGTTGAAATTTTTGAGACGGGCCCCCACCGTGTCCGAGTCCGCTTGTAAAGCCCCAGCGTCATGCTGAAGACTTGGCAGAAGCAGAGGAGGGCTTCTGCTCCTGGGAAGAGGCTGCCTGGTGCAGTCTTTTTCCTCTTCCTCTGCCCCGGGGCAGAAATGAGTGGCCTTTTGCCCGCCTGTACTTATGGGAACGAAAGGACTGAGTTTGAAAAGACGGTGTCTTTTTCTGCTGAGAGGTGACCTGGGGTAAAAAGGTGGACTTTCCGGCCGTTGCCGTGGCCACCAGGTCCGATAGACCGGCCCCAAATAACTCCTCTCCTTTAAACGGCAATACTTCCATATGTCGTTTGGAATCCGCATCCCCTGACCACTGTCGCGTCCATAACGCTCTTCTGGCAGAAATGGACATAGCACTCACTCTTGATGCCAGGGTGCAAATATCCCTCTGTGCATCACGCATATATAGTAATGCATCCTTCAAATGCTCTATAGTTAGTAATATACTGTCCCTATCCAGGGTATCAATATTTTCAGTCAGGGAATCAGACCACGCCACTCCAGCACTGCACATCCAGGCTGATGCGATTGCTGGTCGCAGTATAACACCAGTATGTGTGTATATACCCTTCAGGATATTTTCCAGCCTTCTATCCGCTGGTTCTTTGAGGGCGGCCGTATCAGGAGACGGTAACGCTACTTGTTTAGATAAACGTGTGAGCGCTTTATCTACTTTAGGGGGTGTTTCCCAACGCGCCCTAACCTCTGGCGGGAAAGGGTATAGTGCCAATAATTTATTAGAAATTAGCACTTTTTTATCGGGGGAAACCCACGCTTTATCACACACCTCATTTAATTCATCTGACTCAGGAAAAGCTACTGGTAGTTTTTTTCACTCCCCACATAATACCCTTCTTTGTGGTACTTGTAGTGTCAGAAATGTTCAATGCCTCCTTCATTGCCGTGATCATGTAACGTGTGGCCCTACTGGACATTACGTTTGTCTCCTCACCGTCGACACTGGACTCAGTATCCGTGTCTGGGTCTGTGTCGACCCACTGAGGTAACGGGCGTTTTATCGCCCCTGACGGTGTCTGAGACGCCTGGACAGGCACTAATTGATTTGTCGGCTGTCTCATGTCGTCAACAGTTTTTTGTAAAGTGCTGACATTGTCACGTAGTTCTTTAAATACAAACATCCAGTCAGGTGTCGACTCCCTAGGGGGTGACATCACTAATACAGGCAATTGCTCTGCTTCCACATCATTTTCCTCCTCATACATGTCGACACAATCGTACCGACACCCAGCACACACACAGGGAATGCTCTGATAGAGGACAGGACCCCACTAGCCCTTTGGGGAGACAGAGGGAGAGTTTGCCAGCACACACCAGAGCGCTATATATATATATATATATATATATATATATAGGGATAACCTTATATAAGTGTTACTCCCTTTTATAGCTGCTGTTTATAATTTAGCTGCCAATAGTGCCCCCCCTCTCTCGTTTTTACCCTGATTCTGTAGGGACTGCAGGGGAGAGTCAGGGAGCCGTCCTTCCAGCGGAACTGTGAGGGAAAATGGCGCTTGTGTGCTGAGGAGATAGGCTCCGCCCCTTCACGACGGCCTTATCTCCCGCTTTTTTCTGGAAAACTGGCAGGGGTTAAATACATCCATATAGCCCAGGAGCTATATGTGATGTATTTCTTTTGCCATCCTAAGGTATTTCTGTTTTTATTGCGTCTCAGGGCGCTCCCCCCCCAGCGCCCTGCACCCTCAGTGACCGGAGTGTGAAGTGTGCTGAGAGCAATGGCGCACAGCTGCAGTGCTGTGCGCTACCTTAGTTGAAGACAGGAACGTCTTCTGCCGCCGATTTCACCGGACCTCTTCGTTCTTCTGGCTCTGTAAGGGGGCCGGCGGCGCGGCTCCGGGACCCATCCAGGCTGAACCTGTGATCGCCCCTCTGGAGCTAATGTCCAGTAGCCTAAGAAACCCAATCCACTCTGCACGCAGGTGAGTTCGTTTCTTCTCCCCTTAGTCCCACGATGCAGTGAGCCTGTTGCCAGCAGGACTCACTGAAAATAAAAAACCTAAAATAAACTTTTACTCTAAGCAGCTCAGGAGAGCCACCTAGCATGCACCCTTCTCGTTCGGGCACAAAAATCTAACTGAGGCTTGGAGGAGGGTCATAGGGGGAGGAGCCAGTGCACACCAGCTAGTTCAAGCTTTTACTTTTGTGCCCAGTCTCCTGCGGAGCCGCTATTCCCCATGGTCCTTACGGAGTCCCAGCATCCACTTAGGACGTTAGAGAAATATATATATATATATATATATATACATATATATACATACACACATTGCCAATCATAACAAACTGAATAAAATAAACTCTGTCCATATTTAAAAATAGTTGTTTTCATTGTAGAAGATAAGGGATGACTGTAGCAGCAGGGACGAATAAATCTAAGGGCCATAATGATAATAAATATGGATTTTCTTACCACCTGCCCTAACTCAAAGTCTGGTAAATCAATGTTGATGGATACAGCGGCCAGACACATTATCAGGTAGGGAACAACATGCTTGTTGTACCCAGAATTACTGCATTTTACATCATCTGCAGGAAGAAATACGGTTGTTGTTTCTTTTATACCAAATAAACGTTTTTAGTGTAGGACCTAGAACTACTAAACAAGTATTCTCTGCAGTGAGAAATAGCCACAAAAGGAAGGATCCTGATAGATGGTTTTGTTTGCTGTATATACACACTTTATTTACAAAATATACACTATACTGCATATATTTCCAGTAACTACTAATGTTACACCACACACACAGGCAGGATCTCTCAGTGGAAGTATTCAGACCTGATTGCTGGGCAGCGATTTTTGCAGCCCTGCGATTGGATAGTCGCCACCAATGGGGGGAGTGTATTTTAGCTGTGCAAGTGTGCAAACGCATGTGTAGCAGAGCTGCACAAACTGATTTTGTGCAGTCTTTGCGCAGCCCAACCCCAACTTACTCAGCCGCTGCGATCACTTCAGCCTGTCCGGGACCGGATTTGACGTCAAACTCCCTTCCTGCAAACGCATGGACACACCTACGTTTTTCCAAACAGTCCCTGAAAACGGTCAGTTGACACCCACAAACGCCTTCTTCCTGTCAATCTCCTTGCGATCGCAAGTGCGAATGGATCTTTCGCACAAACCAACTGCTGAGCGACGATCCACTTTGTAGCTGTGTGACGCAGCTGTGCATTGCGGAGCATACACATGCGCAGTTTGTGCGAAAACGCACAGCAGCGATCAGATCTGAATCTGCCCCAAAGTCTACAGACATAGTAAGTAGCACTGATAAACAACTTACTATTGTGACTATTCTTTGTATAGCGGAAGCATATTACATAGTACTCTACCCCTTTCAGACCGCGTGAGGTGGGCCGCACCCAGGAGCTCCCAGAGTGCGACCAGCCTCAGGCGCCCCGCTGTCACTGTCTGCAACCCGGCATATTTCCGGGTTGCTGACATCAGCGGTGACATGGCGCGGCGGCGATGGAGATCAGATGATCTCCAAGCACCGCCCGTACTACACACACAGTGAACAGGAAACGGGTCGCATCGACCCGGCTCCCATTCACACCACACAGCGAGCCGGACTGAACACGAGTTCAACCCTGCTTGCAACCAGGAATGAAATACCGGGGCGCACGACACAGTCTTTCAACCCTGGTACCTTTCAGACCGCACCTGAACACGGGTTATGCGCACTCATGTGCCAATACCCCAAGTTCACAGGTGGCGGTCTGAAAGGAGACAACAGTTACTACCCCAGTGGAAGCTATAACCTAATTCTCTATCACAGGGACAGAAATTCACACACCTGCACTATTTAGACTATCAGATAGTGTTCATTCTAGCACTCTGCACCTGTCACAAACCATGCAGTTCTTCTTCCCTGCCTGGAGTGTCGCTCTGCTCTGGTGCTTCTAGCACACTCTGGCCTGTACCTCAGCGCTGAGATACAGGCCAGAGTGTGTTAGGAGCACTAGAGTAGAGAGCGACACCCAGGGCAGGAAAAAGGAACTGCACGGGTTGTGATAGGTACAGAGTGCTAGAACGATCACTAAGATAGGCTTTCGTCTGCAAAAGGAACCAGAGGACTGGAGAAAGTCCACCAAAACACATGAAGAACATATTAACTCCATGAACACTGCACAATGTTTGCAATAAAATCAAAAGACCCCAGCACTGCAACGCTGACCGGCATGATATAGCAATGAGGAAAAGAACGCTGGGTGCCATGTTAATTATATATGAGGCATAGTACTCAAAGATGATTACCAGATACAGCGAATCAATCAGCATAATAAATCACACACCTGTACTGTCATACATACATACCCACGACAACTAGAAACGTAGTTGGGCAAAACCATGTGCACTGCAGGTGGGGCAGCTATAACTTTTGCAGAGAGAGTTAGATTTGGGTGGGTTATTTTGTTTCTGTGCAGGGTAAATACTGGCTGCTTTATTTTTACACTGCAATTTAGATTTCAGTTTGAACACGCCCCATCCAAATCTATCTCTCTCTGCGCATGTTATATCTGCCCCCCCCCCCCCCCTGCAGTGCACATGGTTTTGCCCAACTAACAAATTTGCTGCTGCGATCAACTCTGAATTAGGCCCTATGTTGTTTGCCCAGTAGTTCAAGGGCAAACATTGATGATATCACTCATGGTGCATATTGCCTATTGTGTACCCAGCTTAATTCTCTGTGAACAGTTGTGATTACCAAAAAACATCATTATGAAGTTGAGGGCTTCAATGAACTCAGGGACACCCTCATTTGACAGTTGCGTGTAGAAGGGGGTGGGGGTTCTAATGCTCAGAACAGTGTTTCCCAAACAGGGTGTCATGGCGCCCCCGGGTTTGCCTTAGGGAACTTGCAGGGGAGCCTCGAGTTGGTGGTCCATGACCAACTCAATTTATTTATGATCAATGTAATAGGCAAAACCAGTGTTTGTGGCTTCCACTCATAAAATATGTGGTCAAACAAAAGCAAATCACTCCACTCACCAAAGAACTGAACCGAAGGAAGACATATTTTCTTCTGAATTTCTCAAAAAGAAACTTTTGGCCTAGGGGTGCTGTGCAAAAAATTCTGATACTCTAGTGCAGTGGTTCTCAAACTCCGTCCTCAGGACCCCACACAGGTCACATTTTCCAGGTCACCCGGCAGGTGCACTGTGTATCACCAACTGTCACATTTTAAAAAATTCACAGGTGACCTGCAAAACATGAACTGTGTGGGGTCCTGAGAACCGAGTTTGAGAACCTGTGCTCTATTGCGCAATGACTCAAAACAGTTTGGAAACCACTGGCTCAGAACTCATTTGAGTAAGTTGTCTACTTTTGAAAATGTAATGGCTTGCTGAGCTGTCCTATTATTCCAACACAATTTATGCTTTTCAGTCAAACATGTAAAGAAAAAAAATGATTACTTTCAAGTGCACATTTTTTATTTTGAAAATCTACAAATAGAATTATGATTTTTGCTATTTTAAAGATGGGGATTATTTTTGAGGCAAGAACTGCACAGGGTGGTATCCAATCAGCCCTGATAAACCAGCGTTTATCCCCGATACCGGCACTTATCGGGGATTATGCTTCGCCTGAGTCACGTGAAGCATAATCCGCAATAAATGCGCCTTAGACCTGCGATAACTGCTGCAATAGTACATAATTATGGCAAGAAACAGTGTGTTTTTATTCACGTTCTTGCAATTGCAGTTACAAAAAAAAACAGTTATATGGGTCTGGTTTTTTCGCATGAGGAGAAATAAGCAAGCTAATGCAATTTTCTAGAAATTTAAAGGCTCCGGAAAAAAACAAGGTATAATCTGTGTGGGCACGGAATAAAAAAATAAGAATTTACTCACCGGTAATTCTATTTCTCAGAGTCCGTAGTGGATGCTGGGGACTCCGTAAGGACCATGGGGACCAGCGGCTCCGCAGGAGACTGGGCACAACCATAAAGAAAGCTTTTAGACTACTGGTGTGCACTGGCTCCTCCCACCAAGACCCCCCTCCAGACCTCAGCCAGGATACTGTGCCCGGAAGAGCTGACACAATTAGGAAGGATTTTGAATCCCGGGTAAGACTCATACCAGCCACACCAATCACACTGTATAACTCGTGATACAATACCCAGTTAACAGCATGATAACAACTGAGCCTCTCAACAGATAGCTCAACAATAACCCGATTTAGTTAAGCAATAACTATATACAAGTATTGCAGACAATCCGATCTTGGGATGGGCGCCCAGCATCCACTACGGACTATGAGAAATAGAATTACCGGTGAGTAAATTCTTATTTTCTCTAACGTCCTAAGTGGATGCTGGGTACTCCGTAAGGACCATGGGGATTATACCAAAGCTCCCAAACGGGCGGGAGAGTGCGGATGACTCTGCAGCACCGAATGAGAGAACTCAAGGTCCTCCTCAGCCAGGGTATCAAATTTGTAGAATTTTGCAAATGTGTTTGCCCCTGACCAAGTTGCAGCTCGGCAAAGTTGAAGAGCCGAGACCCCTCGGGCAGCCGCCCAAGAAGAGCCCACTTTCCTCGTGGAATGGGCTTTTACTGATTTAGGATGCGGCAGTCCAGCCGCAGAATGTGCAAGCTGAATCGTACTACAGATCCAGCGAGCAATAGTCTGCTTAGAAGCAGGTGCACCCAACTTGTTGGGCGCATACAGGATAAAGAGCGAGTCAGTCTTCCTGACTACAGCTGTCCTGGAAACATAAATTTTTAGGGCCCTGACTACATCCAACAACTTGGAAGCCTCCAAGTCATTTGTAGCCGCAGGCACCACGATAGGTTGGTTCAGATGAAAAGCTGATACCACTTTGGGGAGAAACTGGGGACAAGTCCTCAATTCTGCCCTATCCATATGGAAAATCAGATAATAAGAATTTACTTACCGATAATTCTATTTCTCGGAGTCCGTAGTGGATGCTGGGGTTCCTGAAAGGACCATGGGGAATAGCGGCTCCGCAGGAGACAGGGCACAAAAAGTAAAGCTTTAGGATCAGGTGGTGTGCACTGGCTCCTCCCCCTATGACCCTCCTCCAAGCCTCAGTTAGGATACTGTGCCCGGACGAGCGTACACAATAAGGAAGGATTTTGAATCCCGGGTAAGACTCATACCAGCCACACCAATCACACTGTACAACCTGTGATCTGAACCCAGTTAACAGTATGATAACAGCGGAGCCTCTGAAAAGATGGCTCACAACAATAATAACCCGATTTTTGTAACTATGTACAAGTAATGCAGATAATCCGCACTTGGGATGGGCGCCCAGCATCCACTACGGACTCCGAGAAATAGAATTATCGGTAAGTAAATTCTTATTTTCTCTATCGTCCTAGTGGATGCTGGGGTTCCTGAAAGGACCATGGGGATTATACCAAAGCTCCCAAACGGGCGGGAGAGTGCGGATGACTCTGCAGCACCGAATGAGAGAACTCCAGGTCCTCCTTAGCCAGGGTATCAAATTTGTAGGATTTTACAAACGTGTTTGCCCCTGACTAAATAGCCGCTCGGCAAAGTTGTAAAGCCGAGACCCCTCGGGCAGCAGCCCAAGATGAGCCCACCTTCCTTGTGGAATGGGCATTTACATATTTTGGCTGTGGCAGGCCTGCCACAGAATGTGCAAGCTGAATTGTATTACACATCCAACTAGCAATAGTCTGCTTAGAAGCAAGAGCACCCAGTTTGTTGGGTGCATACAGGATAACAGCAAGTCAGTTTTCCTGACTCCAGCCGTCCTGGAACCTATACTTTCAGGGCCCTGACAACATCCAGCAACTTGGAGTCCTCCAAGTCCCTAGTAGGCGCAAGGCACCACAATAAGCTGGTTCAGGTGAAACACTGACACCACCTTAGGGAGAGAACTGGGGACGAGTCCGCAGCTCTGCCCTGTCCGAATGGACAAACAGATATGGGCTTTTTTGAGAAAAAACCCACCAATTTGACACTCGCCTGGCCCAGGCCAGGGCCAAGAGCATGGTCACTTTTCATGTGAGATGCTTCAAATCCACAGATTTGACTGGTTTTAAACCAATGTGATTTGAGGAATCCCAGAACTACGTTAAGATCCCACAGTGCCACTGGAGGCACAAAAGGGGGTTGTATATGCAATACTCCCTTGACAAACTTCTGGACTTCAGGAACTGAAGCCAATTCTTTCTGGAAGAAAATCGACAGGGCCGAAATTTGAACCTTAATGGGCCCCAATTTGAGGCCCATAGACACTCCTGTTTGCAGGAAATGCAGGAATCGACCGAGTTGAAATTTCTTCGTGGGGCCTTCCTGGCCTCACACCACGCAACATATTTTCGCCACATGTGGTGATAATGTTGTGCGGTCACCTCCTTCCTGGCTTTGACCAGGGTAGGAATGACCTCTTCCGGAATGCCTTTTTCCCTTAGGATCCGGCGTTCCACCGCCATGCCGTCAAACGCAGCTGCGGTAAGTCTTGGAACAGACATGGTACTTGCTGAAGCAAGTCCCTTCTTAGCGGCAGAGGCCATAAGTCCTCTGTGAGCATCTCTTGAAGTTCCGGGTACCAAGTCCTTCTTGGCCAATCCGGAGCCATGAGTATAGTTCTTACTCCTCTACGTCTTATAATTCTCAGTACCTTAGGTATGAGAAGCAGAGGAGGGAATACATACACCGACTGGTACACCCACGGTGTTACCAGAACGTCCACAGCTATTGCCTGAGGGTCTCTTGACCTGGCGCAATACCTGTCCCGTTTTTTGTTCAGACGGGACGCCATCATGTCCACCTTTGGTATTTCCCAACGGTTCACAATCATGTGGAAAAACTTCCCGATGAAGTTTCCACTCTCCCGGGTGGAGGTCGTGCCTGCTGAGGAAGTCTGCTTCCCAGTTTCCACTCCCGGAATGAAACACTGCTGACAGTGCTATCACATGATTTTCCGCCCAGCGAAAAGTCCTTGCAGCTTTTGCCATTGCCCTCCTGCTTCTTTGCCGCCCTGTCTGTTTACGTGGGCGACTGCCGTGATGTTTTTCCCACTGGATCAATACCGGCTGACCTTGAAGCAGAGGTCTTGCTAAGCTTAGAGCATTATAAATTTACCCTTAGCTCCAGTATATTTATGTGGAGAAAAGTCTCCAGACTTGATCACACTCCCTGGAAATTTTTTCCTTGTGTGACTGCTCCCCAGCCTCTCGGGCTGGCCTCCGTGGTCACCAGCATCCAATCCTGAATGCCGAATCTGCGGCCCTCTAGAAGATGAGCACTCTGTAACCACCACAGGAGAGACACCCTTGTCCTTGGATATAGGGTTATCCGCTGATGCATCTGAAGATGCGATCCGGACCATTTGTCCAGCAGATCCCACTGAAAAGTTCTTGCGTGAAATCTGCCGAATGGAATTGCTTCGTAGGAAGCCACCATTTTTACCAGGACCCTTGTGCAATGATGCACTGACACTTTTCCTGGTTTTAGGAGGTTCTTGACTAGCTCGGATAACTCCCTGGCTTTCTCTTCCGGGAGAAACACCTTTTTCTGGACTGTGTCCAGAATCATCCCTAGGCACAGCAGACGTGTCGTCAGGATCAGCTGCGATTTTGGAATATTTAGAATCCATCCGTGCTGTTGTAGCAGTATCCGAGATAGTGCTACTCCGACCTCCAACTGTTCCCTGGACTTTGCCCTTATCAGGAGATCGTCCAAGTAAGGGGTAATTAAGACGCCTTTTCTTCGAAGAAGAATCATCATTTCGGCCATTACCTTGGTAAAGACCCGGGGTGCCGTGGACAATCCAAACGGCAGCGTCTGAAACTGACAGTGACAGTTCTATACCACGAACCTGAGGTACCCTTAGTGAGAAGGGCAAATTTGGGACATGGAGGTAAGCATCCCTGATGTCCCGGGACACTATATAGTCCCCTTCTTCCTGGTTCGTTATCACTGCTCTGAGTGACTCCATCTTGATTTGAACCTTTGTAAGTGTTCAAATTTTTTTAGATGTCTCACCTAGCCTTCTGGCATCAGTACCACAATATAGTGTGGAATAATACCCCTTTCCTTGTTGTAGGAGGGGTAATTTGATTATCACCTTGGTAAAGCAGACTTCAGGAGCCTGCGAGGGGGAAACGTTTCGACATTCCAATCTGTACCCCTGGGATACTACTTGTAGGATCCAGGGGTCCTGTACGGTCCCAGCGTCATGCTGAGAGCTTGGCAGAAGCGGTGGAAGGCTTCTGTTCCTGGGAATGGGCTGCCTGCTGCAGTCTTCTTCCCTTTCCTCTATCCCTGGGCAAATATGACTCTTATAGGGACGAAAGGACTGAGGCTGAAAAGACGGTGTCTTTTTCTGCAGAGATGTGACTTAGGGTAAAAACGGTGGATTTTCCAGCAGTTGCCGTGGCCACCAGGTCCGATGGACCGACCCCAAATAACTCCTCTTCCTTTATACGGCAATACACCTTTGTGCCGTTTGGAATCTGCATCACCTGACCACTGTCGTGTCCATAAACATCTTCTGGCAGATATGGACATCGCACTTACTCTTGATGCCAGAGTGCAAATATCCCTCTGTGCATCTCGCATATATAGAAATGCATCCTTTAAATGCTCTATAGTCAATAAAATACTGTCCCTGTCAAGGGTATCAATATTCTTAGTCAGGGAATCCGACCAAGCCACCCCAGCTCTGCACATCCAGGCTGAGGCGATCGCTGGTCGCAGTATAACACCAGTATGTGTGTATATACTTTTATATGATATTTTCCAGCCTCCTGTCAGCTGGCTCCTTGAGGACGGCCCTATCTATAGACGGTACCGCCACTTGTTTTGATAAGCGTGTGAGCGCCTTATCCACCCTAAGGGGTGTTTTCCAACGCGCCCTAACTTCTGGCGGGAAAGGGTATACCGCCAATAATTTTCTATCGGGGGGAACCCACGCATCATCACACACTTAATTTAATTTATCTGATTCAGGAAAAACTACAGGTAGTTTTTTCACATCCCACATAATACCCTCTTTTGTGGTACTTGTAGTATCAGAAATATGTAACACCTCCTTCATTGCCCTTAACGTGTGGCCCTAATAAGGAATACGTTTGTTTATTCACCGTCGACACTGGATTCAGTGTCCGTGTCTGTGTCTGTGTCGACCGACTAAGGTAAACGGGCGTTTTAAAACCCCTGACGGTGTTTTTGAGACGTCTGGACCGGTACTAATTGTTTGTCGGCCGTCTCATGTCGTCAACCGACCTTGCAGCGTGTTGACATTATCACGTAATTCCCTAAATAAGCCATCCATTCCGGTGTCGACTCCCTAGAGCAGCGTTTTTCAACCACTGTGCCGCGGCACACTAGTGTGCCGCCAGCAGTTGTCAGGTGTGCCGCAGCCTGCCGGTCACCGGCCACCAGAATTGCCCTGCACAGTGCTCCGCTGCCCGCCGACAGTGCTCCTCCGCCGCACACCAGAGATACCTGGGTCCTCCAGCAGTCATGCACGGCAGCACAGTCAGCTCTCCTGCTGCCCGGTCCGTGACCTATGGTGACGTGCGCATTTCCGCCCGCGCTTGGTGCTGATGTGTGCTACGGACTGCCCTGCACTACTCATACTACTCCAGCTCGGATGTGCAGTACTTCAGGCTGACATTACAGAGGGGGCTGTGAGTACTATTACATGGGAGGAGGGGGAGGGCAGTGTGTGTGTGTACCATTACTGTGGGGGCTGTTATTACTATTACAGGAGTTAGCAGTGTGTGCCATTTCTGTGGGGGCTGTGAGTGCCATTACAAGGGGGGGGGCAGTGTGTGTGAAATTACTGTAGGGGCCAGTGCGTTTGATTTATACCTGTGGGGGCCAATGTGCTTCATAACTGTTAGGGCCAATGTGTTTAATTACTGTGGGGACCAATGTGCTTATTTGATATCTGTGGGGGACAATGTTTGTTTTTCCCCCCCGTGGGTAACCGATAGTGTGCCTTGGAAATTTTGAAGTCTTGTTAGGCGTGCCGCGAGTCGAGAAAGGTTGAAAATCACTGCCCTAGAGAGTGACATCACCATTACAGGCAATTGCTCCGCCTCCTCACCAACATCGTCCTCATACATGTCGACACACACGTACCGACACACAGCACACACACAGGGAATGCTCTGATAGAGGACAGGACCCACTAGCCCTTTGGAGAGACAGAGGGAGAGTTTGCCAGCACACACCAAAAAACGCTATAATTATATAGGGACAACCTTATATAAGTGTTTTCCCTTATAGCATCTTTTTATATATTTCTAACGCCAAATTAGTGCCCCCCCTCTCTGTTTTAACCCTGTTTCTGTAGTGCAGTGCAGGGGAGAGCCTGGGAGCCTTCCCTTCAGCCTTTCTGTGAGGGAAAATGGCGCTGTGTGCTGAGGAGATAGGCCCCGCCCCTTTTTCGGCGGGCTCGTCTCCCGCTCTTCAACGGATTCTGGCAGGGGTTAAATATCTCCATATAGCCCCCGGAGGCTATATGTGAGGTATTTTTTGCCAAAAAATAGGTTTACATTGCCTCCCAGGGCGCCCCCCTCCCAGCGCCCTGCACCCTCAGTGACTGCCGTGTGAAGTGTGCTGAGAGCAATGGCGCACAGCTGCAGTGCTGTGCGCTACCTTAAGAAGACTGAGGAGTCTTCTGCCGCCGATTCTGGACCTTCTTCTCTTTTCAGCATCTGCAAGGGGGCCGGCGGCGAGGCTCCGGTGACCATCCAGGCTGTACCTGTGATCGTCCCTCTGGAGCTAATGTCCAGTAGCCAAAGAAGCCAATCCATCCTGCACGCAGGTGAGTTCACTTCTTCTCCCCTAAGTCCCTCGTTGCAGTGATCCTGTTGCCAGCAGGACTCACTGTAAAATAAAAAACCTAAGCTAAACTTTTCTAAGCAGCTCTTTAGGAGAGCCACCTAGATTGCACCCTTCTCGGCCGGGCACAAAAATCTAACTGAGGCTTGGAGGAGGGTCATAGGGGGAGGAGCCAGTGCACACCACCTGATCCTAAAGCTTTACTTTTTGTGCCCTGTCTCCTGCGGAGCCGCTATTCCCCATGGTCCTTTCAGGAACCCCAGCATCCACTAGGACGATAGAGAAAAGGGCTTTTACATGACAAAGCCGCCAACTCTGAAACACG
Source organism: Pseudophryne corroboree (assembly GCF_028390025.1). Lineage (NCBI taxonomy): Eukaryota > Metazoa > Chordata > Amphibia > Anura > Myobatrachidae > Pseudophryne > Pseudophryne corroboree. The sequence continues at coordinate 80,563,294 of NC_086450.1, read as the reverse complement.
CCTGGCCGAAGCCAAGGCCAACAACATGACCACTTTCCACGTGAGATATTTCAAATCCACGGTTTTCAGTGGCTCAAACCAATGTGACTTTAGGAAATCCAACACCACGTTGAGATCCCAAGGTGCCACTGGAGGCACAAAAGGGGGCTGAATATGCAGCACTCCCTTAACAAAAGTCTGAACTTCAGGTAGTGAAGCCAATTCTCTCTGGTAGAAAATCGATAGAGCCGAAATCTGGACCTTAATGGAACCCAATTTAAGGCCCATAGTCACCCCTGACTGTAGGAAGTGCAGGAACCGGCCCAGCTGAAATTCTTCCGTTGGAGCCTTCCTGGCCTCACACCACGCAACATATTTTCGCCGTATGCGGTGATAATGGTTTGCGGTTACTTCTTTCCTAGCTTTAATCAGCGTAGGAATGACTTCCTCCGGAATGCCCTTTTCCTTCAGGATCCGGTGTTCAACCGCCATGCCGTCAAACGCAGCCGCGGTAAGTCTTGGAACAGACAGGGCCCCTGCTGCAGCAGGTCTTGTCTGAGCGGTAGAGGCCATGGGTCCTCTGACATCATTTCTTGAAGTTCCGGATACCACGCTCTTCTTGGCCAATCCGGAACAATAAGTATAGTTCTTACTCCTCTTCTCCTTATTATCCTCAGTACCTTTGGTATGAGAGGAAGAGGAGGGAACACATAAACCGATCGGTACACCCACGGTGTTACCAGAGCGTCCACAGCTATCGCCTGCGAGTCTCTCGACCTGGCGCAATATTTTTCTAGCTTTTTGTTTAGGCGGGACGCCATCATGTCCACCTGTGGTTTTTCCCACTGGTTTACAATCATTTGAAAGACTTCTGGATGAAGTCCCCAGTCTCCCGGGTGGAGGTCGTGCCTGCTGAGGAAGTCTGCTTCCCAGTTGTCCACTCCCGGAATGAACACTGCTGACAGTGCTAACACGTGATTTTCCGCCCATCGGAGAATCCTTGTGGCTTCTGCCATCGCCGTCCTGCTTCTCGTGCCGCCCTGTCGATTTACATGGGCGACCGCCGTGATGTTGTCTGACTGGATCAGTACCGGCTGGTTTTGAAGCAGGGGTTTTGCCTGACTTAGGGCATTGTAAATGGCCCTTAGTTCCAGAATATTTATGTGCAGGGAAGTCTCCTGACTCGACCATAGTCCTTGGAAGTTTCTTCCCTGTGTGACTGCTCCCCAGCCTCGAAGGCTGGCATCCGTGGTCACCAGGACCCAGTCCTGTATGCCGAATCTGCGGCCCTCTTGAAGATGAGCACTCTGCAGCCACCACAGCAGAGACACCCTTGTCCTCGGAGACAGGGTTATCAGACGATGCATCTGAAAATGCGATCCTGACTACTTGTCGAACAGGTCCCACTGAAAGGTTCTTGCATGAAACCTGCCGAATGGAATCGCTTCGTAGGAAGCTACCATTTTTCCCAGGATCCGCGTGCAGTGATGCACAGACACCTGTTTTGGTTTTAGGAGGCCCCTGACTAGAGATGACAGCTCCTTGGCCTTTTCCTCCGGGAGAAACACTTTTCTCTGTTCTGTGTCCAGAACCATCCCTAGGAACAGCAGGCGTGTCGTAGGGACCAGCTGTGACTTTGGAATGTTTATAATCCAGCCGTGCTGTTGTAGCACTTCCCGAGATAGTGCTACCCCTACCAACAACTGCTCTCTGGACCTCGCCTTTATCAGGAGATCGTCCAAGTACGGGATAATTAAAACTCCCTTCCTTCGAAGGAGTATCATCATTTCCGCCATTACCTTGGTAAAGACCCTCGGAGCCGTGGAGAGACCGAACGGCAACGTCTGGAATTGGTAATGACAATCTTGTACCACAAATCTGAGGTACTCCTGGTGAGGATGGTAAATGGGGACATGTAGGTAAGCATCCTTGATGTCCAGCGATACCATGTAATCCCCCTCGTCCAGGCTTGCAATAACCGCCCTGAGCGATTCCATCTTGAACTTGAATTTTTTTATATACGTGTTCAAGGATTTCAAATTTAAAATGGGTCTCACCGAACCGTCCGGTTTCGGTACCACAAACATTGTGGAATAGTAACCCCTTCCTTGTTGAAGTAGGGGCACCTTTACTATCACTTGTTGTGAATACAGCTTTTGAATTGCCTGTAACACTGCCTCCCTGCCTGAGGGAGTGGTTGGCAAGGCAGATTTGAGGAAACGGCGGGGGGGAGACGTCTCGAATTCCAGTTTGTACCCCTGAGATACTACTTGAAGGATCCAGGGATCCACCCGTGAGCGAGCCCACTGATTGCTGAAATTTTTGAGACGGGCCCCCACCGTACCTGGCTCCGCCTGTGGAGCCCCAGCGTCATGCTGTGGACTTAGAGGAAGCGGGGGAGGACTTTTGCTCCTGGGAACTGGCTGTATGCTGCAGCTTTTTCCCCCTACCTCTGCCTCTGGGCAGAAAGGACACGCCTTTAACCCGCTTGCCCCTATTGGGCCGAAAGGACTGTACCTGATAATACGGTGCTTTCTTTGGTTGTGAGGGAACATGGGGTAAAAATGTAGACTTCCCAGCTGTTGCTGTGGAAACAAGGTCCGAGAGACCATCCCCGAACAATTCCTCACCCTTATAAGGCAGAACTTCCATGTGTCGTTTGGAATCTGCATCACCTGTCCACTGCCGAGTCCATAACCCTCTCCTGGCAGAAATGGACATTGCACTAATTTTGGATGCCAGCCGGCAAATATCCCTCTGTGCATCCCTCATGTATAAAAGTGCGTCTTTTATATGCTCTACGTTTAGCAAAATAGTGTCCCTGTCTAGGGTATCTATATTTTCTGACAGGGAATCTGACCACACAGCAGCAGCACTGCACATCCAGGCTGAAGCTATAGCCGGTCTCAATATAACACCTGTGTGTGTATATATAGACTTCAGGATAGCCTCCTGCTTTCTATCAGCAGATTCCTTCAGGGCGGCCGTATCCGGAGACGGTAGTGCCACCTTCTTTGACAAGCGTGTGAGCGCTTTATCCACCCTAGGGGATGTTTCCCAGCGTGACCTATCCTCTGGCGGGAAAGGGTACGCCATTAGTAACCTCTTAGAAATTACCAGCTTTTTATCAGGGGAAGCCCACGCTTCTACACACACTTTATTTAACTCTTCAGATGGAGGAAAAGCTACTGGTAGTTTATTCTCTCCAAACATTATACCCTTTTTTGTGGTACCGGGGGTAACATCAGAAATGTGCAACACATTTTTCATTGCCTCAATCACGTAACGTGTGGCCCTACTGGAAGTTACATTAGTCTCATCGTCGTCGACACTGGAGTCAGTATCCGTGTCGACATCTGTGTCAACCATCTGAGGTAGCGGGCGTTTTAGAGCCCCTGATGGCTTTTGAGACGCCTGGGCAGACACAGGCTGAGAAGCCGGCTGTCCCACATTTGGTATGTCGTCAAACCTTTTATGTAAGGAGTCGACACTATCACGTAACTCATTCCACAGCACCATCCACTCAGGTGTCGATCCCGCAGGGGGTGACATCACATTTACAGGCATCTGCTCCGCCTCCACATAAGCCTCCTCATCAAACATGTCGACACAGCCGTACCGACACACCGCAAACACACAGGGAATGCTCTGACAGAGGACAGGACCCCACAAAGCCCTTTGGGGAGACAGAGAGAGAGTATGTCAGCACACACCAGAGCGCTATATAACACTGGGATCCCACTATCAATGAGTGTTTTCCCTATAGCTGCTTTTTTATATATCTTATGTATATATAATAACTATACTGCGCCTAAATTTAGTGCCCCCCCTCTCTTTTTTACCCTTCTGTAGTATTCAGACTGCAGGGGAGAGCCAGGGAGCTTCCTTCCAGCGGAACTGTGAGGGAAAAATGGCGCCAGTGTGCTGAGGGAGTAGCCCCGCCCCTTTTCGGCGGACTTTCTCCCGCTTTTTCTGTAATACTGGCAGGGGTAATTTTACATCTATATAGCCTCTAGGACTATATATGATGTATATTTGCCAGCCAAGGTGTTATTTATTGCCCTCAGGGCGCCCCCCCCCCCCAGCGCCCTGCACCCATCAGTGACCGAAGTGTGAGGTGTACATGAGGAGCAATGGCGCACAGCTGCAGTGCTGTGCGCTACCTTGGTGAAGACCGAAGTCTTCTGCCGCCGATTTTCTGGACCTCTTCGTTGCTTCTGGCTCTGTAAGGGGGACGGCGGCGCGGCTCCGGGAACGAACACCAAGGTCGGGTCCTGCGGTCGATCCCTCTGGAGCTAATGGTGTCCAGTAGCCTAAGAAGCCCAAACTACCACCTGTTAGGTAGGTTCACTTCTTCTCCCCTTAGTCCCTCGCTGCAGTGAGTCTGTTGCCAGCAGATCTCAGTGAAAATAAAAAAACCTAAATATACTTTCTTTCTAGGTGCTCAGGAGAGCCCCTAGTGTGCATCCAGCTCAGCCGGGCACAAGAATCTTGGCTGAGGTCTGGAGGGGGGTCTTGGTGGGAGGAGCCAGTGCACACCAGTAGTCTAAAAGCTTTCTTTATGGTTGTGCCCAGTCTCCTGCGGAGCCGCTGGTCCCCATGGTCCTTACGGAGTCCCCAGCATCCACTTAGGACGTTAGAGAAATAACAGATATTGACATGCCCAAAAACTACCAAAATAGGCTCAGCAGTGAAGGGGTTAACACAGCATAGCACCCGAATTTGTCTTCTCCATGTGTAATTAGTTCTATTTAATCCGCACCTAGGGGTCTATTCATGAAGTAGTGAAAAGTGTGGAGAAGTGATCCTTTGGAGAAGTTGACCATAGCTGGTGATAGACCCTCATTCTCCAGCCTCGGACCATAGGAACACTGCGCCAAGCACTAAGGGATCTATTCATTAAGCAGTGAAACGAGTGAAGAAGTGAGCCTGGTTGCCATAGGCAACTTCTCCACAACCAGCTGCTCCGTACAATTGTATAGTATGCAAATTATAAATGTTACTTCATTGCTAATTGGTTCCCATGGGCAACTTCTCCACTGGCTCAATTCTCGACTCTTTTCACTGCTTCATGAATAGACCCCCTAAAGAGGACATTATGGCAACTTACAGTCAACAAGAGCAAGACAGATGTAAAGTCATACTTTACATACTACGCATTTGTCATTTTGAAGACCTGAATCTCTTGTATGGAGTGTTAATAGAAGCATTTTCATTCTTGCATTCAGAAATGCTTTCAGAGCATTCGCATAGAGAAAATTTTAGATTAAATCCTTTATTTCCATCCCTGAAAGAGTGTACTCCTGCTGGAAGCTTTGCAAGAGCACAATGAGTATGCTTGTTTACTCTGCATAACATACATATTTCATTTTTAAGGTTTAATCCAAGCCTTCGCCACAGATACTCTAGCTAACAATCAGTAGCCACTAAAGAAACATTACATTAAACAGACAATAAGGAGATTTATGGTAGACTTACCATTGTTAAATCTCTTTCTGCGAGGTACACTGAATTCCACAGGGAATAACATCGGGGTGTAGCGTTGGATCTTGATCCGAGGCATCAACAGGCTAAAGCTTTGACTGTTCTCAGGATGCACAGCACAGCCTCCTCTATATAACCCCTCCTCCGTGCACAGGAGCTCAGTTTTGTTAAACAGTCCAATGCAGTAGCAGGTAAAGAGACGGTAGATGTTAGTCACATAGAACCACGTTCTCACGACAGGAGAAGGGACCAGTGACTAATGCCATACAAACCCAAAGAAGCAAAGTGCGTCAGGGTGGGCGCCCTGTGGAATCCAGTGTACCTCGCAGAAAGATTTAACAATGGTAAGTCTACCATAAATCTCCTTTTCTGCAGCGGGGTACACTGGTATTCCACAGGGAATAGCATTGGGGATGTCGTAAAGCAGTTCCTCAAGGGAGGGGACGCACTGTAGCTGGCACAAGAACCCGGCGTCCAAAGAAGGCATCCTGGGAGGCGAAGTATCAAAGGCATAGAACCTGATGAACGTGTTCACTAAGGACCACGTAGCCGCCTTGCACAATTGTTCTGTGGACGCGCCACGGCGGGCCGCCCAAGAAAGTCCAACAAACAGAGTACAATGGGCCTTGATAGCAGCAGGAGCTGGGAGACCAGCCTGCGAATAAGCTTGTGCAATCACCATTCTAATCCATCTGGCCAAGGTTTGCTTGCTTGTTTGCAGGCCAGCCACGTTTGTGAAAACCAAACAGTACGAAGAGGGAATCAGACTTCCGAATGGAGGCAGTCCTTTCCACATATATACGGAGAGCCCGTACCACATCCGAAAACCTTTCTTTGGAAGACAAACCAGCAGAGATAAAGGCCGGAACCACAATCTCTTGGTTAAGGTGGAAAGCTGACACCACCTTAAGCAGATAACCAGGGCGAGTACGGAGAACTGCCCGGTCACGATGAAATATCAAGAAAGGAGGACGACAGGACAAAGCACCTAAGTCCGACACTCTTCTAGCAAAGGCAATAGCCAACAGGAACAGGACCTTAATAGTAAGCCATTTCAGGTCCACAGAATCAAGAGGCTCAAAGGGAGACCCTTGCAGGGCATTAAGGACAACAGATAGATCCCATGGAGCCACAGGAGGGACATAGGGAGGTTGTATCCGCAAGACACCCCGAGTGAAGGTATGAACGTCAGGAATAGACGCAACTTTCCTCTGAAACCACACCGACAAGGCAGAAATATGAACCTTGAGGGAGGCCAGACGAAGACCTAAATCCAGGCCCTGTTGCAGTAAAGCCAGAAGCCATGAGGTTCTGAACTTGTATACATCATAGTTCTTAGCAGCACACCAGGTGAAGCAAGAGTTCCAGACCCTGTAGTAAATCCGAGCCAAAGCCGGTTTACGGGACTTCAACATAGTTTGGATGACTGCCTCAGAGAAACCTTTGGCCTTCAGGAGTGACGCTTCAAGAGCCACGCCGTCAAAGCCAGTCTGGCCAGGTCTGGATAGACACAAGGGCCCTGAACGAGGAGGTCTTGGTGTTGAGGAAGTAGTAGAGGACGTTCCATCGATAGACCCTGCAGGTCTGAGAACCAATGCCGTCTGGGCCACGCTGGAGCGACTAGAAGTAGTATTCCTCCTTCTTGCTTGAACTTCCGCAGAACCCTGGGCAGGAGTGACACCGAAGGGAACACGTATGACAGTCGAAATTTCCATGGAATTGCTAGTGCGTCCACGAATGCTGTTTGAGGATCCCTTGTCCGTGATCCGAAGACAGGAACTTTGTGATTGTGTCGAGACGCCATCAGGTCTACGTCTGGTAGGCCCCATTTGTCCACTAGGAGTTGAAACACCTCTAGATGAAGGCTCCACTCTCCGGCGTGTACATCCTGACAACTGAGGAAATCCGCTTCCCAGTTGAGGACACCCGGAATGCACACTGCCGATATTGCTGGCAGATGGCGTTCCGCCCATTGAAGAATTCTGGACACTTCCATCATTGCTTTTCGGCTTCGAGTGCCTCCTTGACGATTTATGTACGCCATCGCGGTGGTGTTGTCCGACTGTACTTGAACAGGCCTGTTCCTTAACAGAGGCAAGGCTAGTGTCAAAGCGTTGAACACTGCCCGCAGTTCCAGAATATTGATGGGGAGGAGAGACTCCTCCTTGGTCCAGCGAGCCTGGAGAGTGTGTTGCTCAAACACGGCGCCCCAGCCGCTCAGACTGGCGTCCGTCGTCAGGAGGACCCAGTGAGGAATCCAGAAGGGATAGCTCCTGCTCAACTGTTGATCCTGGAGCCACCAGGACAGGAATAAGCGGACCTCCGGAGTCCAGACCATCATTTGAGACCTGATCCGCTGAGGCAGACCGTCCTACTTGGAGAGGATTAACCATTGGAGAGGGTGAGAATGGAATTGAGCATACTCCACCAAGTCGAAAGTCGACACCATCAGGCCTAGTACTTGCATCGCCGAGTGAATAGACACTTTTAGGCGAGAGAGGAAGTATCCGATTCTGTCCTGAAGCCTCAGGACCTTCTCTGGAGACAGAAACAGCCTCTGGCTGTGCGTATCCAGCAGGGCCCCCAGGTGCACCATGCGCCGCGCAGGGACCAGGGAGGACTTTTTCCAATTGATCATCCATCCGTGGGCTGTGAGGAATTGCACCGTCAGCTGGAAATGACTCAGAATGACATCTTGGAAGCTTGCCAGGATCAGCAGGTCATACAGATACGTCAGGATCCTGATTCCCTGTTGACGGAGATGAGCTGTCATCACGGCCATGACCTTGGTGAAAATCCGAGGGGCCGTAGTCAGACCAAACGGCAGAGCCCTGAATTGACAATGGAGGTTGCCAATAGCAAACCGCAGATATTGCTGATGCGAAATGGCAATAGGTATATGCAGGTAAGCATCCTGTATATCCAGGGATGTCATGTAGTTCCCGGGTTCCAGTACAATGGAGCGCAGTGTTTCCATACGGAACTTGGAAACTCTCACAAACTTGTTCAGTGACTTGAGGTTGAGAATAGGCCGGAAAGACCCACTGGGTTTCGGTACTAGAAACAGGGTCAAGTAGTAGCCCCTCCCCGTTTAGGAGACAGGCACCGGCACCACCACTGCTGTCTCCAGTAGTGATTTAACAACCAAGTGTAGAGCTTGCGCCTTTCAACGGGTCCAATGGAATGACCGTTGCACAGAACTGGCGAGGGGAACGTCTCTTGAAAGAGACCGCGTACCTGTGAGAGACAACTTCCTGCACCCACGCGTCTGAGGTGGTCCTTAACCAGACCTGGGTGAACTGCAGGAGTCAGCCTACCCACCCTGGGGCCCCCAGGGGAGGCCCGCCCCGTCATGCTGAAGGCTTGTCCTATTTGGAAGCAGGCTGACGGGCAGCCCAGGGTTGTTTAGATTTAGGCTTACCGGTCTTGGAAGTACGAGGCTTGCTCGAGTACCCCTGACCCTATGATTTACCTGAGGTCCGAAAGGAATGAAAAGTAGTACTTTTAGCTTTCGGAGCAGAAGGAGTAGTGTTAGGAAGGCACGCAGTCTTAGCAGAGGCTAAGTCAGTCACGATCTTATTAAGATCTTCTCCAAAAAGGAAGTCTCCCTTAAAAGGGAGCACCTCCAGAGTCTTCTTAGAATCTAGGTCCACCTTCCAGGACCGCAACCACAGAATCCGGCGAGCCAAAATAGACGTAGTGGACGCTTTGGACGCCAGAATACCTGCCTCAGAGGACGCCTCTTCAATATAATGGGAAGCGGTGGTAATATGAGACGGACACTGTTTGGCAATGTCAGAAATATCCTGAGGTAGCTCTTCCTCCAGTACCTGGACTCATGCATCAATAGCTTTTGCAGCCCAGGAGGCCACAACAGTGGGCCAGTGAGTTGCCCCAGTTAGGGAATAAATACACTTCAGGCATCCCTCCACACGCTTAACTGTCGGCTGCTTCAGGGAGGTGACAGTGGTGACAGGCAAAGAAGGGGAAACCACGATCCGTGAGACCTGCGAGTCGACCAGCGGTTGAGTTTCCTACTTGTTAGTTAACTCCACAGGGATAGGAAAACGAGCCAACATCTTCTTGGATAAGGCAAACTTCTTTCCTGAGGAGACCCAAGCCTCTTGACGCATGTCAATTACAAGGTCAGAGTGAGGAAAAACTACCTTTGCCACCTTCTGATGCTTGAATTTATCAGGCTTTTTTGGGATTAGCTTCATCATCAATCTGGAGAACCATTTTGATAGTTTCCACTAATTCAGGGACATCAACCTGAGGTACATGCTCCCCATCAGAGTCTGCTGAGTCAGAATCAGTCGGATCTGTATAGGCCCCATCTTCATCAGAAGTATCTGAAACATGAGTGGATTGAGAGGAGAAAATCACATGCTTAGAAGGCTGAGGTGTAGACTTCTGTTTAACCAAGGATTTATTCAAAACCTGTATCTGGTTAGATAGTGTCCGCCCAAGGCGGATTTGCTACAGGGACAATTTGTGGCTGAAATGGTACAGGACGTCCCCCAGGGAGCGTAAGACGTGTTACCAAAGTATTTAACATACAAGAAAAGGTGGCCCACGGTGGCTCTTAGTTGGCCACGGGGGCAACAGGTGGAGTGGGAGATGTAAGGGACCCAGTACCCACATCCCCAGCAGCAGGTTCCCCTCCTGGTAAATCTGTGGGAGCAGTACTGCCTGATGCAGAAGTGTCCACGGAATTTCCGCCCTGTGTGGCACACATTATGAGGAATGTAGCCGTGGGGCACACAGTACAACCTAGCCAAACAATAGTAATACCGCAATCCCCTGGTGTATGTGCTAATAAAAGCAGGACACAAACAGAGAAATGAATCTGTATGGGGTGACTGAAATACACAGAAAAAATACACTGAGATGTATAGACTGTGTAGCACTATATATGTATATTCATTGACAAATAAATGTGGACCATGACGCACTTATCCTCACAGGATTCAGGATATAGTGATAGCAAGGGTGTGATACACTTGAAAAGGAGAGCACACACAGTAGCTATATCTCATCCATGTCACATAGTAACTAAGGTTGAAAAAAGACAATTGTCCATTGAGTTCAACTTATTTGTGGTCTCCTATGCAGTCTTATTATAGGACTAGTTAATTTTATGTTAGGGCTAGTTATATTAACTATAATGCGTGCCTATATGGCACACTCAGTCACAAACACAATACAGGAATAATGTACACAACAATAATACTGTACTGGACAGGCAATTTACATACAATAGCAGATATGTATATGCAGAGAGATATAACAATGCACAGCAGTACTGGATGTATACCACAGAATAATTGTACTATCTATTCTGTCAGTAACACACTTATATATTAACTAAAGGGGCGTACTCACGGAGCGATAGCTGCTTAAAACCTAAGCAATCTGACTAGATTGCTTAGATTTTAAGCAGCGATCACTCCGTGTGTACCCCTCACAGCGATAGCGATGCGCTGCCCCGCGCATCGCTATCATTGGTGCTAGACAGGCCAATCAAGCAGGTCGCTCACTCCACCCGCTGGGTGAAGCGAGCGCCCCCCCCCCCCCCGTCTCCCCCCGCATGCTCAGCACACATCTCTCCCCACATCTGCCGGTGAGTACTGGCCTTAACACAGTCAAAAGACAGGTAGAATACTCAAGTGTCCTGTATAAGCACGGCACTGGAACAGGTGGCTATACAGAGGAGACAGCACACCGCAATCCCATAGAGAGCAGCCCTTCAGCTAAAATGGCGCTAGGTCTCAGCAGGGAGTGAGGGGAAAGTGAATAACTCCAGGGCGGGAACATCTGCAGTAGATGGCGCCCGAAGCTGTGGGGAGGGGCTACAGGCAGCACTCTATCCCCACAAGGCTTTACTTCACAACCGGTAACTTAAGGAGCCTAAAAGAAATACCTGTGCTCCGTTTACGGCCCTGGTGGATATAGTGGGGTCCCTGAGCAGTACAGTGCCCACGCCAGCAGCGCGGTCCGTCTCCCATGGGCCGCAAGCGAACTGCGATTTGTACCCGGCGGGTCCCCCTGGGGGACCCTCTTACCTCCTTCCCCAAGTCCTGCAGCCACGCAATCCTGGAGATGAGCAGCAGCGGTGTGCCAAAACACTGGTGCGTCCCCGCTGTAAGTACCGTCCGCTGTAAGTACCCGGGAACCAGGCCGCGGGAGTATACAGCGCCGCAAGGTGATGGAGCCGCAGCACAGCATGTCTCCCAGACATAGAAGTGCTGCGGCTCAGTAGCATAGTAAAAGCTTTCTTCATTTCATCAAAGTCTTCAAGGCTGCCTAAGGCAGCCCCCTCTGTTAGTGACCTGCACTGCAGGCACCACCTTTAAAATTGAGCTCCTGTGCACGGAGGAGGGGCTATATAGAGGAAGTGGTGCGGTGCATCATGGGAACAGTCAGTTTTTAGCCTGTTGGTGCCTCAGATCAAGATCCAACTCTACACCCCGATGTTATTCCCTGTGGAATTACCAGTGTACCCCGCTGCAGAAATATAGGATAAGAGGTATAAGCATTTATGTCTAATCATTTTATTCATGTGAGGAAAGCCTAGAAAGAAGTGATCCTGATCAAACTTGAGAGAGACTGAGGAGAGAGACCGAGGTTGTAGAGTGGGGGGGGGGGGGAAGGGATAGACAGAAAGAGAGAAGGGGTGTAGAAAAATAAAGAGAAGAGAGAAACAGAAAGAGATAGGGGGGAGAGAGGGAGGAGGGAGATAGAGGGGAGAGAGAGGGAGGAGGGAGATAGAGGGGGGAAGGGAGGAGGGAGAAACAGAGAGAGAGAGAGAGAGAGAAGAGGGAGAAACAGAGAGAAAGAGGGGGTGGGGATGGAGAGAGACAGAGGAGAGAGATTTATAGGTTTGTACTTGGTAGTATAGACATACTGAGGAGTAACACCATGAATTCAGACCCATTTCTAAATAAGTGGTCACACTTTTATAACACAACACACAAAGGGCCAGATGTTTTAAGCCATGGACAGTGATAAAGTGAAGAGAGAAAAGCTACCAACCAATCAGCTCATAACTGTCATTTTTCAAACACAGCCGTTAGGAGCTGATTGGCTGGTACTGTACCTTATCTCCGTCCACTTTATCTCTCTCAAAGGCTGAGTACATCTCCTCCAAAAAGTCCATGAGATGTGACACGTGAGTGAAGTTCAAAGCACATTTTAAAAATGAAATAAGGGAGAAGTAAAATGAATGGCACAATCTACGCAAACATAAGTCCCAGCAAATATATCATAACTATGAAATAAGGACTCTCCAAATAATCTGGATCTTCCATAAAGGAATATACGAAAACAAAAAAGACCAGAGCTTTGGAATGACCTGCCAAGTTCTAGCACGGATCTTCTATACAAGTGGTGTCACCAGACATTTATCTGATTGGCTTCCTGCAGAAGGGTGCTGCAGATACTGGGGCAGATTGTATTAACCTGGAGAAGGCATAAGGAAGTGATAAACCAGTGATAAGTGCAAGGTGATAAACGCACCAGGCAATCAGCTCCAATATGCAAATAAGCAGTTAGGAGCTGATTGGCTGGTGCGTTTATCACCTTGCCCTTATCACTGGTTTATCACTTCCTTATGCCTTCTCCAGGTTAATACATCTGCCCCTCTGTCTCCAAACTAACTAGCTGGAAGGAAAATAAAGCTCTGATATATTTTTAAGACCTACATTGGAAAGATCAGTTTAACCAAGCTAAGGTGCACCCAGATACTGCCCTGCCAAAACCACTAACACATGTACTAAAATGTTAAAACAAATTAAATTGCTTCTGAAAATCCTGTGTGTAAGAAAAACAACGAAAGGGACTAGTAGTTCATACTACTTCAAATAAATGTACAAGTGCTGCCAAGCTGCCCGTACCTGAAAGGAAAGCCAGCTTCTTCTTCAGTATTGGTAGGATCACAGTGGCATCCATCTTGCTTAGTTACTGTTCTGCAAATCAAAATAAATAAAGCAAATTATTGAAATGTACACGTTCTGAAAATAAAACATCTAAAAGACACTAACATAATGCCACACGAATAGTAGTTATAAAACAACACAGCAACACCTGGAACAACCAGCCCCCTACAGATAAGACATCACAGACATCAGAAACTACGCATTAAACTGGCGTCCTCTCCTGGGTAACACATGAGGGCAATGACAGTTAAAGTAGTTAATACTAAATAGTTAGCAGTAGATCAGAGCTTTCCAATCATAAAAATATCTTATGGTCCTGAATGAAAGGTTTTATCTATTTCTTTTACTTATGTGTTTCTACAGTGGTTCCCGTTTGAACACTGGCCTGACACACATGCCAAAGACAGGGATTCAAAGAGTGTATCATGTGGAATGAAGTCACCTTTATTTACTCTTGTGCAGAGACAATCCTGGTGGGTAAGCAATCAAGGTGTTATAAAGAGGGGAGGTGTAAAGAGGGCGCAGAGCATACACGCAATAACATGATAATGGCTGCAGGATGGTTTCCTTTTCAATGTCTAAGAACTAAAAGAGCCAGGCAGGCACTAGAGTCTTTACTTTTCAGTCATACTTTCTATGCATCTTGAGCAGGCCAGAATATCCTATGACTTTCCTAGTACAAGAGTTTACATTTAGCTTTTTATCCAATTGCTTGTATATTCCTGCAGGCGAATACGCTCATGAATATTTGTTCAGTACACATAGTTGCTGCTGCCACTGATTTATCAGTGGGCGCTGCCATTCTGCAGAACTGAAACACCAGCCGTACACTTTACTGCAGTGACCAATGCTTTTACACTGGTCTTACTTAGCAAGAAATGTTTCACACATTTGGGGGGGAATCAATAAGCTGCAGGATTTACTGTGGGTTTTTACCTTCAGGAATGAGTGCCTGGAGCCTCACACGGTAAACCCGCGAATACCACCAACAGAGCACTTTCTGCGTGCACCCTCCTGAGGTGCGGGCAGAAAACCCACAGTAACTGCTCAGGAATGAGAGCCTGGAGCCATTCAATTGCTACCCACGGAAAGCCCGCGATTAGCACCAAAAGAGCACTTAATGTGGATTTCTGCTTGCACCTTCCAGGGGTGGGGGCAGATAAACATGTTAACTAGTGCTTTCAGAGTTAAATGCGGATAGTATAAGCATAGCTATGGGCACGTAAATTGGCAGCTACCCCTTAACCTCATGTTAGCCGCGGGATTATTGTGGGAAACAATTGAATAGCTTTGAACAGTTAACCCAGGAGCTAAAAACCGTATATCCAGCGGCAAATTGATTTCCCCCCACTGTGAGTAATTCAATTATCCGCAATGCTGGTAATGTGTTTAGGACGCGCATAACAGCGGCACCTTACACCCCCATACAGGTGCACAGTAAAAATAAGATTTTAAACCTACCGGTAAATCTTTTTCTCGTAGTCCGTAGAGGATGCTGGGGACTCCGTAAGGACCAAGGGGATAGACGGGCTCCGCAGGAGACATGGGCACTTTAAGAAAGACTTTAGGAATGGGTGTGCACTGGCTACTCCCTCTATGCCCCTCCTCCAGACCTCAGTTAGAGAAACTGTGCCCAGAGGAGACGGACAGTACGAGGAAAGGATTTTTGTTAATACAAGGGCAAGATTCATACCAGCCACACCAATCACACCGTATAACTTGAGATATAATAACCAGCTAACAGTATGAAAACAACATAGCATCAGTCCAAGACCGATGAAAACAATAACATAACAATAACATAACCCTTATGTAAGCAAAACTATATACAAGTCTTGCAGAAGTAGTCCGCACTTGGGACGGGCGCCCAGCATCCTCTACGGACTACGAGAAAAAGATTTACCGGTAGGTTTAAAATCTTATTTTCTCTTACGTCCTAGAGGATGCTGGGGACTCCGTAAGGACCATGGGGATTATACCAAAGCTCCCAAACGGGCGGGAGAGTGCGGATGACTCTGCAGCACCGATTGAGCAAACAGGAGGTCCTCCTCAGTCAGGGTATCAAACTTATAGAACTTTGCAAAGGTGTTTGAACCCGACCAAGTAGCAGCTCGGCATAGACCCCTCGGGCCGCCGCCCAAGACGAGCCCACCTTCCTTGTGGAATGGGCCTTAACCGATTTTGGTAACGGCAATCCAGCCGTAGAATGCGCCTGCTGAATCGTGTTACAGATCCAGCGAGCAATAGTCTGCTTTGAAGTAGGGCCGCCAACCTCGTTTGCTGCATATAGGACAAACAGTGCTTCTGTTTCTCTGACTCTAGCCATTCTGGCCACGTAAATTTTCAAAGCCCTGGCTACATCAAGGGACTCGGAATCCTCCAAGTCTCGCGTAGCCACAGGCACCACAATAGGTTGGTTCATATGAAAAGATGACACCACCTTAGGCAAGAATTGAGGACGGGTCCGCAATTCCGCTCTATCCATATGGAAAACCAGATAGGGGCTTTTATGAGACAAAGCCGCTAATTCCGACACTCGCCTAGCCGAAGCCAAGGCTAATAACATGACCACCTTCCAAGTGAGATATTTTAACTCTACCGTTTGAAGTGGTTCAAACCAGTGCGACTTAAGGAAACTCAACACCACGTTAAGGTCCCAAGGCGCCACCGGAGGTATAAAAGGAGGCTGAATATGCAGCACTCCCTTCACAAAAGTCTGTACTTCTGGGAGAGAAGCCAATTCTTTTTGAAAGAAAATGGATAAGACCGAAATCTGAACCTTAATGGAGCCTAATTTTAGGTCCATATTCACTCCTGTAGGAAGTGAAGGAAACGGCCCAGATGGAATTTTTCCATAGGAGCATTCCAGGCCTCACACCAAGAAACATATTTTCGCCATATACGGTGATAATGTTTAGCTATCACGTCCTTCCTAGCCTTTATCAGCGTAGGAAAGACCTAATCCGGAATGCCTTTTTCCGCTAGGAACCTGCGTTCAACCGCCATGCCGTCAAACGCAGCCGCGGTAAGTCTTGGAACAGACAGGGCCCCTGTTGCAACAGGTCCTGTCGTAGAGGAAGAGGCCACGGATCTTCTGTGAGCATTTCCATCAGATCTGGATACCAGGTCCTTCGTGGCCAATCTGGAAGAATGAGAATTGTTTCCACTCCTCTTTTCCTTATTATTCTCAACACCTTGGGTATGAGAGGAAGAGAAGGAAACACATAGACCGACTGGAACACCCACGGTGTCACTAGGGCGTCTACCGCTACCGCCTGAGGGTCTTTTGATCTGGCGCAATACCTCTGTAGCTTTTTGTTGAGGCGGGACGCCATCATGTCTATGTGGGGCAGTCCCCACTGACTTGCAATCTGTGCGAAGACTTCCTGATGAAGTCCCCACTCCTGGATGCAGGTTGTGTCTGCTGAGGAAGTCTGCTTCCCAGTTTTCCACTCCCGGAATGAACACTGCTGACAGTGCGCTTACATGATTTTCCGCTCAGCGATGTCGTCTGACTGGATCAGAACTGGTTGGTCGCGAAGTAAGGTCTCCGCCTGTTGTAGGCCGTTGTATAAGGCCCTCAGTTCCAGGATGTTGATGTGAAGACAAGTCTCTTGACTTGACCAAAGACCTTGGAAGTTTCTTCCCTGTGTGACTGCTCCCCAACTTTGGAGGCTCGCGTCCGTGGTCACCAGGATCCAGTCCTGAATGCCGAACTTGCGGCCTTCTAGAAGGTGAGCACTCTGCAGCCACCACAGGAGAGATACCCTGGCTCTGGGGGACAGGGTGATCAACTGATGAATTTGTAGATGTGACCCGGACCACTTGTCCAGTAGGTCCCATTGGAAAGTCCTCGCATGGAATATGCCGAAGGGAATGGCTTCATATGATGCCACCATCTTTTCCAGGACTCGAGTGCAGTAATGCACTGACACCTGTTTTGGCTTCAATAGGTTCCTGACCAGAGTCATGAGTTCCTGAGCTTTTTCTATCGGAAGATAAACCCTTTTCTGGTCTGTATCCAGAATCATGCCCAAGAAGGTCAGACGAGTCGTAGGAACCAACTGCGACTTCGGGATATTGAGAATCCAGCCGTGTTGCTGTAACACCTTCAGTGAAAGTGAGACGCTGTTCAGCAACTGCTCTCTTGATCTAGCTTTTATGAGGAGATCGTCCAAGTACGGGATAATTGTGACACCCTGCTTGCGCAGGAGCACCATCATTTCCGCCATTATCTTGGTGAAAATTATCGAGGCCGTGGAAAGCCCAAACGGCAACGTCTGAAATTAGTAATGACAATCCTGTACCGCAAATCTCAGGTACGCCTGATGAGGTGGATACATGGGAACATGCAGGTACGCATCCTTTATGTCCAGAGATACCATAAAATCCCCCCCTTCCAGGCTGGTGATGACCGCCCTGAGCGATTCATCTTGAACTTGAACTTTTTCAAGTATAGGTTCAGGGATTTTTAATTTAAAATGGGTCTGACCGAACCGTCCGGTTTCGGGACTACAAACAGGGTTGAGTAATATCCCCTCCCTTGTTGAAGTCGGGGAAACTTGACCACCACCTGTTGAAGATACAATTTGTGAATTGCATTTACCACTATCTCCCTTTCTGGGGAAGAAGTCAGCATGGCTGATTTGAAAAACCGGCGAGGAGGCACCTCTTCGAATTCCAGCTTGTAACCTTGAGAAACAATTTCTATTGCCCAGAGATCCACCCATGAGTGAACCCAGATGTGGCTGAAAATTCGAAGACGTGCCCCCACTGGGGCGGACTCCCTTAGCGGAGCCCTATGGATTTTGGGGAGGTGTGACCGAAAGGACTGCATTTGATAATGTGGTGCTTTCCTATAATGTGAGTGAATATAAGGCAAAAATTTTGATTTACCAGCTGTAGCTGTGGAGACCAGATTCGAGAGACCTTCCCCAAACAATTTCTCACCCTTGTAAGGTAAAACCTCCATATGCCTCTTTGAGTCGGCATCACCTGTCCATTGCCGGGTCCATAGGACTCGTCTAGCAGAAATCGACATAGCGTTGATTTCGTTAATATGACCCCGGGTCAATAAAATGGTACCCCTATCCAGGGTATCAATTTACGTCTATAAGGTACCTATCCACGCTGCTACCGCGCTACAAACTCCAGCCGACACTATTGCCGGTCTGCGTAAGGTACTATAATGTGTGTAAATGGACTTTAAGGTAGCCTGCTGTTTGCGATCAGCAGGATCCCTGAGGGTAGCCATATCTTGGAATGGCAGCTTACTCTTTTGGATAAGCGTGTCCACGCTTTTTTCCCCCCTTGGGGAAGATTCTCACCGTATCCTGTCCTTAGTCGGGAAAGGATACACCCTAAGAATCCTTTTGGGAATCTGCAGTTTCTTGTCTGGAGATTCCCAAGCCTTTTCAATAACTCGTTCATGAGATGGGGGAAAGGTTACCTCAGGTTTCTTTACCCTATACATGTGTACCCTCATGTCAGGGACAGGGGGTTTCTCTGTGATATGCAAAACATCTTTTATTACAATAATCATATATTGAATACTACTGTATTTGCCAATTCTGGCTGTAACTTTGCCTCATCGTAGTCGACACTGGAGTCAGAATCCGTGTCGGCGTCAGTGTCTACTATTTTGGATAGTGGGCGCTTTTGAGACCCTGCAGGTCCCTGTGACATAGGGGAAAGGCAGGGTTTGACGCCTGTACATTCCCTAGACTCAGTGCAATAAATTCACATTAGCAGTAAAACCTTCCACATATCCAACCAGTCAGGTGTCGGTGTTGCCGACGGAGACACCACAGTCATTAACTCCACCTCCTCCCTATGAGAGCCTTTTACCTCAGACATGCCGACACACGTGTACCGACACACCACACACTCAGGGAATCCTCTTATCTGAAGACAATTCCCCCACAAGGCCCTTTGGAGAGACAGAGAGAGAGTATGCCAGCACACACCCAGCGCTATATGACCCAGGAAATAAAAATAAGAATTTACTCACCGGTAATTCTATTTCTCGTAGTCCGTAGTGGATGCTGGGAACTCCGTAAGGACCATGGGGAATAGACGGGCTCCGCAGGAGACTGGGCACTCTAAAAGAAAGATAAGGTACTATCTGGTGTGCACTGGCTCCTCCCTCTATGCCCCTCCTCCAGACCTCAGTTAAGGAAACTGTGCCCGGAAGAGCTGACACAACAAGGAAAGGATTTGGAATCCAGGGTAAGACTCATACCAGCCACACCAATCACACCGTACAACTTATTATAACCATACCCAGTTAACAATATGAACAACAACTGAGCCTCAGTAACAGATGGCTCATAACAATAACCCTTTAGTTAAGCAATAACTATATACATGTATTGCAGAGAGTCCGCACTTGGGACGGGCGCCCAGCATCCACTACGGACTTCGAGAAATAGAATTACCGGTGAGTAAATTCTTATTTTCTCTGACGTCCTAGTGGATGCTGGGAACTCCGTAAGGACCATGGGGATTATACCAAAGCTCCCAAACGGGCGGGAGAGTGCGGATGACTCTGCAGCACCGAATGAGCAAAGGCAAGGTCCTCCTCAGCCAGGGTATCAAACTTGTAGAACTTAGCAAACTTGTTTGACCCCGACCAAGTAGCAGCTCGGCAAAGCTGTAAAGCCGAGACCCCTCGGGCAGCCGCCCAAGAAGAGCCCACCTTCCTTGTGGAATGGGCTTTCACCGATTTTTGATGCGGCAATCCAGCCGCAGAGTGAACCAGCTGAATCGTGCTATAGATCCAGCGAACAATAGTCTGCTTCGAAGCAGGAGCGCCAACCTTGTTGGCTGCATACAGAATAAACAGCGAGTCAGACTTTCTGACTCCCGCTGTTCTGGAAACATACATTTTCAAAGCCCGGACTACGTCCAGCAACTTGGAATCCTCCAAGTCCCTAGTAGCCGCAGACACCACAATAGGCTGGTTCAAATGAAACGATGATACCACCCTAGGAAGAAATTGGGGACAAGTCCTCAATTCTGCCCTGTCCATATGGAAGATCAGATAAGGGTTTTTACATGACAAAACCGCCAATACTGACACACGCCTAGCCGAAGCTAAGGCCAATAGCATGACCCCTTTCCACGTGAGATATTTTAGCTCCATGGTCTTAAGTGGCTCAAACCAGTGGGATTTCAGGAAATCCAACACAACGTTAAGATCCCAAGGTGCCACCGGTGGCACAAAAGGAGGCTGAATATGCAGCACCCCCGGAACAACGTCTGAACTTCAGGCAGTGAAGCAAGTTCATCTATAGAGAAAATGTATAGGGCCGAAATCTTGACCTTTATGGATCCTAATTTTAGGCCCATAGTCACTCCTGACTGTAGGAAGTGCAGGAATCGACCCCGCTGGAATTCCTCTGTAGGGCCTTCCCGGCCTCACACCAAGCAACCTATTTTCGCCATATACAGTGAAAAAGTCTTGCTGTCACGTCTTTCCTAGCCTTTATCAGCGTAGGAATAACTGCATCCGGAATGCCCTTTTCCGCTAGGATCCGGCGTTCAACCGCCATGCCGTCAAATGCAGCCGCGGTAAATTTTGGAACAGACAGGGCCCCTGTTGCAACATGTCCTGTCTGAGAGGCAGAAGCCCTGAGTCCTCTGAGAGCATTTCCTGCAGCTCCGGGTACCGAGTCCTTCTTGGCCAATTCGGAGCAAAGAATATTGTTTTCACTCCTCCTTTTATTACAATTCTCAGCCCTTGGGTATGAGAGGAAGAGGAGGGAATACAGAGACCGACTGGAACACCCACGGTGTTACTAGTGCGACCACAGCTATCACCTGAGGGTCCCTTGACCCGGCGTAAAAATAAGAATTTACTTACCGATAATTCTATTTCTCATAGTCCGTAGTGGATGCTGGGGACTCCGAAAGGACCATGGGGAATAGCGGCTCCGCAGGAGACTGGGCACAAAGTAAAAGCTTTAGGACTAGCTGGTGTGCACTGGCTCCTCCCCCAATGACCCTCCTCCAAGCCTCAGTTAGGATACTGTGCCCGGACGAGCGTACACAATAAGGAAGGATTTTGAATCCCGGGTAAGACTCATTACCAGCCACACCAATCACACAACTTGTGAACTGAACCCAGTTAACAGCATGATAACAGAAGGAGCCTCTGAAAAGATGGCTCACAACAACAATAACCCGATTTTTGTAACAATAACTATGTACAAGTAATGCAGACAATCCGCACTTGGGATGGGCGCCCAGCATCCACTACGGACTATGAGAAATAGAATTATCGGTAAGTAAATTCTTATTTTCTCTAACGTCCTAGTGGATGCTGGGGACTCCGAAAGGACCATGGGGATTATACCAAAGCTCCCAAACGGGCGGGAGAGTGCGGATGACTCTGCAGCACCGAATGAGAGAACTCCAGGTCCTCCTCAGCCAGGGTATCAAATTTGTAGAATTTAGCAAACGTGTTTGCCCCTGACCAAGTAGCTGCTCGGCAAAGTTGTAAAGCCGAGACCCCTCGGGCACCCGCCCAAGATGAGCCCACTTTCCGTGTGGAATGGGCTTTTATAGATTTTGGCTGTGGCAGGCCTGCCACAGAATGTGCAAGCTGAATTGTACTACAAATCCAACGAGCAATCGTCTGCTTAGAAGCAGGAGCACCCAGCTTGTTGGGTGCATACAGGATAAACAGCGAGTCAGATTTTCTGACTCCAGCCGTCCTGGAAACATATATTTTCAGGGCCCTGACTACGTCCAGCAACTTGGAATCCTCCAAGTCCCTAGTAGCCGCAGGCACCACGATAGGTTGGTTTAAGTGAAATGCTGAAACCACCTTAGGGAGAAATTGAGGACGAGTCCTCAATTCTGCCCTGTGCGTATGAAAAATTAGGTAAGGGCTTTTATAGGATAAAGCCGCCAATTCTGATACACGCCTGGCTGAAGCCAGGGCTAACAGCATTACCACTTTCCAAGTGAGATACTTCAAGTCCACAGTGGTGAGTGGTTCAAACCAATGTGATTTTAGGAATCCCAACACTACATTGAGATCCCAAGGTGCCACTGGAGGCACAAAAGGAGGCTGTATATGCAGTACTCCCTTGACAAACGTCTGAACTTCAGGTACAGAAGCTAGTTCTTTTTGGAAGAATATCGACAGGGCCGAAATTTGAACCTTAATGGACCCTAATTTGAGGCCCATAGACAGTCCTGTTTGCAGGAAATGCAGGAATCGACCCAGTTGAAATTCCTCCGTAGGGGCCTTCCTGGCCTCGCACCACGCAACATATTTACGCCAAATACGGTGATAATGTTGTACGGTTACATCCTTCCAGGCTTTGATCAGGGTAGGGATGACTTCATCCGGAATGCCTTTTTCCTTCAGGATTCGGCGTTCAACCGCCATGCCGTCAAACGCAGCCGCGGTAAGTCTTGGAACAGACATGGTCCCTGTCTTAGAGGTAGAGGCCACGGGTCTTCCGTGAGCATCTCTTGAATTTCCGGGTACCAAGTCCTTCTTGGCCAATCCGGAGCCACGAGTATAGTCTTTACTCCTCTCCTTCTTATGATTCTCAGTACTTTTGGTATGAGAGGAAGAGGAGGGAACACATACACTGACCGGTACACCCACGGTGTTACCAGAGCGTCCACAGCTATTGCCTGAGGGTCCCTTGACCTGGAACAATATCTGTCCAGTTTTTTGTTGAGGCGAGACGCCATCATGTCCACCTTTGGTTTTTCCCAACGGTTTACAATCATGTGGAAGACTTCTGGGTGAAGTCCCCACTCCCCCGGGTGAAGATCGTGTCTGCTGAGGAAGTCTGCTTCCCAGTTGTCCACTCCCGGAATGAACACTGCTGACAGTGCTATCACATGATTTTCCGCCCAGCGAAGAATCCTTGCCACTTCCGTCATTGCCCTCCTGCTTCTTGTGCCGCCCTGTCTGTTTACGTGGGCGACTGCCGTGATGTTGTCCGACTGGATCAATACTGGCTGACCCTGAAGCAGAGGCCTTGCCTGACTTAGGGCATTGTAAATGGCCCTTAGTTCAAGGATATTTATGTGAAGTGACGTTTCCATGCTTGACCACAAGCCCTGGAAATTTATTCCCTGTGTGATTGCTCCCCAGCCTCTCAGGCTGGCATCCGTGGTCACCAGGACCCAATCCTGAATGCCGAATCTGCGGCCCTCTAGGAGATGAGCACTCTGTAACCACCACAGGAGAGACACCCTTGTCCTTGGAGACAGGGTTATCCGCTGATGCATTTGAAGATGCGATCCGGACCATTTGTCTAGCAGATCCAACTGAAAAGTTCTTGCGTGGAATCTGCCGAATGGAATCGCTTCGTAAGAAGCCACCATCTTTCCCAGGACCCTTGTGCACTGATGCACTGACACCTGGCCTGGTCTTAGGAGTTTCCTGACTAGGTCGGATAACTCCCTGGCTTTCTCTTCCGGGAGAAACACCTTTTTCTGTACTGTGTCCAGAATCATCCCTAGGAACAGCAGACGTGTCGTCGGAATCAGCTGCGATTTTGGAATATTTAGAATCCATCCGTGCTGTCGTAGTACTATTTGCGATAGTGCTACTCCGACCTCTAACTGTTCTCTGGACCGTGCCCTTATCAGGAGATCGTCCAAGTAAGGGATAATTAAGACGCCTTTTCTTCGAAGAAGAATCATCATTTCGGCCATTACCTTGGTAAAGACCCGGGGTGCCGTGGACAATCCAAACGGCAGCGTCTGAAACTGATAGTGACAGTTCTGTACCACAAACCTGAGGTACCCTTGGTGAGAAGGGCAAATTGGGACATGGAGGTAAGCATCCTTGATGTCCAGAGACACCATGTAGTCCCCTTCTTCCAGGTTCGCTATCACTGCTCTGAGTGACTCCATCTTGAACTTGAACCTTTTTATGTAAGTGTTCAAGGTTTTCAGATTTAAAATGGGTCTCACCGAGCCGTCCGGCTTCGGTACCACAAACAGCGTGGAGTAATACCCCTTTCCCTGTTGTAGGAGGGGTACCTTGATTATCACTTGCTGGGAATACAGCTTGTGAATGGCTTCCAATACCGCCTCCCTGTCGGGGGTAGACGTTGGTAAAGCAGACTTCAAGAACCGGCGAGGGGGAGACGTCTCGAATTCCAATTTGTACCCCTGAGATACTACCTGCAGGATCCAGGGGTCCACTTGCGAGTGAGCCCACTGCGCGCTGAAATTCTTGAGACGGGCCCCCACCGTGCCTGAGTCCGCTTGTAAGGCCCCAGCGTCATGCTGAGGACTTGGCAGAAGCGGGGGAGGGCTTCTGGTCGTGGGAAGAAGCTGTCTTGCTGCGAGGTGACTTGGGGTAAAAAGGTGGATTTCCCAGCCGTTGCCGTGGCCACCAGGTCCAATAGACCGCCCCCAAATAACTCCTCCCCTTTATACGGCAATACTTCCATATGCCGTTTGGAATCCGCATCCCCTGACCACTGTCGCGTCCATAATCCTCTTCTGGCAGAAATGGACATCGCACTTACTCTTGATGCCAGAGTCCAAACGTCTCTCTGTGCATCTCGCATATATAGGAATGCATCCTTTAAATGCTCTATAGTCAATAATATATTGTCCCTGTCCAGGGTATCAATATTTTCAGTCAGGGAATCCGACCAA
Organism: Pseudophryne corroboree; assembly: GCF_028390025.1. Classification (NCBI taxonomy): domain Eukaryota; kingdom Metazoa; phylum Chordata; class Amphibia; order Anura; family Myobatrachidae; genus Pseudophryne; species Pseudophryne corroboree. The sequence continues at coordinate 80,538,248 of NC_086450.1, read as the reverse complement.
GCCACCCCAGCACTGCACATCCAGGCTGAGGCGATTGCTGGTCGCAGTATAACACCAGTATGTGTGTATATACTTTTAAGGATATTTTCCAGCCTCCTATCTGCTGGCTCCTTAAGGGCGGCCGTTTCTGGAGACGGTAACGCCACTTGTTTTGATAAGCGTGTGAGCGCCTTATCCACCCTAGGGGGTGTTTCCCAACGAGCCCTAACCTCTGGTGGGAAGGGATATAGTGCCAATAATTTTTTAGAAATTAGCAGTTTTCTGTCGGGGGTAACCCACGCTTCATCACACACTTCATTCAATTCATCTGATTCAGGAAAAACTACGGGTAGTTTTTTCACACCCCACATAATACCCCTTTTTGTGGTACTTGCAGTATCAGAGATGTGCAAAACCTCCTTCATTGCAGTGATCATGTAACGTGTGGCCCTACTGGAAAATACGTTTGTTTCTTCACCGTCGACACTGGAGTCAGTGTCTGTGTCTGGGTCCGTGTCGACCCACTGAGGTAACGGGCATTTAATAGCCCCTGACGGTGTTTGAGACGCCTGGACAGGCACTAACTGAGCTGCCGGCTGTCTCATGTCGTCAACAGTTTTCTGTAACGTGCCGACACTGTCACGTAATTCCTTAATTACGGCCATCCATTCAGGTGTCGACTCCCTAGGGGGTGACATCACCATTATAGGCAATTGCTCCGCCTCCACATCATTTTCCTCCTCATACATGTCGACACACACGTACCGACACCCAGCACACACACAGGGAATGCTCTGATAGAGGACAGGACCCACTTAGCCCTTTGGGGAGACAGAGGGAGAGTTTGCCAGCACACACCAGAGCGCTATATATGTATAGGGACAACCTTACAATAAGTGTCTATCCCTTATAGCTGCTTATATCTGTTATTTTGCCAAATAAGTGCCCCCCTCTCTTTTTTACCCTGTTTCTGTAGTTACAGGATGCAGGGGAGATTCTGGGAGCCTTCCTACCAGCGGAGCTGTGTGGGAAAAATGGCGCTGTGTGCTGAGGAGATAGGCCCCGCCCCCTTCACGGCGGGCTCTTCTCCCGCTTTTTTCTGGAAAACTGGCAGGGGTTAAATACATCCATATAGCCCAGGAGCTATATGTGATGTATTTTTCGCCAACTAAGGTAAATTCATTGCTTCCCAGGACGCCCCCCCCCCCAGCGTCCTGCACCCTCAGTGACCGGAGTGTGAAGTGTGCTGAGAGCAATGGCGCACAGCTGCAGTGCTGTGCGCTACCTTATGAAGACAGGAAAGTCTTCTGCCGCCGATTTATGGACCTCTTCTTGCTTCAGCATCTGTAAGGGGGCCGGCGGCGCGGCTCCGGGACCCATCCATGGCTGGGCCTGTGATCGTCCCTCTGGAGCTAATGTCCAGTAGCCTAAGAAACCCAATCCACTCTGCACGCAGGTGAGTTCGTTTCTCTCCCCTAAGTCCCTCGATGCAGTGAGCCTGTTGCCAGCAGGTCTCACTGAAAATAAAAAACCTATTTAAACTTTTACTCTAAGCAGCTCAGGAGAGCCACCTAGATTGCACCCTTCTCGTTCGGGCACAAAATCTAACTGAGGCTTGGAGGAGGGTCATAGGGGGAGGAGCCAGTGCACACCAGCTAGTCCTAAAGCTTTTACTTTGTGCCCAGTCTCCTGCGGAGCCGCTATTCCCCATGGTCCTTTCGGAGTCCCCAGCATCCACTAGGACGTTAGAGAAACCTTTTTTAGCTTTTTATTGAGGTGGGACGCCATCTAGTCCACCTTAGGCAGTTCCCATCAATTTGCAAACTGCGTGAAGACTTCCTGATGAAGTCCCCACTTTCCCGGGTGGAGGTCGTGCCTGCTGAGGAAGTCTGCTTCCCAGATGTCCACTCCTGGAACGAACACTGCTGACAGTGCGCTTACTTGATTCTCCGCCCAGCGAAGAATTCTGGTGGCTTCTACCCTCGCCACACTGCTCCTTGTGCCGCCTTGGCGGTTTACATGAACCCCTGCGGTCTGACTGGATCAGAACCGGTTGGTCGCGAAGCAGGATCTCCGCTTGACTTAGGGCGTTGTATATGGCCCTTAGTTCCAGGATATTGATGTGAAGGCAAGTCAGTTGACTTGACCACAGACCTTGGAAATTTCTTCCCTGTGTAACTGCCCCCCACCCTCGGAGGCTTGCATCCGTGGTCACCAGGATCCAGTCCTGAATGCCGAATCTGCGGCCCTCGAGAAGGTGAGCACTCTGCAGCCACCACAGGAGAGACACCCTGGCCCTGGGGGATAGGGTGATTAACCGATGCATCTGAAGAGGTGATCCGGACCACTTGTCCAGTAAGTCCCATTGGAAGGTCCTCGCATGGAACCTGCCTAAGGGGATGGCCTCGTATGATGCCACCATCCTTCCCAGGACTCGAGTGCAGTGATGCACTGACACCTGTTTTGGTTTTAATAGATTCCTGACCAGTGTCATGAGCTCCTGAGCTCTCTCTATCGGGAGATAACCCTTTTCTGGTCTGTGTCTAGGATCGTGCCTAGGAGAGGCAGATGATATGTAGGAACCAACTGCGACTTTGGAATATATAGAATCCAGCCGTGTTGCCGTTACACTTCCAGAGAAAGTGATACGCTGTTCAGCAACTGCTCTCTTGATCTCGCTTTTATGAGGAGATCGTCCAAGTACGTGATAATAGTGACACCTTGTTCCGCAGGAGCACAATCATATCCGCCATTACCATGGTGAATATTCTCGGAGCCGTGGAGAGACCAAACGGCAACATCTGAAATTGGTAATGACAATCCCGTACCGCAATTCTTAGGTACGCCTAATGAGGTGGATAAATGGGGACCTGAAGGTATGCATCCCTTATGTCCCGATTCACAATAAAGTCTCCCCCTTTTTAGGCTTGCACTGACCGCTCTTAGCGATTCCATCTTGAACTTGAACCTTCTAAGGTATATGTTCAGGGATTTTTAATTCAATATGGGTCTGACCGAACCGTCTGGTTTCGGGATTACAACATGGTCTAATAATAACACCCTCTTTGTTGAAGGAGTGGACCCTTGACCACCACCTGTTAAAGATACAATTTGTGAATTGCAGTTAACACTGGCTCCCTCTCTTGGGGGGAAGCCCGCAGGGCCGTCGGTGAGGGGGCATCTTCTCACAGTCCAGCTTGTATCCCTGAGACACAATATCTATTGCCCAGGGATCGAACAGGGAGTGAACCCACTTGTGGCTGAACTTACGAAGGCGTGTCCCCACCGGGCCTAGCTCCGCCTGTGGAGCCCCAGCGACATTGGTGGATTTTTGTAGGGGCCGGGGAGGACTTCTGTTCCTGGGAACTAGCTGCCCGGCTCTGACTAGAAAGGACGCACCTCAGACTTTCTTGTTTCTTTATTCGAAAGGCTGCAATTAATAATGTCGTGCTTTCTTAGGCTGTGCAGGAATATAAGGCAAACTAGCAGAATTACCAGCTATAACTGTGGAGACCAGGCCCGAGAACCCTTCTCCACACAATCCTCAGCCTTCCATATGCCTCTTAAGTCGGCATCATCTGTCCAATGCATATTCTACAGGACACGTCAAGCAGAGATCGACATAGCTTTGACTCTAGGACCCAGTATACTCATATCTCTTTGGGCATGCTTTATAACTATATATCTATCACTTAAGACAGCATCTTTAATATATTTATATTGCATACTAGGGTCTCATCTCTGCTGATAAGGTACCTGTCCACGCTGCCACAGCGCTATAAACCCATGCCGACACAATCGACGGTCTAGGTAGTATACTAGAATGTGGACGCTATCTGCAGGATCCCTGAGAATAGCAAGTGCTACCGTCTGTGCAAACAGGACACCCCAGGGGAAGATTCTCAACATATCCTGGCCCTAGTGGGGAAAGGATACAGCCTGAGAATTCTCTTGTGGGAAGCTGCCGTCTCTTGTCTGGAGATTCCCGCTCTTTTTCCTCATGAGAGGAGGGAAATTTACCTCAGCATTCTTCCCCTTAAACATGTGTACTCTCGTGTCAGGGACAGATGAGTCATCAGTGATATGCAAATCATCTTTTATTTCAATAATCATATATTGAATACCTTCTAGCCATCTTGGCTGTAACTTTGCATTATCGTAGTCGACAGTGGAGTTAAACTCCATGTCGATACCAGTGTTTGTTATTATGGATAGTGAGCATTGAGAGACTCTGAAAGTCTCTGTGACATAGGGACAGACCTAGGTAGATATCCTGTCTGTTCCCTAACCTTTTGTGCAATAAATTCACCTTAGCACTTACACATATCCAAACAGGTGTCGGCGTTGTCGACGGAGACACCCTCTCACACACATATCCGCTCTATCACCTCCTTAGAGGAGCCTTTTACCTCAGACATGTCGACACACGCGTACCGACACCACACACACAGGGGATGCTCTATTTGAGGACAGTTCCCCCACAAGGCCCTTTGGAGAGACAGAGAGAGAGTATGCCAGCACACACCCCAGCGCTATATAACCCAGGGATTACACTACAACTCAGTGTTTACCCAGTAGCTGCTGTATATACAAATTTTGCGCCTAAATTTATGTGCCCCCCCCCCCTCTCTTTTCACCCTTTGTGTACCAGGATACTGCCGGGGAGAGCCTGGGGAGCTTCCTTCCAGCGGAGCTGTGAAGAGAAAATGGCGCTGGTGTGCTGAGGAAGAAGGCCCGGCCCCCTCAGCGGCGGGCTTCTGTCCTGTTTCTGACTAAAAATGGCGGGGGTTTTACACATATACAGTCACAGACTGTATTATCTGTATTTATTGCCAAAAGGTATTCTTATTGCTGCCCAGGGCGCCCCCCCCCCCCAGCGCCCTGCACCCTACAGTGACCGGAGTGTGTGGTGTGCAGTGGGAGCAATGGCGCACAGCTGCAGTGCTGTGCGCTACCTTAATGAAGACCGGAGTCTTCTGCCGCCGATTTTATCTCCTTCTTCTGTCTTCTGGCTCTGCAAGGGGGACGGCGGCGCGGCTCCGGGAACGGACGATCGAGGTCAGGCCCTGTGTTCGAACCCTCTGGAGCTAATGGTGTCCAGTAGCCTAAGAAGCACAAGCTAGCTGCACGCAGGTAGGTTTGCTTCTCTCCCCTCAGTCCCACGTAGCAGTGAGTCTGTTGCCAGCAGATCTCAATGAAAATAAAAAACCTAACAAATACTTTCTTTCTAGCAAGCTCAGGAGAGCCCACTAGGTGCATCCAGCTCTGGCCGGGCACAGATTCTAACTGAGATCTGGAGGAGGGGCATAGCGGGAGGAGCCAGTGCACACCAGATAGTACCTAATCTTTCTTTTAGAGTGCCCAGTCTCCTGCAGAGCCCGTCTATTCCCCATGGTCCTTACGGAGTTCCCAGCATCCACTAGGACGTCAGAGAAACACACAATATGTTTACCCAGATAGCGCTGTAATCTTTATTTTTACGCCAAATTATGTGCCCCCCCCCCCCCCTTCTTTAAAACCCTCTTTCACTGTGGATAAGCAGGGGAGAGTCCGGGGAGCTTCCTCTCAGCGCTGGGCTGTGGAGAAAATGGCGCTGGTGAGTGCTGAGGAAGAAGCCCCGCCCCCTCAGCGGCGGGCTTCTGTCCCGCTAAAATATATAAAAAACTGGCGGGGGCTCTTTATATATTCAGTGCCTAGCTGTATATATGTACTTTTGCCAGAAAATTAGGTTATATTGCTGCCCAGGGCGCCCCCACTGCGCCCTGCACCCTTACAATGACTGCCGTTTGTGTGTGCTGTGTGGGAGCAATGGTGCACAGCTTTACTGCTGTGCATTACCTCTGTGAAGATCTGAAGTCTTCTGCCGCCTCTGAAGTCTTCTTTCTTCTCATACTCACCCGGCTTCTATCTTCCGGCTCTGTGAGGAGGACGGCGGCGCGGCTCCGGGAAGAACTCCAGGGTGAGACCTGTTTTCCGACTCCCTCTGGAGCTAATGGTGTCCAGAAGCCTAAGAAGCAAAGCCTTGAAACTCACAGAAGTAGGTCTGCTTCTCTCTCCTCAGTCCCTCGATGCAGGGAGTCTGTTGCCAGCAGTGCTCCCTGAAAATAAAAAACCTAACAAAATACTTTCTGACAGGAAACTCAGGAGAGCTCCCTGTAATGCACCCAGTCTCCTCTGGGCACAGTAGTAAACTGAGGTCTGGAGGAGGGGCATAGAGGGAGGAGCCAGTGCACACCCATTCCTAAAGTCTTTCTTAAAGTGCCCATGTCTCCTGCGGAGCCCGTCTATCCCCTTGGTCCTTAAGGAGTCCCCAGCATCCTCTAGGACGTAAGAGAAATGAGCAGAGCCGGCCATAGGCATAGGCAAACTAGGCAATTGCCTAGGGCATTTGATATGCCTAGGGGCATCATCAGCTTCTGCTGATTAAAATGATATGCGGCATGCCTATATTCTGTATGTAGCATTTCATATGCAGATACAGCCACAGTCTCACACAGTATATAGGCATGCTACATATCAGTTTAATCAGCAGAAGCTGCTTGTGCATCCTAGCCACATAGCAATGCAAATAAGATGCATTTTCATTAAAAAAAAGGTGCCCAACGTTAGCATTGATGCAAGATTTGTGAGGACACATCTGTATCCAAGCAGAGGCAGAGGTCACAGTGTTAGTGGAAGTGTGAGTGCTGTGTGCATGTGAGAGGGTTGGTTGTGCAGTAGTGTTCGGAATATGTGTAAGGAGCATTATGTGTGTCATGTAAAAATGCATTAATAATGTGCAACATATGTGTAAAGGGCCACTATGTGTGTCATTATGTGTATAAGGGCATTAATAATGTGCGGCATATGTGTAACAGGGTACTACTGTATGTGTGTCATTATGTGTATAGGGGCACTAATAATGTGCAGCAAATGTGTAGGGGGCACTATGTGTGTCATTATGTGTATAAGGGCATTAATAATGTGCGGCATATGTGTAAGGGACATTATGTGTAAAAGGGCATTAATAAAGGTTGTTATAATGTGTAAGGTGCATTATGTTTATAAGGACATTAATGTGTCTCATATGTGTAAGGGGCATTACTGTGTGGAATTGTGTATAAATGCATTACGAATGTGTGGCATTATGTGTATAAGGTGCTCTACTATGTGGCGTTGCAAATAGAAAGGGCACTACTGTGTCGTCTAATGTGAATAAAGAGCAATAAGGTATGGTGTAATGTGAATAAGGAGCAATTCAGTGTGATGTAATGTGAATAAGGGGCTCTACTGTGAGGAGTAACGTTTATAAGGTAAAGTGATACTACTGTGGGATGTAATATGAATTATGGACACTATCGCAAGATAAAATGTAAATAAAGTTGCAGTACTGTGTGGCGTAATTGGAATTGGGGTTACTATTGTGTGGCCATGCCCCTTCCCAGCAAGAAGATGCCCCTATTTGGGCTGTGCGTCAAATGTGCGAACTGTTCCTATTTAAAATATAGGGGGTACAAGGACTGCTATGGGTGAGGGGTGATGGTGCTGGGAAAGAGGTGCAAGGTCAGAGGCAGAACCAGCGGTGGTGCTAGGGGGCACCAGCCAAAATCTTGCCTAGGGCATCATATTGGTTAGGGCCGGCTCTGGAAATGAGGCATACTGCTCTCCTGCAATTATCCGTGATTTGTACAGTCACACATCATGGATAATTACCCCATTATAATTAGACATTGCTTTAAAACTTCTCCTCTACAAAGAAGCACCACGGAAAAAAACATACAGAGAAAGAACACACCCTATAAAATAACTGAACCTACCCAACACTATTTTGGCAGCAGTGCAGAAGTCTACACTAAATGGGAATTTGATTCAAGGGTCAGATTTAGTGTTGGCAATTATGTTAAAACCTACTTGAAATTGTGACTTTGCCAAAGGAAAAAGTTCAGAAAGTCCCTGCCAGCTAGCTACAAGTTTCTGCGGCTCTGAGCAAGGGCTGGCTGCCAGCTCCCCGGCTTCTGCAACGATGCAGCACAACCACTGGCTTAATGAACGATCAACAGCGGTCCACAACAGTGAAAACCCTGGACACAACAGAGCACCCCTCCCAACTCTCCCTACAGAATGCAGCTACCACCACCTGCAATGGGAAGCATACAGTATGGGTACGGACACAGGCAACGTAATATTCAAATTACACAGTACCAAGGACTACAGTGATTAAATGGCAATTACCTAGAACAAAATTGTGAGTGCACCGTTGACGTTTAGAATCTCTTGGTTCTGTATCACATAATTATAGTTTTTCTTTTTAAAAAGAAAAAAAAACGACTGAGTACCGGTACTCTGAATACTTTCTGATTGCAATCCAAAGTGCTGTGTAGAAGTTATTAAAGATTACTACCTATATGCCTCAAATAACACTCATCAAGGTCAACAAAGTCTGGGTTATTATCAGAACGTCCCTCTTGGAGCATACAGCACTATTACCTTTCCTCTTCAATTTTTTTGGTCAATGCCGAGGGAATATTTGGGCTTAAAAAATAACTTGGAAGGAGACTGGGGACCCTTCAGACCCTTCTAGGCTGCACACTGAAAGCGATCCTTACACCAAAGTTTCAATACTACCTTGGGGTGGCACTAGCTCTATTTTCACATATCCAATAGGTGTTCTATACGACCAGCAATGACTAGTATAGTGGTGATCAGAAAGAGGGGGTCTGTAGTTTAAGTCCAGCTGACCAAACGACTGTCCAGTTTGTTCTTTCAAGGCTTTCCAGATATTCTGCCATGTAACGTCAAGCATGCTCAGGGTCTTGCTCTCTATGCATAGCGTGTGGCCACATAATATCTGGGTTCCTGGAGACATTTCCCTGTTCCTCTACTGTCCGTTGGTTGGCAGTGTGTTCCCTGCCCGACGCAGCCAACTTGCAACTCTAAAAATATTGCATTGGACAGACATGCTGGACGATCCGGCATGTTCGGCCGGTTGATATTTTGAGATAGGCCGCACACATACACAGTACAATTATCTGGGCGATCTGCGTCTGTCAGGCAGATCGCCCAGATAATTGCATAATGTATGCCCAGCAGAAGCTAAATAATATACATAAAATAACTGGAGAGCTTACACTTAACTAAATACTTTCAGCTTTTTTTTTTTTTTTTTGTACGCCTCTGCAACAGGTGGTCCCGATATGAAGGGGTGCTTCTAATTGTCGCACAATAATGTGTGCAACCGTTACAATAGATTGCATTGGTAAAAGCACAAAATATGGAATATATACAACAAAAGTGGGCATTCGTTTTCATGCTACTTTGATCCATTTTCAAAGTATTTCTCTGTGAATGAGCCCATAAGGACAATGAGCCAAGAAATGCGAGCACATGAAATAGCAATTTGTGAATTGCACAATTTCATATGCCCAAAAATCTAATCTGACTTCCGGAATAGCATTTATAATACCACAATGAATTTGCAAAATATAATGTTTACGGTAAAACAAAAAATAGGATTTTAATTACCTACGGGTAAATCCTTTTCTCGTAGTCCGTAGAGGAGGCTGGGGTCCACATTAGTACCATGGGGTATAGACGGGTCCACTAGGAGCCATGGGCACTTTAAGAGTTTAATAGTGTGGTCTGTCTCCTCCCTCTATGCCCCTCCTGCCAGACTCAGTCTAGAAACTGTGCCCGAGGAGACGGACATACTTCGAGAGAAGAAAAATACACAGATAGTGATGAGATTCACAACAGCTCACACATAACAAGGTAAACCAGGCCAACCAGCCTGAACAACCTCAGCAACAGCTGAATAACAGTACTTAATCAAGTAACAACACAGTACTAAACCAAGTAAGAAGGCAGTACTGAAACAAGCAACAACTGCAGGAAAACGAAGCGTTGGGCGGGCGCACAGCATCCTATACGGACTATGTGAAAAGGATTTACCGGTAGGTAATTAAAATCCTAATTTCTCTTACGTTCTAGAGGATGCTGGGGTCCACATTAGTACCATGGGGATGTATCAAAGCTCCCAGTACGGGAGGGAGAGCGCGGAGGCTCCTGCAGAACTGATTGACCAAACTTTAGGTCCTTAGAGGTCAAAGTATCGAACTTGTAGAACTTAGCAAACGTGTTCGACCCCGACCAAGTAGCTACTCGGCAAAGCTGTAAAGCTGAGACACCCCGGGCAGCCGCCCAGGAAGAACCCACCTTACGAGTAGAGAGGGCCTTAACGGATTTTGGACACGGCAAACCTGCCGTAGAATAAGCATGCTGGATAGTGAACCTGATCCAGCGAGAAATCGTCTACTTAGAAGCAGAACACCCAATCTTGTTGGGATCATAAAGGACAAACAGAGAGTCCCACTTTCTGTGACGTGAAGACCTCTTCACATAAATCCTCAAAGCTCTCACAACAACCAAAGACTTTGAGGTAAAAGAGGAGACAGTAGTCACTGGCACCACAATAGGTTGGTTGATATGAAAAGCCGACACAACCTTTGGAAGAAACCGCTGACGAGTCCTGAGCTCAGCTCGATCTTCATGGAAAATCAAGCAGGGGCTCTTGCAGGACAATGCCCCCAATTCAGACACACGCCTAGCCGAAGCTAATGCCAACAGTGTGACCGCCTTCCAAGTGAGAAACTTGACCTCAACCTACTGTAGAGGCTCGAACCAATCCGATTGCAGGAACTGCAACACCGCGTTAAGATTCCAAGGTGCCGTAGGAGGCACAAAGGGAGTCTGGATGTGCAGAACCCCTTTCAAGAAAGACTGAACCTCAGGGAGGACAGCCAATTGTTTCTGGAAGAAAATAGATAAAGCAGAAATCTGCTTGCACAAAGAGGAGAAACCGTCCAAGTTGAAACTCCACCGCAGGAAGCTTCTTGGATTCACACCAAGACGCATACTTTTTCCAAATGCTATGGTAGTGTTTAGACGTAACTCCTTTCCTAGCCTGTATCAGGGTAGGAATAACCTTGTTCGGAATGCCCTTCGAGCTAATATCTGGCGTTCAACCTCCATGCCGTCAAACGTAGCCGTGGTAAGTCTTGATAAGGGAACGGCCCCTGTTGTAGAAGATCCTCCGGAAGAGGCCTTGGATCTTCCAGCAATAGATCCAGCATATCCACGTAACAATCCCTCCTTGGCCAGTCCGGAGCAATGAGGATCGCCTGAACTTTCGTTCTTTTTACAAGCTTTAGAATTCTTGGAATGAGTGGAAGTGGAGGGAACACATACACTGACTTGAACACCCACGGCGTAACCAGGGCATCCACCGCTTTTGGGTCTCTCGATCTGGAACAGTACCTCCGAAGTTTCTTGTTGAAACGCAAGGCCATCATGTCTATTTGAGGTACGTCCCAACGACTGGTCAACTCCGTGAACACCTCCGGATGGAGGCCCCATTCTCCTGGATGGAGATCGTGCCTGCTGAGGAAGTCCGCTTCCCAGTTGTCCACTCCCGGAATGAAGATTGCTGACAGCGCCACTGCGTACCTTTCTGCCCAGAGGAAGATTTTTGTTACCTCTGACATTGCACCTCTGCTCTTCGTTCCGCCCTGTTGGTTTATGTAGGCCACCGTCGTTACATTGTCCAACTGCACTTGAATGGCCTGATCTTAAAAAAGTGGTGCTGCTTGTAGAAGACCGTTGTACACGGCTCTTAGCTCCAGGATGTTTATTGGGAGAAGGGATTCCTGACTTGACCACCTTCCCTGGAAGGTTTCCCCTTGGGTGACTGCACCCACACCTCTGAGACTTGCATCCGTGGTTAGAAGGATCCAGTTCTGAACCCCGAACCTGCAGCCCTCCAGAAGGTGAGGCAGCTGCAGCCACCAGAGGAGTGAAATCCTTGCTTTCGGCGACAGATGTATCCTCTGGTGCATGTGTAGGTGAGATCCCGACCACTTGTCTAGGAGATCCAGTTGGAATGACCGAGCATGAAATCTTCCGTACTGTAGAGCCTCGTAAGAGGCAACCATCTTCCCCAGAAGGCGAATGCACTGATGAACCGATAGCCGGGCTGGTTTCAGGACATCCCAGACTATTGTTTGAATCACCAACGCTTTCTCCTCCGGTAGAAACACCCTCAGCACCTCTGTGTCGAGGATCATTCCCAGCAACAACAATCTCCTTGTCGGCTCCAAATGTGACTTTGGAAGGTTCAAGATCCAACCGTGCTCCCTGAGTAGATGAGTCGTGAGAGCAATGGACTATAACAACTTCTCACTGGGCGATGCCTTAATCAGCAGGTCGTCCAGATATGGAATTATGTTCACCCCTGTCTGCGGAGGAGAACCATCATCTCTGCCATCACCTTGGTGAACATCCTCGGTGCCGTGGGGAGGCCGAATGGCAGCGCCTGGAACTGATAGTGACAGTCCAACAGTGCAAACCTGAGATAAGCCTGGTTTGGCGGACAAATCGGAATGTGGAGGTACGCATCCTTGATATCCACGGATACCAGAAACTCTCCCTCTCTCTCATTTTGAATTTGAACTCCCTCAGATAAGGGTTTAACGATTTCAAGTTCAAAATTGGTCTGACCGAACCATCCGGGTTCGGTACCACGAAAAGGTTTGAATAATACCCCTTGGTTTGCATACAAGGTGGAACAGGGACAATGACCTGTGACTTTTCCAATTTTTGGATGGCTTCCTGTAGGACAGCCCTGTCTGCCAGCAAAACTGGCAAGCCTGATTTGAAGAATTGGTGCGGCGGAAGGTCTTGAAACTCTAGTCTGTACCCCTGGGACACAATATCCTGTACGGTTCCGGTATGAATGGTCGACCATGTTATTAGGTCGACCACTATTGGTCGACATTGACATGGTCGACATGGACACATGGTCGACACATGAAAGGTCGACACATGAAAAGGTTGACATGAGTTTTTTTACTTTTTTTGGTGTTGTTTTTTGCGTAAGGTGACTGGGAACCCCAATTAGTGCACCGCTTCGCTCGCCATGCTTCGGGCATGGTGCCTTCGCTTCGCTCGGCACAGATTACCGTTCCAATCGTAGTCCACATGGATCGTAAAGTATGGAAAAGTTCCCCAACAGAAAAAAAAGTTAAAAAACTCATGTCGACCTTTTCATGTGTCGACCATTTTCATGTGTCGACCATGTGTCCATGTCGACCATGTCAATATCGACCAATAGTGGTCGACCTAATGACTGTCGACCATAACATGGTCGACCATGTGAACGGATACCATCCTGTACCCAGGGATCCAGGCCGGACGACACCCAGACGTGGCTGAAACATCTGAGCCTCGCACCCACCAGCCCATCTTGCAGGCTTCGCGGACCACCGTCATGCTGAGGATTTTGAGGAACCAGAAGCCGGTTTCTGGTCCTGGGAGCCTGCGGGTGCAGGCTTTTTGGATTTTGCACGACCACCTCTAAAGAAGGTGGTAGGAGGCTTTGACTTTTTTGTCTTAGCAGTCCGAAAGGACTGCAATGCAGATGAAGAAAAGGGTTTCTTCGTAGAAGGCGTAGCTGAGGGAAGAAAAGGTGACTTACCCGTGGTTGCCGTGGAAATCCACGCATTCAATGCTTCCCCAAATAGAGCCTGACCTGTGTAGGGTAGGTTCTCCACATTTCTACTGGATTCCGCGTCTGCAGCCCATTGGCATAGCCAGAGACCCCTGCGAGCTGAGACAGACATGGAAGATACCCTTGCAGTCAGCGTACCCAGGTCCTTCATGGATTCCACCATGAAACCCACAGAATCCTGTAGGTTACATAAAAATAATTCAATGTCACTTCTATCCATTGAATCCAAATCCTCTAATAACGTGCCTGACCACTTTACTACAGCTTTAGAAATCCATGCACAGGCAATAGCGGGCCTCAAAGCCTCCCCCCCTGAAGCAGTGTATATGGATTTGAGCGTTGTGTCAATCTTACGATCAGCCGGTTCTTTTAACGCGGTAGACCCAGGGACAGTTAAAACCACCTTCTTTGACAGTCTGGAAACAGATGCGTCAACTATGGGAAAAGGAAAGGCAAACAAAACCCTTTTGGGAATCTGGAATTTTTTTTCCGGGTTCTCCCAGGATTTTTCAAATAAAGTGTTTAATTCTTTAGACGCAGGGAAGGTTACCGAGGCTTTCTTATTATCTGTAAAGTAAGCCTCCTCAACCTGCTCAGGTGTTGTGTCAGAAATGTTTAACACATCTCAGCCTCAATCATGAGCTGCACCCCCTTGGCCAGGGATGCTGCCCCCCTCAGCACATCCCAATCACCGTCAGCAGTGTCAGTCGGTATCCATGTCATCTTGCATAATCTGGGCAAGTGCACATTTTTGTGGGTATATGCTAGGGGATTTTGAAGGAATAGGGACAGAAGCCGACCAAACTGCCATAGACTTCTTTAATACCCGAGTTTCAGTCTCAGTATGAGCTACCCTTGTAGAGATCTGAGAGATCATTCCCTTAATAGAGGTTAAACACTCAGCCTCAGTAATAGGGATCTGAGACAAAACATTACATTCCTATGTACATGGAATGGATTCCTCCTGAGAGGAAATGTCCTCTGCAGCATAAGACACAGAGTCCCTAGACATGGCTATGTGAGACCAAACACACACAGGAAAATGTCGGACACAGTTTCCCCCCCAAGTATGTCACAGAGAATCATACGTTTGGAGCCAACCCACACACAGCGCTTCCCTAGGTAGATATAATACAACTACCTGGCGCTGACTGTGTACCTTAATAGACTACACAGTATTTACACAGACCCCCTATCCCCACTACAACCCCCTAGTACTGCACAGGATAGCTGGAGGTGTGTGGAAGGACAGCTCTACCTGTCAGCGTCTCTGTACTGGATCTGCAGGCAGAAAAATGGCGCTGAGCGCTGCTGGGTCCGCTCTGAGGAGAAGCTCCGCCCCCTGAACAGGGCGCTGCTTCCCGCTCTTCACTTCTTTATACTGGCCTGAGGAATGGTGCTGGCAGCGTTACCAAGGTCCCTGACAGCCTTGGTGACCAGTGTAGGGTATAGACGCTGGCTCAGGGCGCCCCTCAAAGCGCCGCACTGTGTACCGCTGATCCTCCGGAGCACAGCTAGTACTGCGCTCCCACCCTGTTGCCGCTATCTTCACACCGGCTCCCCGCTTGCTGTGGGGGTCGGTGACTCACTCGCCAACGGAATCTTCTGGCTCTGTTAGGGGGTGGCGGCATGCTGCGGGAGTGAGCGGTCGCCTGGGGGCGGCTAACGATCATCACCCTCAGGAGCTCAGTGTCCTGTCAGCGGAGATAATGGCTTCGATCCTCTCAGGGTGGACACTACTCCCGCCCTAAGTCCCACGAAGCAGGGAGGCTGTTGCCAGCAGGCTCCCTGTGCCTAACTCTTAGAAAAAAATAAAACTAAAGAAGCTCTAGGAGCTCCCCTAGCTGTGACCGGCTCCTCCGGAAACATTTTCTAAACTGAGTTTGGTAGGAGGGGCATAGAGGGAGGAGCCAGCCCACACTATTAAACTCTTAAAGTGCCAATTGCTCCTAGAGGACCCGTCTATACCCCATGGTACTAATGTGGACCCCAGCATCCTCTACGACGTAAGAGAAATGTCAGTTAGGAGCTGACTGGCTGGTACTATATCTCCATCCACTTTATCTCTGTCCAAGTCTTAGTAAATAGACCCCCATGACTGATCTCACCATTCCCCATTTGTAATAACCTCACAGCAGAGGCCATGGAGGCTGTCAGCCAACCTAAATAACTGCCCCGATGGATAAATTCCCAGAATTCATGTATCAGGATGGGCTACACGGCCAGCCAAGAGGCCACAAAGAACCAAAGTGGATGGCCTGTTATGCCTGGTGTGCCCATTTTTATATACATGACATACACTTTTATATATTGGAAATATACACATGTAGACACATGCCTGGAAATAACACCTGTCTCTAATGTTATACACCACTTCACCCTATCTGTTACACTTAGGGCCTTTATCTTATCACTATACAAACAACTGTGAAGATAAGGGAACAACTCTGCTTGTAAAACGCAACCACAGTCTGCTTACTGTGAGGAAAAAAAGAACAGGAAAATACTGTTCAGACAGATACCAATTGTGTTTGTTACGTGAAGTACTGTACTTCAATTACAGTAGTGGTATTCATTCATCCCCTTACATAGAGGAAGTAATTTATATTTTTTGTGAACAATAAACTAAAGTGTCCAACATTACAAAGAGTATGCACCTTTGCCAGTGTGCCTCTGCTTCTGATTAAACCCTGGGGCACAGCCAAGTTTTGCCTTGGAGCAAGCGATGGCGGCTTGTGATAGGTTCTCTCACACACCTGTCCTTCCCGGACATTTGGTGAATGTAACCAATTAGCTGGTTACTGGAGAACTGGAGGAAGAGCTGCAGTAATTGGGCTTGGGGTCCTGCTAGGGGAATCACAAGTCTTTAACATGTATTTACTACGAAATGGTGCAGTTTTTAGTTTTCTATTTATTTATTTTTTAAACTGCAAGTTTTGTGCCGCTTTAAAATTAACTGAAGCGGATTCATTTTTCCAGGAGATTCTATAAGTAATTAGTGTTCATTCTGTAAGATCAATCTGTCGTGGGAGATTTACATGGCTGTCACTGCAAGAAAAAAAAACAGAAAAATAACCTCTTGAATACAAGCACTGGGTCCATTTCAAAGGGGAAAGTGTAACCTGTTCCCTGGATTGACTGCCATCACGTGACTGAGAAACAGCTTCATGGCTGATTGGCTAAGCAGGGAGGGGGCACAGGCTGCTGAAAACAGGACGCCGTGTTCATTACATTTCATGTCATGTGACTATGGTAGCCAATCATATGTATTAACTATAGCAACGTAAATGATCACTTAACACAACAATCTCTCTTCTTCCAGGTAACAAGAGTGATATACATTAAAGATACAGACTAAGTTAGAGGGCATTACAGCCTAAGGCTGTGCAATAACTGATGGATTGTCAGAGCATGCCAACCATGTTCTGACAATGCCATGTTAGGAAACTTCTCTAACAAAGCATGCAAACGCTGAGTAGAAGCTTTGCAGAACTGAAGAGAAGTGTGAATTAGTGGATTAATACACAGGGTCGGAGTCGCTGATCCCTCCGATACATGTCATAAAGACGGGGGAGGATATTCATGTCTATAGAGGAGAAGGAGGAAATCCTATCTATCAGAGGAAATGCAGTGGGAAAATCAGAGCAACTGATCAATTTAGTTTACCATCACGTTTCATATCCGAGTATTCCAAATTTGGGTTTAAGAGGTGCTTTATGGCAAATCAAAGATTTTCCTGTCGACTACTACTAGTCACAATAGGGTATCTACGGAAATGTATATGAATCAAAAGTGTAATAGATGGAAGAGTAATTGCGTACAGGGTGCTTACAGTAAATCAATTAAACAAATATGGATTTGTAGACTAAAGACAAAAGCAGCAGCTCACGAGTCTTGCCAAGCCAGATACATTAGCATTCAGAATACTTTTACAGTGGTTAAAAATGTATAACTACTTTGGGAAAACTTCAGACACATGCAACGCATTCCCAAATTGCACATTTAGAAAGCTTGCCCATTTTGACAACCACCTTGAATCTCTGTGTATCACTTTGGTACAAGTCCTTACCCTGGGACCTCCACTGTTGTCTAAGGAAACCGGCAGAATCCTGCTTCTACAGAACGAGTAAGCTTCTGCACTTTAGAATGCTCTAAGCAAGTAAATAATGTTTCCTGGGAGCTGGCTGATGAGAAGCTGACTATCCAGTTATGTCCTGCACTCAATAAACACCACCTGACCTAGCAGCTTGAATGCGAAGGTCAGTTCCAAATCCTCCAGCACGGAAAGCTCTGTATAATCCTGGCTATGAAACAACAGCAACAATGTAAAGCTCAAGTTAAGATAACCATTAAGATTAGAATTTGTTTTGTCATATGGAGAACTTGTGTTTCACTTGTTTCATGTAATGCAGCAAATGCAGAATGACCTCTCCAATCAAAGCCTTGACATTTCAACTGGCAGTCCTATCACTGTGTGGTTAAAAGAAAACAAACTAGATTTGCAAAATGTCCTCATAATATCTTCCAAGTTTAAACAGACCAGACTACAAACGTTTATTCAAATGAATGTTACTTAATTCGTTGAAGCAAACTGACATAATTGGTGATCCAAAGATTTACATTAGAATATGCATAGCGTACAAAACCAGACACCCACTAGTATAATTAGCTGCAGCGTCTGCAGCTTCCAGATAATTCCTAGCGGGAACTGATTAAAGTTTAGAATTAACATTAGCCTGTATATGTTTTAGACACCAATATGGAAACTGTACTTCATTTGTACGGCTGTTTAGAGGAAGTTTAAAGTGCTTCTCCCTTTAATACCCCTTTCACACCAAAAATGCCAGGTCTTACCCGGGAATACGGTACCAGGATCATGCAGGGACATTGCCGGGTAAGACGCCTTGCATACCGCAGTCAGCAGCCCGGCATATTGCCGTGTTGCTGACGTCAGCGTGACGGCGCTAGAGATCATATGATCTCCAAGCGCCGCCTGTACGTAGAGAGTGAACGGGAGCCGGGGCGCATTGACCGCACAGTGAGCCGGGTTGAGCGCGGGTTCAACCCTGGTCAAGAGCAGGGTTGAAATACCGGGTCACTGGACCCAGTATTTCAGCCCGGTACCCTTTCATACCGCACATGAACACGGGTTATGCGCGTTCATGTGCCAATAACCCGTGTTCTGAGGTGCTGGTGTGAAAGGGTATAAGGTAGTTCCTAAATCACAGCGCCCCAGAGTATCAGCATCTTTTCCATGGTACCACTAGGCCAAAAGGTGAGAAATTTAGGAAGACTCATCAAATTAAAGCCCCTTTTGCACTGTGTCCCAGGAAATTGCTGGGTCTATCAACCCGTCAAATTCCCGGGTCTTAGCACCATGACTTAGGGTGCGTACACACTATGCAATATCAGTCGGTTTGTTGCGATATTGTATAGTGTGTATGCACGATACGATGCGGGCTCCCGCAGGTCATATCCAGCATTGCATGCAATCCCATATGAGATAAGATATTGCTTATGAGAGCCATGCTGCCCCACTCCCCCCCCCCCCGCCACATCGCAGGCAACATTGGCAAGTGTGTATGCACTTGCTGATGTCGGGGCTCCATCACAGGCGATGTCGTACGTAGACTTAGGGGGACATTTACTAAGCAGTGATAAGAGCGGAGAAGTTGCCACAATAACCAATCAGCAGCTCTGTATAATTTTATAGCATGCAAATTATAGATGTTACTTCAGTGCTGATTGGTTGCCATGGGCACCTCTCCAGTGGCTCACTTCTCCGCTCTTATCACTGCTTAGTAAATGTCCCCCTTAGTTCTGGGTAGTCTCCTTTCCCATCAACCAAAATCCCGTGTAAAACCTGAGACTATATGGCAGTGTAAAATGAGCTTAAGTAAATTGTGCTGACCTGTCATCCTTAGGGTCAGTTATGTGGCAGTGGATAGGTTGTGCTTCTGTTATTCCACATATTTTATTACTGGTTTTGTCTGTCACACTGGGTATAAATAATATGATTTGACCATAGACCACCAACCTGTGGCACTCCATTTGGGACACACTACTTTAAGGTAATGTACAACAAGGCATCAGTATTTGACCGCCTATGGGTGCAAGAGATTTAAAGAAGGTAATAATAATTTTATATATATTGTGCTCTTTCTCCAACAGGACTCAAGGCGCTTCATCACACTATCATTTTCACACAGAAGTCACACATACTGCTGACGTTTTCTGAACAATACACAGAGCATAGACAACAGTTAAATTTATCTGTACGCTGTTATATATCTCCATATGGGTAGTTCAGAATATTATTAGCATCTCTTAGAATATAAGAAAACTTGAATCTAATAATGGACAGTGAAACGTTAAATCACACAAGTTAAACCGACTGAAGTAAAATAGTTCAGGCATGAAGACACTTCTGTAGGAAATGTGCAGTACTTCTGTCCCAATGGCATTTGGATCATATTTGGCTATGCCCGCCTCAGATAAGATATATTTCACACACAGGCCACAAATTTGTGATTCCCAATTTGTACTACACCCATTTAAAATGCTTTAAGCAGTCACTTTTCTTCTGAATGGGCATCAGATTGAAGGCTGCACTGATATGTACAAATACAGATTCTGTGCTGGGAACGCAGTGTATTTTCTGAGCCCACAGTTCGCTAAAGCCCTAAAGAAAATGATTCACCAGTGATATTATTTTCAGTTACTCCATTGCTTTGTCTTCCAGCATGCGTTTTAATGGTGATGGGTAGGTGCCAGCAAATACAATCAAGCCTTAGTTATTAGGGGTTAAACATAATGCAGTGTGTATCCATTGGGTGACATGTGGATCTTTATCCTGCCTCTCTCTGTACACTAACTGAAGGTGAAGTGTATAAAGAGCACATCTGGCTGAATGCATTGTTTCACTTTCCCATTTGCATTCGGTTAATGTCATTTTAAATGGTTTCAGTTATACAACCGAATGTTTTTTGGAACTTTGTGTATTTTTTTTTTATGAGGATAGTAATAAGGCAGCTATCCAACTCTATAACAGTGCCCCAATAACCCCCCTGTGCTTCACCCGCCCCCTGCTCAAGCAGTCATTACTAATTGTCCCAGGACGGACGGGTGGGTCTCACTGCGTCCGCCCTGCTGCTTACAGATGCTCCAAGCAACAGCACAGCTCCCACAGCACTAGGGGAGAAGACATAGGGCAATATTCAATTGATATATCGCGCCTGATCTCCCGTCTTAAGTGACGGGAGATCGCGGGGGGGGATATACAATTGACCCCCATTATTGCCCCTATCGTGCCCATAGCGGTTGGGTTTTGCTACTTTATGCGTGGGTCATGGGCGCGATTGCGGAAAGTACCTTTGGGTCACTTTTTGCGCATTTCAGCTCGCCACCCTCGGGGAAAGCGAGCTGAAATGCTGATGTCGCACCTGTCGGCAACAACATTTGAATAACTGCTAGCGGGAGTGATAGAAATTGAATTCCACCCATAGTGTCTCTCCCCACACAGTGTGGGAGCTGTGAGCCGGGGGTGCCCTGCAGTCGAGGGCAGGTACAGCTGGTACTGCCCCCCCCCCCACACACACACACACACACTGGCCACAGGCCCCTCCTTATGGCCCTGCAGCTAGCAGTGCCATTCTGTTCCCTTATCCATAATACCTTCTACCCATATTTCTCCTGTCATATTTACCAATGCACATGTATGATGTTATGGTGGGCATGGTCAGATGCAGGAAGGACTGAAAATAAATCAGAGAGCAGGTAAGGAGGTAGCAGGCGGAGGGAGAGATGCATCAAGCCTCAGAGAGTGCCCAAACCAACCAACCAGCTTCTGTCACTTATCTGGAACTCTAAAGGGCCCTACTCACTTGGCGATGTGCCGCCGAGGTGCCCGACGGCCGATACGGCCGACGAGCAACCCGGCGGCGGGGGGGCAGTGACGGGGGGAGTGAAGTTTCTTCACTCCCCACGTCACCCGGCTGCATTGAAGTGCAGGCAAATATGGACGAGATCGTCCATATTGGCCTGCATGCACAGCCGACGGGAGACCAGCGATGAACGAGCGCGGGGACGCGCATCGTTCATCGCTTAAGTCTCCACACTGAAAGATATGAACGAGTTCTCGTTCATTTATGAACGAGATCGTTCATATCTTTCAGAATATCGCCAAGTGTGTAGGGCCTATAACAGTCCAGGTTTTAAGTATATCCATGGCTCAGCACAGATGGTTAAATCATCGGTACTAATTAGCTAAATCACCGATGTCTAAGCATGGATATACTTAACTGGCATGGTCAGATCACATGAAACCGCTCTGCAGGTGTGCATTATATAATATTTAATAAAAAAAAATACTTTTTAAACTAGATTAAATTAAAAAAAAATAAGAATTTACTTACCGATAATTCTATTTCTCGTAGTCCGTAGTGGATGCTGGGGACTCCGTCAGGACCATGGGGAATAGCGGCTCCGCAGGAGACAGGGCACAAAAGCAAGCTTTTAGGATCACATGGTGTGTACTGGCTCCTCCCCCCATGACCCTCCTCCAAGCCTCAGTTAGGTACCGTGCCCGGACGAGCGTACACAATAAGGAAGGATCTTGAATCCCGGGTAAGACTCATACCAGCCACACCAATCACACCGTACAACTTGTGATCTGAACCCAGTTAACAGTATGATAACAAAGAAGTAGCCTCTTAAAAAAGATGGCTCACAACAATAATAACCCGATTTTTGTAACAATAACTATGTACAAGTAATGCAGACAATCCGCACTTGGGATGGGCGCCCAGCATCCACTACGGACTACGAGAAATAGAATTATCGGTAAGTAAATTCTTATTTTCTCTAACGTCCTAGTGGATGCTGGGGACTCCGTCAGGACCATGGGGATTATACCAAAGCTCCCAAACGGGCGGGAGAGTGCGGATGACTCTGCAGCACCGAATGAGAGAACTCCAAGTCCTCTTTAGCCAGAGTATCAAATTTGTAAAATTTTACAAACGTGTTCTCCCCTGACCACGTAGCTGCTCGGCAAAGTTGTAATGCCGAGACCCCTCGGGCAGCCGCCCAAGATGAGCCCACCTTCCTTGTGGAGTGGGCTTTTACAGTTTTAGGCTGTGGCAGGCCTGCCACAGAATGTGCAAGTTGAATTGTGCTACAGATCCAACGAGCAATCGTCTGCTTAGACGCAGGAGCACCCATCTTGTTGGGTGCATACAAGATAAACAACGAGTCAGATTTTCTGACTCCAGCTGTCCTTGAAATATATATTTTCAATGCTCTGACAACGTCCAGTAACTTGGAGTCCTCCAAGTCGCTAGTAGCCGCAGGCACCACAATAGGCTGGTTCAAGTGAAAAGCCGAAACCACCTTAGGGAGAAAATGAGGACGTGTCCGCAGTTCTGCCCTGTCCGAATGGAAAATCAGATATGGGCTTTTGTACGATAAAGCCGCCAACTCTGAAACTCTCCTGGCTGAAGCCAGGGCCAATAGCATGGTTACTTTCCATGTAAGATACTTCAAATCTACCGATTTGAGAGGCTCAAACCAATGAGATTTGAGAAATTCCAAAACTACGTTTAGATCCCACGGTGCCACTGGAGGCACAATTGGGGGTTGTATATGTAGTACACCCTTGACAAAAGTTTGTACTTCAGGCACTGAAGCCAATTCTTTCTGGAAGAAGATTGATAAGGCCGAAATTTGAACTTTAATAGACACCAATTTGAGGCCCATAGACAATCCTGCCTGCAGGAAATGTAGGAATCGACCCAATTGAAATTCTTCCGTTGGGGCCTTCTTGGCCTCACACCACGCAACATATTTTCTCCAAATGCGGTGATAATGTTGTGCGGTCACTTCCTTCCTAGCTTTAATCAAGGTAGGAATAACTTCCTCTGGAATGCCCTTTTCTTTTAGAATCCGGCGTTCAACCGCCATGCCGTCAAACGCAGTCGCGGTAAGTCTTGGAACATACAAGGTCCCTGCTGAAGCAGATCCCTTCTTAGAGGTAGAGGCCACGGATCTTCCGTGAGCATCTCTTGAAGTTCCGGATACCAAGTTCTTCTTGGCCAATCCGGAGCCACTAGTATTGTTCTTACTCCCCTTTTCCGTATAATTCTCAGTACCTTTGGTATGAGAGGCAGAGGAGGAAACACATACACTGACTGGTACACCCACGGTGTTACCAGAGCGTCCACAGCTATTGCCTGAGGGTCTCTTGACCTGGCGCAATATCTGTCCAGTTTTTTGTTGAGGCGAGACGCCATCATGTCCACCTTTGGTTTTTCCCAATGGTTCACAATCATGTGGAAAACTTCCGGATGAAGTCCCCACTCTCCCGGGTGAAGGTCGTGTCTGCTGAGGAAGTCTGCTTCCCAGTTGTCCACTCCCGGGATGAACACTGCTGACAGTGCTATGACATGATTTTCCGCCCAGCGAAGAATCCTTGCAGCTTCTGTCATTGCTCTTCTGCTTCTCGTGCCGCCTTGTCTGTTTACGTGGGCGACTGCCGTGATGTTGTCCTACTGGATCAACACCGGCTGACCCTGAAGCAGCGGTTTCGCCAAGCTTAGAGCATTGTAGATCGCTCTTAGCTCTAGTATATTTATGTGAAGAGACGTCTCCAGGTTTGACCATACACCCTGGAAGTTTCTTCCCTGTGTGACTGCTCCCCAGCCCCGTAGGCTGGCATCCGTAGTCACCAGGACCCAGTCCTGTATGCCGAACCTGCGGCCCTCTAACAGATGGGCACTCTGCAACCACCACAGGAGAGACAACCTTGTCCTTGGTGACAGTGTTATCCGCTGATGCATGTGCAGATGCGATCCGGACCATTTGTCCAGCAGATCCCACTGAAATATTCGTGCATGGAATCTGCCGAATGGAATTGCTTCGTAAGAAGCCACCATCTTTCCCAGGACTCTTGTGCATTGATGTACTGACACATTTCCTGGTTTTAGGAGGTTCCTGACAAGTTCGGATAACTCCCTTGCTTTCTCCTCCGGGAGAAACACCTTTTTCTGAACCGTGTCCAGAATCATTCCCAGGAACAGCAGACGTGTTGTCGGGGACAATTGAGATTTTGGAAGATTCAGAATCCACCCGTGTTGTTGAAGCACTACTTGGGTTAGTGCTACACCGACTTCCAGCTGTTCTCTGGACTTTGCCCTTATCAGGAGATCGTCCAAGTAAGGGATAATTAATACGCCTTTTCTTCGTAGAAGAACCATCATTTCGGTCATTACCTTGGTAAAGACCCGAGGTGCCGTGGACAAACCAAACGGCAGCGTTTGAAACTGATAATGACAGTCTTGTATCACGAACCTGAGATACCCTTGGTGTGAGGGGTAAATTGGGACATGCAGATAAGCATCTTTTATGTCCAGGGACACCATGAAGTCCCCTTCTTCCAGATTCGCTATCACTGCTCTTAGTGACTCCATCTTGAACTTGAATTTCTGTATGTACAGGTTCAAGGATTTCAGATTTAGAATAGGTCTTACCGAACCGTCCGGCTTCGGTACCACAAATAGTGTGGAATAATACCCCTTTCCCTGTTGTAGGAGGGGTACCTTGACTATCACCTGCTGAGAATACAGCTTGTGAATGGCTTCCAATACCGTCGCCCTTTCTGAGGGAGACGTTGGTAAAGCAGACTTTAGGAAACGGCGAGGGGGAGATCTTTCGAATTCCAACATGTAACCCTGAGATACTATCTGCAGGATCCACGGGTCCACCTGTGAGCGAGCCCACTGATTGCTGAAAATCTTTAGTCGACCCCCCACCGCTCCTGAGTCCGCTTGTAAAGCCCCAGCGTCATGCTGATGGCTTTGTAGAACCCGGGGCGGGCTTCTGGTCCTGGGCAGGGGCTGCTTGCTGCCCTCTCTTACCCTTTCCTCTGCCTCGTGGCAGATAAGACTGTCCTTTTGCCCGCTTGTTTTTATAGGAGCGAAAGGACTGCGGCTGAAAAGACGGTGTCTTTTTCTGTTGGGAGGGGGTCTGAGGTAAAAAAGTGGATTTGCCGGCAGTTGCCGTGGCCACCAGATCCGATAGACCAACCCCAAATAATTCCTCTCCTTTATATGGCAATACTTCCATATGCCTTTTGGAATCCGCATCACCTGACCACTGTCGCGTCCATAAACTTCTTCTGGCAGATATGGACATCGCACTTACTCTCGATGCCAGAGTGCAAACATCCCTCTGAGCATCTCGCATATAAAGAAACGCATCCTTTAATTGCTCTAGAGTCAATAAAATACTGTCCCTATCCAGGGTATCAATATTTTCAGTCAGGGAATCCAACCACACTACCCCAGCACTGCACATCCAGGCTGAGGCTATTGCTGGTCGGAGTATAACACCAGTATGCGTGTATATACTCTTCAGGGTAGTTTCCAGCCTCCTATCTGCTGGATCCTTGAGGGCGGCCGTATCTGGAGACGGCAACGCCACTTGTTTTGATAAACGTGTGAGCGCTTTATCCACCCTAGGGGGTGTTTTCCAGCGCGCCCTAACCTCTGGTGGGAAAGGGTATAATGCCAATAACTTCTTAGAAATTAGCAGTTTTCTATCTGGGTTAACCCACGCTTCATCACACACGTCATTCAATTCCTCTGATTCTGGAAAAGCTACAGGTAGTTTTTTCACCCCCCACATAATACCCCTTTTTGAGGTACCTGCAGTATCAGAGATCTGCAAAGCCTCCTTCATTGCCGTGATCATATAACGTGTGGCCCTATTGGAAAATACGTTTGTTTCTTCACCGTCGACACTAGATTCATCTGTGTCGGTACCTGTGTCGACTGACTGAGGTAAGGGACGTTTTACAGCCCCTGACGGTGTCTGAGACGCCTGAGCAGGTACTAACTGGTTTTCCGGCCGTCTCATTTCGTCAACTGACTTTTGTAATGTACTAACATTATCACGTAATTCCATAATTAAAGCCATCCATTCCGGTGTCGACTCCCTAGGGGGTGACATCACCATTACCGGCAATTGCTCCGCCTCCACACCAACATCGTCCTCATACATGTCGACACACACGTACCGACACACAGCAGACACACAGGGAATGCTCTTATCGAAGACAGGACCCCACTAGCCCTTTGGGGAGACAGAGGGAGAGTTTGCCAGCACACACCAAAAGCGCTATAAAATGTATATAAACAAGCCTAAAAGGTGTTGTTTTTGTTATATGCGCTTTAAATATATAAATATCGCCAAAATATGCCCCCCTTCTCTTTGTTACCCTGTTTCTGTAGTGCAGTGCAGGGGAGAGTCCTGGGAGCCTTCCTCACAGCGGAGCTGAGCAGGAAAATGGCGCTGTGTGCTGAGGAGAATAAGCCCCGCCCCCTATCCGGCGGGCTTTTCTCCCGGGTTTTGAGATATCTGGCCTGGGTTAAATACATACATATAGCCTCAATGGCTATATGTGATGTATTCTTTGCCATCAAAGGTATTAAATATTGCTGCCCAGGGCGCCCCCAGCAGCGCCCTGCACCCTCCGTGACCGTTCAGTGTGAAGTGTGTAGCAACAATGGCGCACAGCTGCAGTGCTGTGCGCTACCTTCATGAAGGCTGAAGAGCCTTCTGCCGCCTGTTTCCGGACCCTCGATCTTCAGCATCTGTAAGGGGGATCGGCGGCGCGGCTCCGGGACGAACCCCAGGGTGACCTGTGTTCCGACTCCCTCTGAAGCTATGTCCAGTAGCCTAAGACTCCAATCCATCCTGCACGCAGGTGAGTTGAAAATCTCTCCCCTAAGTCCCTCGATGCAGTGAGCCTGTTGCCAGCAGGACTCACTGAGAATAATAAACCTAAAAACTTTTTCTAAGCAGCTCTTTAGGAGAGCCACCTAGATTGCACCCTGCTCGGACGGGCACAAAAACCTAACTGAGGCTTGGAGGAGGGTCATGGGGGGAGGAGCCAGTACACACCATGTGATCCTAAAAGCTTGCTTTTGTGCCCTGTCTCCTGCGGAGCCGCTATTCCCCATGGTCCTGACGGAGTCCCCAGCATCCACTAGGACGTTAGAGAAAATGTGTTATGAACAGTTTTGAAGGGAAAAATTGTCAGTTAAGTGGTTAAAACCTGGACCGTTAGTGGTCCTTGGGAACCACTGGCCTAGACGAAGCACAATAAACCATAAACACATTTATTGTAGTTAGTTGCACGCAGTTAAGCTCTTTTGCCAGATTCTGACTTGATTCTACTGTTGTTGAGTCAAGTCATTACATAATGATAATTGCCGTTACCAAATTATTATTTCCACTTTTCTGCTGAACTAATATGATTGTCAAGATTGGTAGTTGTTAACCAAATTGGTCCGTCATCATCGAGTATCTACTGCTGTACCTAGGCAGTGTGGGGGGAGCATAATATAATTTTGAAGTGCAAACTTTAAAGGCCCCATACACGACAGCGACATATTGCATGCGATTTCCCTTGAACTCGTCGGCAGCTCCTGGACTCATATCATACATGCCGCTCATCTTCACTCACAATGTACTCATGATAGATCGCATGCAACATGGCCAGATCTTACCAGCAGCAGGTAAGATCATAGGATCCACCATCACACCACCCCCCGGGAATGTGCCTCAGATCGTAATCGTAAGTGGAATACTCACGATGTGGCACTTTTACTCGCGATACGTCGGCCCGATATGCCAAAATTGCACCTAAAGGGCCGATATCGCTCTAGTGTATGGGCACCTTTAGACGTGATGTATTTCTACAGCTACTGTAGTGATACATCACAAATAAAATTTTTGCCCTTGACAATTAAAATATTCCCTCCTTACTGACTAGGTGCAGGGTGCTAGAACACTAAAGAGCCAGAATACGCATCTCAATCAGGTATCTCTAATATAGAACTTTCATGTGTTACGTGGGTTTGCTGTGCATTATAGCATTAAAATGACAATATGGAAAATATATTGACGTATGACTTTTAATATTGAAATGCCTCATACACAGTCACAGTGTCCCTTTCAGAGTTTAAAGTACTTGTCCTAGATAGATCAGGCATCTACATTTCTGCAAATAGAATCCCTAATCGAAGTTCAACAGTTACTCCTCTGCAGTCTGCTCACTCTTCCATTGTGTGACCAGGCAGCTCTCCAAAAGCAATCTCGTTACCTAGGGGAAACCGTATGCAGCTGCAATATTGCACATTCATACCCACCCATCAGCAACTGCGCTGTGACACGTCAGACACAGTCACTGCCTGAGCCAAGATGTTCCCTTCTTGTCCATGAGCACCTGCTAGGGGCATGTCTCTGTACGGGGTACACTCCTGCTGGCTACTCACAAGAGCAGGCCAATGAATGAGCTGTAGGTTTTACACTAGGGATTGGACTACAGTGCACGGTGATGTGAGACGCTTGGCCAGCCCACCTGTCATAATTCCTTTGGCTGTGACATGCAGCATATGGAGGAAGGTAATCCACATGCCGGAAACTACTCAGTCAAACTACATTTTATTCCTGGTTGCATTTGTATTTTATTTTAGACCTTGCATTTTCCTTTAGAAGGTATCAAATCTACAGTCTCTGAGTCTGATGCATACAGCAGTACTCAATGCCATTAAATACAATTTGGAGAGCACATCAAAAGCATGGGGTCACTTTTTACTAAATCTTTTCTCCTCCACTGCCAACACGATGGGGTAAATTTACTAAGATGTGAGTTCTATTTAAGATGGGATGTTGCCCATAGCAACCAATCAGATTCCAGGTATTATCTTCTAGAAGGTGCTAGATAAATGATAAGTAGAATCTGATTGGTTGCTATGGGCAACATCCCATCTTAAATAGAACTCCCATCTTAGTAAATTTACCCCCAGTATGGGGCACACAGACCTCACTTCCATCTTAATATATTTTAGTCATGGACCCGTTCGCTCTGTGCTCTCCCCTATAATTTTCCTCTGTCCACCCTTTCCCGTATCCTTTTCTCTTATAACTTTTAAGGAATAATGTGTACACAGCACTTTTGCGGATAATGCTCCAGCTTATTGTACCAGCTATGGCTAGTCAGATATTTATATATATTTAATGCATAATTAAATATAGTATGCTTGAAACCCTTTGTTAAAACACAATGTATAAGGTGGGACAGTGGTCCTCAATCTCGATCCTCAAGTACCCCCAACAGTTCATGTTTTCCAGGTCTCCTCACAGGATTGCAAGTGAAATAATTTGCTCCACCTGTAGGTCTTTTATAATGTGTCAGCGAGCAATAAATACACCTGTTCAACTGCTAGGTGACCTGGAAAACATGAACTGTTGGGGGTACTTGAGGACCGAGGTTGAGAACCATTGAGGTGGGAAACATGACCTAAGACTAACAAACGAAGGGGATCCGGTCTGAAGATCGACAGTGTCTAGGTCGACAATGTTTAGGTCGACCACTATAGGTCGACAGTCACTAGGTCGACAGGGTTTCTAGGTCGACAGGTCTAAAGGTCGACATGAGTTTTTCACATTTTTTTTATTTTTTTTTATTTTTTCATACTTAACAATCCACGTGGACTACGTTTGGAACGGCAAAGTGTGCCGAGCGAAGCGAAGGCACCATGCCCGAAGCATGGCGAGCGAAGCGAGCCATGCGAGGGGACACGGTGCACTAATTTGGGATCCCGGTCACTCTACGAAGAAAACGACACCAAAAAAAAAATCCTCATGTCGACCTTTAGACCTGTCGACCTAGCACATGTCGACCTAGTGACTGTCGACCTATAGTGGTCGACCTAAACATTGTCGACCTAGACACTGTCGATTTGATGAACCACGCCCCAAACGAAGATGCTGCTACAAATTTGATGGCCCTATCTGTGTTGAGTTGACATGTTCTCTCCGTGTTTGTGTGCGTTTCCTCTGCGCACTCCAGTTAACTCCCATAATTCAAAGACGTACTGCTAGATTAACTGTTTTCTGACAAAAAAAAAATTACCCTAATTTGTGTCCATATGGTACGGAATATAGACTGTAAGCTCCACTGGGGCAAGGACTGATGTGAATGGCCAAAGAGTAATTGCTAATATGTATGCTCTACATAAATAACTGTTACTACATAAACATATACTTCTTGCTGTGAAACAATGGGGGTAATTCCAAGTTGATCGCAGCAGGAAATTTTTTAGCAGTTGGGCAAAACCATGTGCACTGCAGGGGGGCAGATATAACATGTGCAGAGAGAGAGAGATTTGGGTGTAGTGAGTTCAATCTGCAACCTAAATTGCAGTGTAAAAATAAAGCAGCCAGTATTTACCCTGCACAGAAACAAAATAACCCACCCAAATCTAACTCTCTCTGCAAATGTTATATCTGCCTCCCCTGCAGTGCACATGGTTTTGCCCAACTGCTAAAAAATTTCCTGCTGCAATCAACTTGGAATTACCCCCAATGTCTCTAAAGGGAAGCAGTTAGCTTCCCGACAGACGGCGGCCGATACGCAGACGCCGGGATCCCAAAATAGGATGCAGTGCCAGCGTCTAGATACCGACGCCGTGAGCTGGCATCCTCCGCAGGCAGGGCGGGGGGGGAGCGGGAGTTAGGTTTAGGCATGAGAAGGGGTGCTAGTGTTACAGTGTAGGGCCGGGAAGATTAGGGACCGGGGAGGGAGGATTAGGGTTAGGCACATACAAGCGGAGGTTAGGGTTAGCCGCCAAGCGAGGAGGGATAGGGTAGGGGGCAGAGAAGGGTTAGGGGGGGCTTACTGCTGGCCTATCGGGATTATGATTGATGGGATGACGCTGTCGGTATACTGACAGCCGGCATCTTGTCCATCGGCAAATCAAATTGAACCCTCTCCAAGAGGTATTTTTTTAAAAATGAGTGACGTCATGCAAGTATTAACATGGAACAGTCCTTGGAGGAACAAAGGGTGCTGTTCAGTTTTATTAAAAAAATTACAATCTCCAAAATAAAATACACTTTCTCTCACGTCCTAGAGGATGCTGGGGACTCCGTAAGGACCATGGGGTATAGACGGGCTCCGCAGGAGACAGGGCACCTAAAAAGAACTTTTACTATGGGTGTGCACTGGCTCCTCCCTTTATGCCCCTCCTCCAGACCTCAGTTAGATCTTGTGCCCAGAGGAGAATGGGTGCACTGCAGAGAGCTCTCCAGAGTTTTCTGTTGAAAAAGAATTTTGTTAGGTTTTTTATTTTCCGGGAGTCCTGTTGGCAACAGGCTCCCTGCATCGTGGGACCGAGGAGAGAGAAGCAGAGCTGGCTTGTCAAGTTGGGCACTGCTTCTAAGGCTACTGGACACCATTAGCTCCAGAGGGAGTCGGAACACAGGTCTCACCTGGGGTTCGTCCCGGAGCCGCGCCGCCGTCCTCCTCACAGATGCCGAAGATAGAAGCCGGATAGAGAAGGCAGTAGACATCTTAGGCGGCAGAAGACATCAGATCTTCATGAGGTATGGCGCGCAGCGGTAAGCTGCGCGCCATTGCTCCCAGTCACACACACAGAGCAGCACTGAAGGGTGCAGGGCGCAATGGGGGGCGCCCTGGGCAGCAATAAACCTCACATTTTGGCACAAATACAGTTGGATTAGACTGCGGAGGCAGTAAATCTATGATCCCCCGCCATTTTATTGAAAAATCACTGGGACCGAAGCCCGCCGTCGGGTGGGCGGGGCTTGATCCTCAGCACTAACCAGCGCCATTTTCTCCACAGAAGCTGCATGAGAAAACGCTGGCTACCTGGTCTCTCCCCTGCTGAACTTCACAGGCTTGAAAAAGAGGAGGGGAGCACATTAGCGACGCAGTGAGTGGGAATTGGCTTTATTATATATAAAAAAGCGCTATCTGGACATATTTTTTCCAGTGTTTTTAAGCGCTGGTGTGTGCTGGCATACTCTCTCTCTGCCTCTCCTTAGGGCCTGGTTGGGGTTTTTTTCCCCTTATAGGTTAATCCCTGTGTGTGGGGGGTGTCGGTACGTGTGTGTCGACATGTCTGAGGCGGAAGGCTTCTCCAAGGAGGAGGTGGAGCAAATGAGTGGTGTGTCCCCGTCGGTTATGCCGACTCCGGATTGGATGGACATGTGGCATATGTTGAATGCAAGTGTGGCATCTTTACATAAAAGGCTTGATAAGGCTGATTTAGGGGGGACTCAGGGGGTCAATCCTCAGATTGGACCGACTCACAGGGCCCGTCGGGGTCTCAAAAGCGTCCCTTAACACAAGACACTACTACCGACACGGATTCTGATTCCAGTGTCGACTATGACGAAGTAAAATTGCACCCTAGGGTGACTAAAACCATTCAGTGTATGATTGTGGCAATAAGGGATGTGTTGCATATTGTGGATGAACCCTCGGTCCCCGACACAAGGGTACACATGTTTAAGGGAAAGAAACAGATTATTAACTTTCCCACATCTCATGAATTAAATGAATTCTTTGGAAAAGCTTGGGAGACTCCGGAAAAGAGACCGCAGATCCCCAAAAGAATTTATATGGCATACCCTTTCCCTAAGCAGGACAGGGAGATTTGGGAATCACCCTCCACTGTGGACAAGGCCCTGACGCGCTTGTCCAAGAAAGTGGCGCTACCGTCTACTGACACAGCGGGCCTTAAGGACCCTGCAGATCGCAGGCAAGAAACTACCTTAAAGGGTATTTATTCTCATACGGGTGCTGTGCTAAGACCGACAATTGCGTCGGCATGGGTGTGTAGCGCAATTGCAGCCTGGACAGATGAGCTGACAGATCAATTTGATAATATGGATAAGGATACTATATTCCTAACTCTAGCCCATATTAAAGACGCAGTCTTATTTATGAGGGATGCTCAAAGGGACATTGGATTGCTCTTTCCTCGCCAGAGGTAAGGGCAGAGGCAAGAGAGCACCTGCTTCGGCAGGTGCCAAGGAACAAAAGTCCTCCCCGGCTGCTCCAAAACCCACAGCATGACGCTGGGGCTCCCCTGAGGAAGTCCGCACCGGTGGGGGCACGTCTTCGACTTTTCAGCCAGGCCTGGGTCAGTTCGGACCTGAATCCCTGGGTGTTGGAAATAGTTTCCCAGGGTTACAAATTGGAATTCGAGGAGGTGCCCCCGCGCCGATTTTTCAAAACGGCCCTACCAGCTTCCACATCGGAAAGGGATGTAGTGTTAGCTGCAATTCAAACGCTGTGTATACAGCAAGTGATAATCAAGGTTCCCCTGCACCAGCAGGGAAGAGGTTACTACTCAACCCAATTTGTGGTCCCGAAACCGGACGGTTCGGTCAGACCTATTTTGAATCTGAAATCCCTAAACCTGTACATAAAAAGATGCAAATTCAAAATGGAATCTCTCAGAGCGATAATAACTCTCCACGGCCCCGAGGATTTTCACCAAGATAATGGCGGAAATGATGGTGGTCCTGCGCAAGCATGGATTCACAATTATCCCATACTTGGACGATCTCCTGATAAAAGCAAGATCAAGGGAGAAATTGCTGAGCAGTGTGGCGCTCTCTCTCAGAGTGATCCAGCAACACGGTTGGATTCTAAATCTACCGAAGTTACAGTTGATTCCGACAACTCGGCTACCGTTCCTAGGTATGATACTGGATACGGAACAAATGAAGGTCTTCCTCCCAATAGAGAAAGCCCAAGACATCCAGAACATGGTCAGAGACCTGCTAAAACCGAAAAGGGTGTCAGTTCACCAATGCACTCGAGTTCTGGGGAAAATGGTGGCGGCCTACGAGGCCATTCCCTTCGGAAGGTTCCATGCAAGGACTTTTCAATGGGACCTTCTAGACAAGTGGTCCGGGTCCCATCTGCACTTACATCGGAAAATAACTCTGACCCCAGGGACCAGAGTGACCCTCCTGTGGTGGTTGCAAAGTGCTCACCTCCTGGAGGGTCGCAGGTTCGGAATTCAGGATTGGATCCTGGTTACCACGGACGCGAGCCTCCGAGGATGGGGAGCGGTCACACAGAAAAAAAAAATTTCAGGGGCTTTGGTCAGACCAGGAGTCCTGTCTACACATCAATGTGTTGGAACTCAGGGCCATTTACAACGGCCTTCGACAAGCGGAGAGTTTTCTTCGAAACCTACCGGTTCTGATTCAATCAGACAATGTCACAGCAGTGGCTCATGTGAACCGCCAAGGCGGGACAAGAAGCAGAGTCGCGATGGCGGAAGCCACAAGGATCCTTCGCTGGGCGGAAAATCATGTAAGCGCTCTGTCGGCTATCTTCATTCCGGGAGTGGACAACTGGGAAGCAGACTTCCTCAGCAGACACGATCTCCATCCAGGAGAGTGGGGACTTCATCAAGAAGTCTTTGCAGATGTAACACGTCTTTGGGGAACACCTCAAATAGACATGATGGCGTCACGCCTCAACAAAAAACTTCGGAGGTATTGCGCCAGGTCTCGGGACCCTCAGGCAGTAGCAGTAGACGCTCTGGTAACACCGTGGGTGTTCAAATCGGTCTACGTGTTTCCTCCTCTTCCTCTCATCACAAAGTGTTGAGGATCATGAGACGAAGAAGAGTACAGACGATACTCGTAGTCCCAGACTGGCCTCGAAGGGCCTGGTACTCTGATCTACAAGAGATGCTCACAGGAGATCCCTGGCCTCTTCCTCTGAGGGAAGACCTGTTACAGCAGGGGCCCTGTGTATTTCAAGACTTACCGCGGTTACGTTTGACGGCATGGCGGTTGAACGCCGAATCCTAGCGAAAAAGGGGATTCCGGAAGAGGTCATCCCTACTTTAATAAAGGCTAGGAAGGAGGTGACGGTAAAACATTATCACCGTATCTGGCGAAAGTATGTGTCTTGGTGTGAGACCAAGAATGCACCTACGGAAGATTTTCATCTGGGTCGTCTTCTCCACTTCCTACAGACAGGAGTGGATATGGGCCTGAAATTGGGCTCTGTTAAGGTACAGATTTCGTCCCTCTCGATTTTCTTTCAGAAGGAATTGGCTTCTCTTCCAGAAGTCCAGACGTTTGTAAAGGGAGTGCTGCACATCCAGCCCCCTTTTGTACCTCCAGTGGCACCATGGGACCTGAACGTGGTGTTGCAGTTCCTAAAATCACACTGGTTTGAACCGCTTAACAAGGTTGAGTTGAAATTTCTTACCTGGAAGGTGGTCATGTTGTTGGCCTTAGCATCAGCAAGGCGAGTGTCAGAATTGGCGGCTTTGTCACACAAGAGCCCCTACTTGATTTTTCATGTGGATCGAGCTGAATTGAGGACACGTCCGCAATTTTTGCCTAAAGTGGTTTCTTCGTTCCATATGAATCAACCTATTGTGGTGCCTGTGGCTACAAGTTACCTGGAGGATTTCAGATCCCTGGACGTAGTCAGGGCCTTAAAAATGTATGTAGCCAGTACGGCTAGAATTAGGAAAACAGAGGCTCTGTTTGTCCTGTATGCGGCCAATAAGATTGGCGCTCCTGCTTCGAAGCAGACTATTGCTCGCTGGATCTGTAATACGATTCAGCAGACTCACTCTACGGCTGGATTGCCGGTACCAAATTCGGTTAAGGCCCATTCCACTAGGAAGGTGGGCTCTTCTTGGGCGGCTGCCCGAGGCGTCTCGGCATTACAACTTTGCCGAGTGGCGACTTGGTCGAGGTCAAACACTTTTGCTAAATTCTACAAGTTTGATACCCTGCCTGATGAGGACCTAGCGTTTGCTCAGTCGGTGCTTCAGAGTCATACGCACTCTCCCGCACGATTGGATGCTTTGGTATAAACCCCATGGTCCTTACGGAGTCCCCAGCATCCTCTAGGACGTAAGAGAAAAATAAGAATTTACTCACCGGTAATTCTATTTCTCGTAGTCCGTAGTGGATGCTGGGAACTCCGTAAGGACCATGGGGAATAGCGGGCTCCGAAGGAGGCTGGGCACTCTAGAAAGATCTTAGACTACCTGGTGTGCACTGGCTCCTCCCACTATGACCCTCCTCCAAGCCTCAGTTAGGTACTGTGCCCGGACGAGCGTACACAATAAGGAAGGATTTTGAATCCCGGGTAAGACTCATACCAGCCACACCAATCACACCGTACAACTCGTGATATGAAACACAGTTAACAGTATGAAACAATAGAGCCTCTCAACAGATGGCTCAACAATAACCCGATTTAGTTAACAATAACTATGTACAAGTAATGCAGATAAACCGCACTTGGGATGGGCGCCCAGCATCCACTACGGACTACGAGAAATAGAATTACCGGTGAGTAAATTCTTATTTTCTCTAACGTCCTAGTGGATGCTGGGAACTCCGTAAGGACCATGGGGATTATACCAAAGCTCCCAAACGGGCGGGAGAGTGCGGATGACTCTGCAGCACCGAATGAGAGAACTCCAGGTCCTCCTCAGCCAGGGTATCAAATTTGTAGAGTTTTGCAAACCAAGTAGCTGCTCGGCAAAGTTGTAAAGCCGAGACCCCTCGGGCAGCCGCCCAAGATGAGCCCACCTTCCTTGTGGAATGGGCATTGACAGATTTTGGCTGTGGCAGGCCTGCCACAGTATGTGCAAGCTGAATTGTACTACAAATCCAACGAGCAATAGTCTGCTTAGAAGCAGGAGCACCCAGCTTGTTGGGTGCATATAGGATAAACAGCGAGTCAGATTTTCTGACTCCAGCCGTCCTGGAAACATATATTTTCAGGGCCCTGACAACGTCTAGCAACTTGGAGTCCTCCAAATCCTTAGTAGCCGCAGGCACCAAATAGGCTGGTTCAGGTGAAACGCTGACACCACCTTAGGGAGAAACTGGGGACGAGTCCTCAATTCTGCCCTATCCATATGGAAAATCAAATAAGGGCTTTTACAAGACAAAGCCGCCAATTCTGATACTCGCCTGGCAGAAGCCAAGGCCAATAACATAACCACCTTCCATGTGAGATATTTCAGATCCACGGTTTTTAGTGGTTCAAACCAATGTGATTTTAAGAAAACTCAACACCACGTTGAGATCCCAAGGTGCCACAGGAGGCACAAACGGGGGCTGACTATGCAGCACTCCTTTTATAAATGTCTGAACTTCAGGTACTGAAGCGAGTTCTTTTTTGAAAGAAAATCGACAGAGCCGAGATCTGTACCTTAATGGAACCCAATTTAAGGCCCATAGTCACTCCTGCTTGCAGGAAATGCAGAAATCGACCTAGTTGAAATTCCTCTGTTGGGGCCCTTTCGGCCTCACACCATGCAACATATTTTCGCCATATGCGGTGATAATGAGTTGCTGTAACCTCTTTCCTGGCTTTAGTAAGCGTAGGAATTACTTCCTCCGGAATGCCCTTTTCCTTCAGGATCCGGCGTTCAACCGCCATGCCGTCAAACGCAGCCGCGGTAAGTCTTGGAACAGACAGGGCCCCTGCTGCCGCAGGTCCTGACTGAGTGGCAGAGGCCATGGGTCCTCTGATATAAATTCTTGAAGTTCTGGGTACCAAGCTCTTCTTGGCCATCCACGAGTATTGTTCTTACTCCTCGCCTTCTTATTATTCTCAGTACCTTTGGTATGAGAGGCAGAGGGGAGAACACCTAAACCGACTGGTACACCCACGGTGTTACCAGAGCGTCCATAGCTATCGCCTGAGGGTCCCTTGACCTGGAGCAATATCTTTTATAGCTTTTTGTTAAGGCGGGACGCCATCATGTCCACCTGTGGCCTTTCCCAATGGTGTACAATCCTATTGGAAGACTTCTGGAGGAAGTCCCCATTCTCCCGGGTGGAGGTCGTGTCTGTTGAGAAGATCTGCTTCCCAGTTGTCCACTCCGGGAATGAACACTGCTGACAGTGCTAACACATGATTTTCCGCCTATCGGAGAATCCTTGTGGCTTCTGCCATCGCCATCCTGCTTTTTGTGCCGCCCTGTTGATTACATGGGCGACTGCCGTGATGTTGTCTGATTGGATCAGTACCGGCTGGTTTTGAAGCAGAGGCCTTGCTGGCCTCAGGGCATTGTAAATGGCCCTCAGATCCAGAATATTTATGTGTAGGGAAATAACCTGACTTGACCAAAGTCCCTGGAAGTTTCTTCCCTATGTGACTGCCCCCCAGCCTCAAAGGCTGGAATCTATGGTCACTAGGACCTAGTCCTGTATGCCGAACCTGCGGCCCTCTTGAAGATGGGCACTCTGCAGCCACCACAGTAGAGATACCCTGGTCCTTGAAGACAGGGTTATCAGCCTATGCATCGGAAGATGCGATCCGGACCACTTGTCCAACAGGTCCCTCTGAAAAGTTCTTGTATGGAACCTGCCTAATGGGATTGCTTCGTAAGAAGCTACCATTTTTCCCAGGACTCGCGTGCAATGATGCACCGCTACCTATTTTGGTTTCAGGAGGTCTCTGACTAGAGATGACAACTCCTTGGCTTTTTCCTCCGGGAGAAACACTATTTCTGGTTTATGTCCAGAACCATCCCCAGGAACAGTAGACGTGTCATAGGAACCAGCTGTGACTTTGGACTGTTTAGAATCCACCTATGCTGTTGTAGCACTTTCCAAAATAGTGCTACCCCGACTACCAACTGCTCCTTGGACCTCGCCCTTATAACGAGATTGTCCAAATACGGGATAATTACAACTCCCTTTTTTTTTTTTTTTTAAGGAGTATCATCATTTCGGCCATTACCTTGATAAAACACCCTCGGTGCCATGTACAGTCCAAACGGCAGTGTCTGGACTTGGTAATGGTAATCCTGTACCACAAATCTGAGGTACTCCTGGCGAGGATGGTAAATGGGGACATGCAGGTAAGCATCCTTGATGTCCCGGGATACCATGTAATCCCCCTCGTCCAGGCTTGCAATAACCGCCCTGAGCGATTCCATCTTGAACTTGAATTTTTCTATGTTCAAGGATTTTAATATAAAATGGGTCACACCGAACCATGCGGTTTCGGTACCCCAACCCGTGTGGAATAGTAACCCCGTCCTTGTTGAAGTAGGGGCACCTTGAGTATTACCTGCTGGGAATACCGCTTATTAATTGCCTCTAGCACAGCCTCCCTGCCTGAGGGAGTTGTCAGCAAGGCATATTTTAGGAAACGGCTGGGGGGAGACATCTCTAATTCCAGCTTGTACCCCTGAAATACTACTTGGAAGAAACAGGGATCCACCTGTGAGCGAGCCCACTAATTGCTGAAATTTTTGAGGCGGCCCCCCACCGTACCTGGCTACACCTGTGGAGCACCCGCGTCATGGTGTGTACTCACAGGAGGCGGGGGAAGAATCTTGATTCTGGGAACAGGCTGACTGGTGCAGCTTTTTCCCTCTACCCTTGTCTCTGTACAGAAAGGAAGCGCCATTTGACCCGCTTGCTTTTCTGAAGCCGAAAGGACTGTACCTTTTTCTGTGAGGAAACCTGAGGTAAAATTATTTCTTCCCAGCAGTTGCTGTGGATACGAGGTCCCAGAGACCATCCCCAAATAATTCCTCACCCTTATAAGGCTCTCTATGCGCTTTTTAAGTCAGCATCACCTGTCCAGTGACAGGTCTCTAATACCCTCCTGACAGAATGGACATTACATTTATTTTGGATGCCAGCCGGCAAAATATCCCTCTGTGCATCCCCCATATATAAGACAACGTCTTTAATATGTTTTTATGTTTGCCAACTATTATCCCTGTTTGACAGGGTCACCAACCACGCTGCAGCAGCACTATCTGCAGGTCTCAGTCTAGTACCTGAGTGTGTAAATACAGACTTCAGGATAGCCTCCTGTTTTTTATCAACAGGTACCTATTAAAGTGGCCGTATCCTAAGACGGCAGTGCCACCTTTTTTGACAAACGTGTGAGCGCCTTATCCACCCTAGGGGATATCTCCCAGCGTAACTTATCCTCCTGGCGGGAAAGGGTACGCCATCAGTAACTTTTTATAAATTACCAGTTTCTTAACGGGGGAACCCACGGTTTTCACACACTTCATTTATTCATCTGATGGGGGAACAAAACACTGCC
The DNA here is from genome assembly GCF_028390025.1 of Pseudophryne corroboree. Lineage (NCBI taxonomy): Eukaryota > Metazoa > Chordata > Amphibia > Anura > Myobatrachidae > Pseudophryne > Pseudophryne corroboree. The sequence continues at coordinate 80,497,776 of NC_086450.1, read as the reverse complement.
TGTTTTTTCTCCCCAAACCTAAAACCCATTTATAGAGGTTAAAGTCAGAAATGTATAACACATTTTTTATTGCCGGGATCAAGTCACGGATTGGATTGTGTATATGTCTCCACCTTGTCGACACTGGAGTCAGACTCCGTGTCGACATCTGTGTCTGCCATCTGAGAGAGCGGGCGTTTTTGAGCCCCTGATGGCCTTTGAGACGCCTGGGCAGGCGCGGGCTGCGAAGCCGGCTGTCCCACAGCTGTTACGTCATCCACCCTTTTATGTAAGGAGTTGACACTGTCGGTTAATACCTTTTACCTCTCTATCCACTCTGGTGTCGGCCCCACAGGGGGCGCCATCACATATATCGGCCTCTGTTCCGTCACCATATAAGCCTCCTCATTCAACATGTCGACACAGCCGTACCGACACACCGCAGACACACAGGGAATGCTCTAAACGAGGACAGGACCCACAAAAGCCCTTTGGGGGGACAGAGTGAGAGTATGCCAGCACACACCAGAGCGCTATATACTGCAGGGACTAACTGAGTTATGTCCCCTATAGCTTTATATCTATATATATATATAATGTATACTGCGCCTAAATTTAGTGCCCCCTCTCTCTTTTTTTAACCCTTGTAGACTGCAGGGGAGAGCCAGGGAGCTTCCCTCCAACGGAGCTGTGAGGGAAAATGGCGCCAGTGTGCTGAGGAGATAGGCTCCGCCCCTTTTTCGCGGCCTATTCTCCCGTTTTTTATGGACTTCTGGCAGGGGTATTTACCTCATATATAGCCCCTGGGGCTATATATTGAGGTATTTTTGCCAGCCAAGGTGTTTTTATTGCTGCCTCAGAGCGCCCCCCCCCAGCGCTCTGCACCCTCAGTGACCGGAGTGTGAAGTGTGTATGAGGAGCAATGGCGCACAGCTGCAGTGCTGTGCGCTACCTTGGTGAAGACTGAGTCTTCATGCCGCCGATTTTCCGGACCATATTCTTGCTTCTGGCTCTGTAAGGGGGACGGCGGCGCGGCTCCGGGACCGAACATCAAGGCTGGGCCTGCGGTCGATCCCTCTGGAGCTAATGGTGTCCAGTAGCCTAAGAAGCCCAATCCGGCTGCAAGCAGGCGAGTTCGCTTCTTCTCCCCTTAGTCCCTCGCTGCAGTGAGCCTGTTGCCAGCAGGTCTCACTGAAAAGAACAAATTCTAAGACTATAACTTTCTAAGAGCTCAGGAGAGCCCCTAGTGTGCATCCAACCTCGGCCGGGCACGAAATCTAACTGAGGCTTGGAGGAGGGTCATAGTGGGAGGAGCCAGTGCACACCAGGTAGTCTAAGATCTTTCTAGAGTGCCCAGCCTCCTTCGGAGCCCGCTATTCCCCATGGTCCTTACGGAGTTCCCAGCATCCACTAGGACGTTAGAGAAATAAGATTTTAAACCTACCGGTAAATCTATTTATCCTAGTCCGTAGAGGATGCTGGGCGCCCGTCCCAGTGCGGAAACTCTGCAAGACTTGTATATAGTTGTTGCTTACATAAGGGTTATGTTACAGGTGGAATAGGTCTTGGACCGTTACTGTCGTTTGTTCATACTGTTAACTGGTTATGTATGTTCCAAGTTACATGGTATGATTGGTGTGGGCTGGTATGAATCTTGCCCTTGGATTGCTAAATCCTGCCTTGTATTGTCCATCTCCTCTGGGCACAGTTCTCTAACTGAGGTCTGGAGGAGGGGCATAGAGGGAGGAGCCAGTGCACACCCATAGTCAAAGTTCTTTTTTTAGGTGCCCTACCTCCTACGGAGCCCGTCTATACCCCATGGTCCTTACGGAGTCCCCAGCATACTCTACGGACTAGGAGAAATAGATTTACCGGTAGGTTTAAAATCTTATTTTCCCGTCATATGCTCAACTGGGCAGTACGGATGGTGTAATGGTCAGCATTACTGTCTCACAGCACTGAGGTCATGGGTTCGATTCCCACCATGGCCCCAACTGTGCGGAGTTTGTATATTCTCCCCGTACTTGCGTGGGTTTCCTCCGGGTACTCTGGGTTCCTCCCACAATCAAAAAAATATACTGATAGGTTAATTGGCTCCCAACAAAATTAACCCTAGTGTGAATGTGTGTGCGTATGCATGTGGTAGGGAATATAGATTGTAAGCTCCACTGGGGCAGGGACTGATGTGAATGGGCAAATATTCTCTGTACAGCGCTGCGGAATATGTGTGCGCTATATAAATAACGGATGATGATAATAATAAGATTTTACTTACCGATAAATCTATTTCTCATAGTCCGTAGTGGATGCTGGGGACTCCGTCAGGACCATGGGGAATAGCGGCTCCGCAGGAGACAGGGCACAAAAGCAAGCTTTTAGGATCACATGGTGTGTACTGGCTCCTCCCCCTATGACCCTCCTCCAAGCCTCAGTTAGGTACTGTGCCCGGACGAGCGTACACAATAAGGAAGGATCTTGAATCCCGGGTAAGACTCATACCAGCCACACCAATCACACCGTACAACTTGTGATTTGAACCCAGTTAACAGTATGATAACAATGAAGTAGCCTCTAAAAAAGATGGCTCACAACAATAATAACCCGATTTTTTGTAACAATAACTATGTACAAGTAATGCAGACAATCCGCACTTGGGATGGGCGCCCAGCATCCACTACGGACTATGAGAAATAGATTTATCGGTAAGTAAAATCTTATTTTCTCTAACGTCCTAGTGGATGCTGGGGACTCCGTCAGGACCATGGGGATTATACCAAAGCTCCCAAACGGGCGGGAGAGTGCGGATGACTCTGCAGCACCGAATGAGAGAACTCCAGGTCCTCCTCAGCCAGGGTATCAAATTTGTAGAATTTTGCAAACGTGTTAGCCCCTGACCAAGTAGCTGCTCGGCAAAGTTGTAAAGCCGAGACCCCTCGGGCAGCCGCCCAAGATGAGCCCACCTTCCTTGTGGAATGGGCATTTACAGATTTTGGCTGTGGCAGGCCTGCCACAGAATGTGCAAGCTGAATTGTACTACAAATCCAACGAGCAATAGTCTGCTTAGAAGCAGGAGCACCCAGCTTTTTGGGTGCCTACAATATAAACAGCAAGTCAGACTTTCTGACTCCAGCCGTCCTGGAATTATATATATATATATATATATATTTTCAGGGCCCTGACAACGTCTAGCAACTTGGAGTCCTCCAAGTCCCTAGTAGCCGCAGGCACCACAATAGGTTGTTTCAGGTGAAACGCTGACACCACCTTAGGAAGAAACTGGGGACGAGTCCGCAGTTCTGCCCTGTCCGAATGGAAAATCAAATATGGGCTTTTGTAAGACAAAGCCGCCAATTTTGACAATCGCCTGGCCGAGGCCAGGGCCAACAGCATGGTCACTTTCCATGTGAGATATTTCAAATCCACAGATTTGAGTGGTTCAAACCAATATGATTTGAGGAATCCCAACACTACGTTGAGATCCCACGGTGCCACTGGAGGCACACAAGGGCTGTATATGCAATACTCCCTTGACAAACGTCTGGACTTCAGGAACTGAAGCCAATTCTTTCTGGAAGAAAATCTATAGGGCCGAAACTTGAACCTTAATGGACCCCAATTTGAGGCTCATAGACACTCCTGTTTGCAGGAAGTGCAGAAATCGACCTAGTTGAAATTTTTTCGTGGGGCCTTCCTGGCCTCACCCACACAACATATTTTTACCACATGTGGTGATAACGTTGTGCGGTCACCTCCTTCCTGGCTTTGACCAGGGTAGGTATGACCTCTTCCGGAATGCCTTTTCCCTTAGGATCCGGCGTTCAAACCGCCATGCCGTCAAACGCAGTCGCGGTAAGTCTTGGAACAGACAAGGTCCCTGCTGGAGCAGGTCCTTTCTTAAAGGCCGATGCCACGGTTCCTCTTGGAACAGACATGGTACTTGCTGAAAGCAAATCCCTTCTTAGCTCCCGAGGCCATTAGTCCTCTGTGAGCATCTCTTGAAGTTCCGGTTACCAAGTCCCTCTTGGCCAATCCGGAGCCACGAGTATAGTTCTTACTCCTCTATGTCTTATAATTCTCAATACCTTGGTTATGAGAAGCAGAGGAGGGAACACATACACCGACTGGAACACCCACGGTGTTACCAGGACGTCCACAGCTATCGCCTGAAGGTCTCGTGACCTGGCGCAATACCTGTCCCATTTTTTGTTCGGGCGGGACGCCATCATGTCCACCTTTGGTCTTTCCCAACGGTTCACAATCATGCGGAAAACTTCCCGATGAAGTTCCCACTCTCCCGGGTGGAGGTCGTGCCTGCTGAGGAAGTCTGCTTCCCAGTCGTCCACTCCCGGAATGAACACTGCTGACAGTGCTATCACATGATTTTCCGCCTAGCGAAAAATCCTTGCAGTTTTGCCACTGCCCTCCTGCTTCTTGTGCCGCCCTTTCTGTTTACGTGGGCGACTGCCGTGATGTTATCCCACTGGATCAATACCGGCTGACCTTGAAGCAGAGGTCTTGCTAAGCTTAGAGCATTATAAATTTGCTCTTAGCTCCAGTATATTTATGTGGAGAGAATTCTCCAGACTTGATCACACTCCTTGTGTGACTGCTCCCCAGCCTCTCAGGCTGGCCTCCGTGGTCACCAGCATCCAATCCTGAATGCCGAATCTGCGGCCCTCTAGAAGATGAGCACTCTGTAATCACCACAGGAGAGACACCCTTGTCCTTGGATATAGGGTTATCCGCTGATGCATCTGAAGATGCGATCCGGACCATTTGTCCAGCAGATCCCACTGAAGAGTTCTTGCGTGAAATCTGCCGAATGGAAGCGCTTCGTAATAAGCCACCATTTTTACCAGGACTCTTGTGCAATGATGCACTGACACTTTTCCTGGTTTTAGGAGGATCCCGATTAGCTCGGATAACTCCCTGGCTTTCTCCTCTGGGAGAAACACCTTTTCCTGGACTGTGTCCAGAATCATCCCTAGGACCAGCAGACGTGTCGTCGGAACAACTGCGGTTTTGGAATATTTAGAATCCACCCGTGCTGTCGTAGAACTACTTGAGATAGTGCTACTCCGACCTCCAACTGTTCTCTGGACCTTGTTCTTATCAGGAGGTCGTCCGTTTTCTTTGAAGACGAATCCTCCTTTCGGTCATTACCTTGGTAAGGACCCGGGGTGCCTTGGACAATCCAACGGCATCGTCTTGAAACTGATAGTGACAGTTCTGTACCACGAACCTGAGGTACCCTTGGTGAGAAAAGGCAAATTTTGGGACATGGAGGTAAGCATCCCTGATGTCCCGGGACACCATATAGTCCCCTTGTTCTTTGCTATCACTGCTCTGAGTGACTCCATCTGGATTTGAACCCTTGCAAGTGTTCAAATTTTTCAGATTTAGAATAGGTCTCACCTAGCCTTCAGTACCACCATATAGTGTGGAGTAATACCCCTTTCCTTGTTGTCGGAGGGGTAATTTTATTATCACCTGCTGGGAATACAGCTTGTGAGTTGTTTTCAATACTGCCTCCCTGTCGGAGGGAGACATTGGTACAGCAGACTACAGGAACCTGCGAGGGGGGAAACCTCTCGACATTCCAATCTGTACCCCTTGGATACTACTTGTAGGATCCAGGGGTCCTGTACGGTCCCAGAGTCATGCTGAGAACTTGGTAGAAGCGGTGGAGGGCTTCTGTTCCTGGGAATGGGCTGCCTGCTGCAGTCTTCTTCCCTTTCCTCTATCCCTGGGCAGATATGACTCTTATAGGGACGAAAGGACTGAGGCTGAAAAGACGGTGTCTTTTTCTGCAGAGATGTGACTTAGGGTAAAAAACGGTGGATTTTCCAGCAGTTGCCCTGGCCACCAGGTCCCATGGACCGACCCCAAATAACTCCTCCCCTTTATACGGCAATACATCTTTGTGCCGTTTGGAATCTGCATCACCTGACCACTGTCGTGTCCATAAACATCTTCTTGCAGATATGGACATCGCATTTACTCTTGATGCCAGAGTGCAAATATCCCTCTGCGCATCTCGCATATATAGAAATGCATCCTTTAAATGCTCTATAGTCAATAAAATACTGTCCCTGTCAAAGGTATCAATATTTTTAGTCAGGGAATCCGACCAAGCCACCTCAGCTCTGCACATCCAGGCTGAGGCGATCGCTGGTCGCAGTATAACACCAGCATGTGTGTGTATACTTTTTAGGATATTTTTCAGCCTCCTATCAGCTGGCTCCTTAAGTACGGCCCTATCCGTAGATGGTACGGCCACTTGTTCTGATAAGCGTGTGAGCGCCTTATCCACCCTGAGGGGTGTTTCCCACGCGCCTTAACTTCTGGCGGGAAAGGGTATACCGCCAATAATTTTCTATCGGGGGAAACCCACGCATCATCACACACTTCATTTAATTTATCTGATTCAGGAAAAACTACAGGTAGTTTTTTCACCTCACACATAATACCCTTTTTTGTGGTACTTGGAGTATCAGAAATATGTAACACCTCCTTCATTGCCCTTAACGTGTGGCCCTAAAAGAAAATACGTTTGTTTCTTCACCGTCGACACTGAAATCAGTGTCCGTGTCTGGGTCTGTGTCGACCGACTGAGGTAAATGGGCATTTTACAGCCCCTGACGGTGTTTGAGACGCCTGGACAGATACTAATTTGTTCGCCGGCCCTCTCATGTCGTCAACCGGCTTGCAGCGTGTTGACATTGTCACGTCATTTCCATAAATAAGCCATCCATTCCGGTGTCGACTCCCTAGAGAGTGACATCACCATTACAGGCAATTTGCTCCGCCTCCTCACCAATATTTTCCTCATACATGTCGACACACACGTACCGACATACAGCACACACATAGGGAATGCTCTGATAGAGGACAGGACCCACTAGCCCTTTGGGGAGACAGAGGGAGAGTTTGCCAGCACACACCAAAACGCTATAATTATCCAGGGACAACCTTTATATAAGTGTTCCTTTTATAGCATTTTAATATATATACATATCGCCAAATCAGTGCCCCCCCTCTCTGTTTTAACCCTGTTTCTGTAGTGCAGTGCAGGGGAGATCATGGGAGCCTTCCCACCAGCCTTTCTGTGAGGGAAAATGGCGCTGTGTGCTGAGGAGAATAGGCCCCGCCCCCTTTTCGGCGGGCTTCTTCTCCGGAGTTTTAGATATCTGGCAGGGGTTAAATACATCCATATAGCCTCAAGGGCTATATGTGATGTATTTTTCGCCATACAGGTATTATACATTGCTGCCCAGGGCGCCCCCCCCCAGCGCCCTGCACCCTCCGTGACCGCTGTGTGCTGACAACAATGGCGCACAGCTGCAGTGCTGTGCGCTACCTGATGAAGACTGAGAGTCTTCTGCCGCCTGGTTCCGGACCTCTTCATCTTCAGCATCTGCAAGGGGGGTCGGCGGCACGGCTCCGGGACGAACCCCAGGGTGAGACCTGTGTTCCGACTCCCTCTGGAGCTAATGGTGTCCAGTAGCCTAAGAAGTCAATCCATCCTGCACGCAGGTGAGTTGAACTTCTCTCCCCTAAGTCCCTCGATGCAGTGAGCCTGTTGCCAGCAGGACTCACTGAAAATAAGAAACCTAAAAACTTTTTCTAAGCAGCTCCTTAAGAGAGCCACCTAGATTGCACCCTGCTCGGACGGGCACAAAAACCTAACTGAGGCTTGGAGGAGGGTCATAGGGGGAGGAGCCAGCACACACCATGTGATCCTAAAAGCTTGCTTTTGTGCCCTGTCTCCTGCGGAGCCGCTATTCCCCATGGTCCTGACGGAGTCCCCAGCATCCACTAGGACGTTAGAGAAAATAATAATAACTGAGGAGAGTAGATGTACTTTAGTGTGCCCATCATGCTAAGTAACACACAGGCACCACAATCTCTCCTCCACTGCTGACAAATAGGAAGAGCGAGGAGGGCTCACGTACACGAGTCCGCTTACTTCTACAAGGTACTTAAGATTAATGTTTTGGTGTGGCTAATGGGGCCTATACATCTATGGGTCGATTCCCAGATTGATGGCGCGGATCCAATGATATACGATCTAACATGCTGAGCCGCAGACATCTATGATTGACAATCCGTTGGGCAACTTGCAAAATACTGCATGCCAAAAATACTTCAATTTTGGGTTGGAACTGGCGAACTGAGGATTTCTAACATGTTGGGTTTTCACAATCCCCGACCCAGGTAACTGCCCCAATAGCTGCCTGAAGTATGGACCCCATTAGCTGCAAAGTCTCTTCCGCACTAAGGGCCTAATTCAGATCTGATCGCAGCAGCAAATTTGTTAGCTAATGGACAAAACCATGTGCACTGCAGGGGGGGCAGATATAACATGTGCAGAGAGAGTTAGATTTGGGTGTGGTGTGTTCAAACTGAAATCTAAATTGCAGTGTAAAAATAAAGCAGCCAGTATTTACCCTGCACAGAAACACTATAACCTACCCAAATCTAACTCTCTCTGCACGTTACATCTGCCCCCCTCTGCAGCGCACATGGTTTTGCCCATTAGCTAACAAATTTGCTGCTGCAATCAGATCTGAAATAGGCCCTAAGTCGGGGTATTTGTCGTGATTTGTGGACACATGTATAAATTAAATGGCCATCTGTTTAGCCATGATTGGGTCAGACCTTTGCAGCACTATTCTGAAGGCCTTTATAATTCAATCTCTCCAAATTACATTAATCCTATATTTTATAGAACAAATAAGATTTTAAACCTACCGGTAAATCTTTTTCTCCTAGTCCGTAGAGGATGCTGGGGACTCCGTAAGGACCATGTGGTATAGACGGGCTCCGCAGGAGACATGGGCACTTTAAGACCTTTAATGGGCGTGAACTGGCTCCTCCCTCTATGCCCCTCCTCCAGACTCCAGTTATAGGAACTGTGCCCAGAGGAGACGGACATTTCGAGGAAAAGGATTTTGTTAATCAAGGGTGGGACACATACCGGCTCACACCACAAAAACACCGTACAACATGGTATATAAGTAAACCAGTTAACAGTATGAACAACAACAGAAAACAGCAACAACCTGATTTCAACAGCAACACTACCTGTGTGTACCTTATCAATAACTATGTCCAATTATTGCAGATTTCAGTCTGTACTGGGAGGGGTGCCCAGCATCCTCTACGGACTAGGAGAAAAAGATTTACCGGTAGGTTTAAAATCTTATTTTCTCTTACGTCCTAGAGGATGCTGGGGACTCCGTAAGGACCATGGGGTTTATACCAAAGCTCCAGACCGGGCGGGAGAGTGCAGATGACTCTGCAGCACCGATTGAGCAAACATGAGGTCCTCATCAGCCAGGGTATCAAACTTGTAGAACTGTGCAAAAGTGTTTGACCCCGACCAAGTAGCTGCTCGGCAAAGCTGTAATGCCGAGACGCCTCGGGCAGCCGCCCAAGATGAGCCCAACTTCCTAGTGGAATGGGCCTTTACCGATTTTGGTAACGGCAAACCAGACGTAGAATGAGCCTGCTGAATCGTGTTACAGATCCAGCGTGCAATAGTCTGCTTGGAAGCAGGCGCGCCAATCTTGTTGGCCGCATACAGGACAAACAGTGCCTCTGTTTTCCTAATACGAGCCGTTCTGGCTACATAGATTTTTAAAGCCCTGACCACATCAAGGGACTTGGAATCCTCCAAGACATCCGTACCCACCGGCACCACAATAGATTGGTTCATGTGTAACGACGAAACCGCCTTGGTTAGAAATTAAGGACGAGTTCTCAATTCCGCTCTATCTACATGGAAAATCAGAGACGGGCTCTTGTGAGACAAGGCCGCCAATTCTGATACCCGCCATGCCGAAGCCAAGGCCAATAACATGACCACTTTCCAAGTGAGAAATTTCAAGTCAACAGTTTGAAGAGGTTCAAACCAATGTGATTTAAGGAACTGTAACACCACGTTAAGGTTCCACGGTGCCACTGGGGGCACAAAAGGAGGTTGGATGTGCAGTACTCCCTTCACAAAAGTCTGCACTTCTGGAAGAGTGGCTTCTCCGATATTCCTTCTGAAAGAATATTGATAATGCCGAAATCTGCACCTTAATGGAGTCTAACTTCAGGCCCATATCCACTCCTGTCTATAGAAAATGGAGAAAACGACCCAGCAGGAAATCCTCCGTAGGAGCATTCTTGGATTCACACCAAGACACATACTTCCTCCAGATACGGTGATAGTGCTTCGCTGTAACCTCCTTCCTAGCTTTAAGTAGAGTAGGGATGACTTCCCCTGGAATACCTTTCCTAGCTAGGATCTGGCGTTCAACCGCCATGCCGTCAAACGTAATCGCGGTAAGTCCTGGAACACACACAGCCCCTGTTGTAACAGGTCCTCTCTGAGAGGAAGAGGCCAAGGATCTTCCGTGAGCATTTCCTGAAGATCTGGATACCAGGCCCTTCGAGGCCAATCTGGAACAATGAGAATCGTCTGAACCTTTGTTCTTATTATTCTCAATATTTTCGAGATGAGCGGAAGTGGAGGGAACACATAGACCGCCTGATACACACATGGTGTTACCAGCGCGTCCACCGCTATCGCCTGAGGGTCCCTTGACCTTGAACAATACGTCCGAAGCTTCTTGTTGAGGCGTGACGCCATCATGTCTATTTGAGGGGGTCCCCAGCAGCTTGTCACTTCTGCAAAGACCTCTTGATGAAGTCCCCACTCTCCTGGATGGAGATAGTGTCTGCTGAGGAAGTCTGCTTCCCAGTTGTCCACTCCTGGAATGAATACTGCTGACAGAGCGCTCACGTGATTTTCCGCCCAGCGAAGAATCCTGGTGGTCTCTGCCATTGCTGCTCTGCTCTTTGTTCCGCCTTGTCAGTTTACACGCGCCACGGCAGTGACGTTGTCTGACTGAATCAGAACCGGTAGGTTGCGAAGAAGGTGCTCCGCCTGTCTCAGGCCGTTGTATATGTACATTTATGTGCAGACAAGCCTCCTGGCTTGACCATATTCCCTGAAAGTTTATTCCCTGTGTGACCGCTCCCCATCCTCGGAGGCTCGCGTCCGTGGTCACGAGAACCCAATCCTGAATTCCGAACCTGCGACCCTCTAGAAGGTGAGGCCCCTGGAGCCACCACGGGAGAGAAATCGTGGCCCTGGGGGACAGGCATATCAACCGATGCATTTGGAGATGGGACCCTGACCACGTGTTCAGTAGGTCCCGCTGAAAAGCTCTTGCATCAAACCTGCCAAACGGAATGGCCTCGTAGGCCACCACCATCTTTCCCAACACTCGAGCGCATTGATGAATCTATGCTCTTTTTGGTTTTAACAGATGCTTGACCATGGTCTGGATTTCCTGAGCTTTTTCCACTGAAAGAAAAATCCTCTGTCTTTCCGTATCCAGAATCATGCCTTAGAACGAGAGCCGAGTTGTCGGAACCAACTGCGACTTCTGCAAATTTAGAAGCCAGCCGTGTTGTTGTAGCACCCTCAGAGAGAGCGCCACATTTTTCAGTAATTGTTCTCTTGATCTCGCTTTTATCAGGAGCTCGTCCAAGTACGGGATAATTGTGACCCCCTGCTTGCGCAGGAGCACCATAATTTCTGCCATTACCTTGGTGAAAATCCTCGGGGCCGTGGAAAGCCCAAACGGCAACGTCTGAAATTAGTAATGACAATCCTGTACAGCGAATCTCAGGAACGCCTGATGTGGAGGGTATATGGGGACATGAAGGTATGCATCCTTTATGTCCAGTGAGACCATAAACTCCCCCCCGTCCAGACTGGAGATCCCCGCTCGGAGAGATTCCATCTTGAATTTGAATCTTCTCAAATCCAGGTTTAGGGATTTTAGGTTTAGAATCGATCTGACCGAGCCGTCCGGCTTCGGAACCACGAAAAGAGTTGAATAAAACCCCTTCCCCTGGTGTAACCGGGGAACCATGATAATCACTTGCTGTTGACACAGCTTTTGTATTGCCGCTGAAGCTATTGTTCTCTCTGGGAGAGAAGCTGGTAAGGCCGATTTGAAAATAAGATTTTACTCACCGGTAAATCTATTTCTCGTAGTCCGTAGTGGATGCTGGGAACTCCGTAAGGACCATGGGGAATAGCGGCTCCGCAGGAGACTGGGCACAACTAAAAGAAAGCTTTTAGACTACCTGGTGTGCACTGGCTCCTCCCACTATGACCCTCCTCCAAGCCTCAGTTAGGACACTGTGCCCGGCAGAGCTGACACAATAAGGAAGGATTTTGAATCCCGGGTAAGACTCATACCAGCCACACCAATCACACCGTATAACTTGTGATACTATACCCAGTTAACAGTATGAAATATAACTGAGCCTCTCAACAGATGGCTCAACAATAACCCTTAGTTAGGCAATAACTACATACAAGTATTGTAGACAATCCGCACTTGGGATGGGCGCCCAGCATCCACTACGGACTACGAGAAATAGATTTACCGGTGAGTAAAATCTTATTTTCTCTGACGTCCTAGTGGATGCTGGGAACTCCGTAAGGACCATGGGGATTATACCAAAGCTCCCAAACGGGCGGGAGAGTGCGGATGACTCTGCAGCACCGAATGAGAGAACTCAAGGTCCTCCTCAGCCAGGGTATCAAATTTGTAGAATTTTGCAAACGTGTTTGCCCCTGACTAAGTTGCAGCTCGGCAAAGTTGTAAAGCCAAGACCCCTCGGGCAGCCGCCCAAGATGAGCCCACTTTCCTCGTGGAATGGGCTTTTACTGATTTAGGATGCGGCAATCCAGCCGCAGAATGCTCCAGCTGAATTGTGCTACAAATTCAGCGAGCAATAGTCTGCTTAGAAGCAGGAGCACCTATTTTGTTGGGTGCCTACAGGATAAAAAGCGAGTCAGTTTTCCTGACTCCAGCCGTCCAAAATATACATTTTTAAGGCCCTGACTACGTCCAGTAACTTGGAATCTTCCAAGTCCCTAGTAGCCGCAGGCACTACAATAGGTTGGTGCAAGTGAAAAGTTGATACCACCTTAGGGAGAAACTGGGGACGAGTCCTCAATTCTGCCCTATCCATATGGAAAATCAGATAAGGGCTTTTACATGACAAAGCCGCCAATTCTGACACACGCCTGGCCGAAGCCAAGGCCAATAACATGACCACTTTCCACGTGAGATATTTCAAATCCACAGTTTTAAGTGGCTCAAACCAATGTGATTTTAGGAAACTCAACACCACGTTGAGATCCCAAGGTGCCACAGGAGGCACAAAAGGGGGCTGAATATGTAGCACTCCCTTTACAAATGTCTGAACTCCAGGCAGTGAAGCCAGTTCTTTCTGGAAGAAAATCGACAGAGCCGAAATCTGGACCTTAATGGAACCCAAGTTTAGGCCCATAGTCACTCCTGACTGTAGGAAGTGCAGAAAACGACCCAGCTGAAATTCCTCTGTTGGGGCCTTCCTGGCCTCACACCACGCAACATATTTTCGCCAAATACGGTGATAATGGTTTGCGGTTACTTCCTTCCTGGCTTTTATCAGCGTAGGAATGACTTCCTCCGGAATGCCCTTTTCCTTTAGGATCCGGAATTCAACCGCCATGCCGTCAAACGCAGCCGCGGTAAGTCTTGGAACAGACAGGGCCCCTGCTGTAGCAGATCCTGTCTGAGCGGTAGAGGCCATGGGTCCTCAGATATCATTTCTTGAAGTTCTGGGTACCAAGCTCTTCTTGGCCCATCCTGAACCACGAGTATCGTTCTTACTCCTCGTTTTCTTATTATTCTCAGTACCTTTGGTATGAGAGGCAGAGGAGGGAATACATAAACCGACTGGTACACCCACGGTGTCACTAGAGCGTCCACAGCTATTGCCTGAGGGTCCCTTGACCTGGCGCAATATCTAGTTTTTTGTTTATGCGGGACGCCATCATGTCCACCTGTGGCCTTTCCCAACGGTTTACCAACAGTTGGAAGACTTCTGGATGAAGTCCCCACTCTCCCGGGTGTAGGTCGTGTCTGCTGAGGAAGTCTGCTTCCCAGTTGTCCACTCCCGGAATGAACACTGCTGACAGTGCTAAGACGTGATTTTCTGCCCATCGGAGAATCCTTGTGGCTTCTGCCATCGCCATCCTGCTTCTTGTGCCGCCCTGTCGGTTTACATGGGCGACCGCCGTGATGTTGTCTGATCGGATCAGTACCGGCTGGTTTTGAAGCAGAGGCCTTGCCAGACTTAGGGCATTGTAAATGGCCCTCAGTTCCAGAACATTTATGTGTAGGGACGACTCCTGACTTGACCAAAGTCCTTGGAAATTTCTTCCCTGTGTGACTGCCCCCCAGCCGCGAAGGCTGGCATCCGTGGTTACCAGGACCCAGTCCTGTATGCCGAATCTGCGGCCCTCTTGAAGATGAGCACTCTGCAGCCACCACAGTAGAGATACCCTGGTCCTTGGAGACAGGGTTATCAGCCGATGCATCTGAAGATGCGATCCCGACCACTTGTCCAAGAGGTCCCACTGAAAGGTTCTTGCATGGAACCTGCCGAATTGAATTCTGCTTCGTAAGAAGCTATCATTTTTCCCAGGACTCGTGTGCAGTGATGCACCGATACCTGTTTTGGTTTCAGGAGGTCTCTGACTAGAGATGACAGCTCCTTGGCTTTCTCCTGCGGGAGAAATACTTTTTTCTGTTTTGTGTCCAGAACCATCCCCAGGAACAGTAGGCGTGTGGTAGGAACCAGCTGTGACTTTGGAATGTATAGAATCCATCCGTGCTGTTGTAGCACTTCCCGAGATAGTGCTACTCCGACCAACAACTGCTCCTTGGACCTCGCCTTTATAAGGAGATCGTCCAAGTACGGGATAATTAAAACTCCCTTTTTTCGAAGGAGTATCATCATTTCTGCCATTACCTTGGTAAAGACCCTCGGTGCCGTGGACAGTCCAAACGGCAGTGTTTGGAATTGGTAATGGCAATCCTGTACCACAAATCTGAGGTACTCCTGGTGAGGATGGTAAATGGGGACATGTAGGTAAGCCTCCTTGATGTCCAGGGATACCATGTAATCCCCCTCCTCCAGGCTTGCAATAACCGCCCTGAGCGATTCCATCTTGAACTTGAATTTTTTTATGTATGTGTTCAAGGATTTCAAATTTAACATGGGTCTCACCGAACCGTCCGGTTTCGGTACCACAAAGAGTGTGGAATAGTAACCCCGTCCTTGTTGAAGTAGGGGCACCTTGACTATCACCTGCTGGGAATACAGCTTGTGAATTGCCTCTAGCACAGCCTCCCTGCCTGAGGGAGTTGTCGGCAAGGCAGATTTGAGGAAACGGCGGGGGGGACGCCTCGAATTCCAGCTTGTACCCCTGAGATACTACTTGAAGGATCCAGGGATCCACCTGTGAGCGAGCCCACTGATCGCTGAAATTTTTGAGGCGGCCCCCCACCGTAACTGGCTACGCCTGTGGAGCCCCCGCGTCATGCGGTGGACTCAGAGGAAGCGGGGGAAGAATTTTGATTCTGGGAACTGGCTGACTGGTGCAGCTTTTTCCCTCTTCCCTCGCCTCTGTGCAGAAAAGAAGCGCCTTTGACCCGCTTGCTTTTCTGAAGCCGAAAAGACTGTACCTGATAATACAGTGCTTTCTTAGGCTGTGAGGAAACCTGAGGTAAAAAATTTTCTTCCCAGCTGTTGCTGTGGATACGAGGTCCCAGAGACCATCCCCAAACAATTCCTCACCCTTATAAGGCTCTATGTGCCTTTTAAAGTCAGCATCACCTGTCCAGTGTCGGGTCTCTAATACTCTCCTGACAGAATGGACATTGCATTAATTCTGAATGCCAGCCGGCAAAATATCCCTCTGTGCATCCCTCATATATAAGACGACGTCTTTAATATGTTCGCAAAATAGTATCCCTGTTTGACAGGGTCACAGACCACGCTGCAGCAGCACTATCTGCAGGTCTCAGTCTAGTACCTGAGTGTGTAAATACAGACTTCAGGATAGCCTCCTGCTTTTTATCAGCAGGTACCTTCAAAGTGGCCGTATCCTAAGACGGCAGTGCCACCTTTTTTGACAAACGTGTGAGCGCCTTATCCACCCTAGGGGATATCTCCCAGCGTAACTTATCCTCTGGCGTAACTTTTTAGAAATTACCAGTTTCTTATCGGGGGAACCCACGCTTTTTCACACTTCATTCACTCATTTGATGGGGGAACAAAACACTGCCTGCTTTTTCTCCCCACATATAAAACCCTTTTTTAGTGGTACTTGGGTTAATGTCAGAAATGTGTAACACATTTTTTATTGCCGGGATCATGTAACGGATGTTCCTAGTGGATTGTGTATATGTCTCAACCTCGTCGACACTGGAGTCAGACTCCGTGTCGACATCTGTGTCTGCCATCTGAGGGAGCGGGCGTTTTTGAGCCCCTGATGGCCTTTGAGACGCCTGGGCAAGCGCGGCTGAGAAGCCGGCTGTCCCACAGCTGTTACGTCATCCAGCCTTTTATGTAAGGAGTTGACACTGTCGGTTTATACCTTCCACCTATCCATCCACTCTGGTGTTGGCCCCACAGGGGGCGACATCACATTTATCGGCATCTGCTCTGCCACCACATAAGCCTCCTCATCAAACGTGTCGACACAGCCGTACCGACACACCGCACACACACAGTGAATGCTCTGACTGAGGACAGGACCCCACACAGCCCTTTGGGGAGACAGAGAGAGAGAGTATGCCAGCACACACCAGAGCGCTATATAATTTAGGGATTAACACTATATTGAGTGAATTTTTCCCAATAGCTGCTTGTATATACAATATTGCGCCTAAATTTAGTGTCCCCCCTCTCTTTTTAACCCTTTGAGCCTGCAAACTACAGGGGAGAGCCTGGGGAGCTGTCTTCCAGCTGCACTGTGAAGAGAAAATGGCGCCAGTGTGCTGAGGGAGATAGCTCCGCCCCTTTTTCGCGGACTATTCTCCCGCTTTTTTATGGATTCTGGCAGGGGTATTTATCACATATATAGCCTCTGGGGCTATATATTGTGATATATTTGCCAGCCAAGGTGTTTTTATTGCTGCTCAGGGCGCCCCCCCCCCAGCGCCCTGCACCCTCAGTGACCGGAGTGTGAAGTGTGTATGAGGAGCAATGGCGCACAGCTGCAGTGCTGTGCGCTACCTTGGTGAAGACTGATGTCTTCTGCCGCCGATTTTCCGGACCTCTTCTTGCTTCTGGCTCTGTAAGGGGGACGGCGGCGCGGCTCCGGGAACGAACACCAAGGCCAGTTCCATGCGGTCGATCCCTCTGGAGCTAATGGTGTCCAGTAGCCTAAGAAGCCCAAGCTAGCTGCAAGCAGGTAGGTTCGCTTCTTCTCCCCTTAGTCCCTCGATGCAGTGAGCCTGTTGCCAGCAGGTCTCACTGTAAAATAAAAAACCTAAAATAAACTTTCTTTCTAGGAGCTCAGGAGAGCCCCTAGTGTGCATCCAGCTCGGCCGGGCACAGAAATCTAACTGAGGCTTGGAGGAGGGTCATAGTGGGAGGAGCCAGTGCACACCAGGTAGTCTAAAAGCTTTCTTTTAGTTGTGCCCAGTCTCCTGCGGAGCCGCTATTCCCCATGGTCCTTACGGAGTTCCCAGCATCCACTAGGACGTCAGAGAAAAATCGGTGAGGAGGCACGTCCTCGAACTCCAGTTTGTACCCTTGGGTCACAATTCCTAGCACCCAAGGATCCAGGTCCGACTGAACCCAGACCTGGCTGAAGAGCCGAAGACATGCCCCCACCGGTGCGGACTCCCGCAGGGGAGCCCCAGCGTCATGCAGTGGATTTGGCAGAAGCCGGAGAGGATTTTTGCTCCTGGGAACTAGCCGTAGCTGGTGTTCTTTTCCCTTTTCCTCTACCTCTGGCGAGGAAAGACGATCCACGCACCTTTCTGAATTTATGAGACCGAAAGGACTGCATCTGGTACTGAGGCGTTTTATTTTGCTGTGGGGGAACAAAAGGCAAAAAAGACTTACCCGCGGTAGCTGTGGAAATCAGGTCCGCTAGGCCATCCCCAAACAAAACTTCACCCTTGTAAGGCAGAGCCTCCATAAGTCTCTTGGCGTCAGCATCACCAGTCCATTGACGGGTCCACAGCGACCTCCTAGCTAAAATTGCCATGGCATTGGCCCTTGATCCCAAGAGGCCAATATCCCTCGCAGCTTCCCTTAGATATAACGCTGCGTCTTTGATGTGACCCAAAGTTAACAGAACAGTATCCCTGTCAAGGGTGTCCATGTCAGATGACAAGTTATCTGACCAAGCTGCAATCGCGCTACTCACCCATGCCGACGCAACTGCCGGTCAGAGGAGGGCTCCCGTAGTCGCATAAATTGATTTTAAAGTGGTTTCCTGCTTGCGGTCCGCAGGATCCTTTAGTGTCCGGGGACAGTAAGGCCACTTTTTTGGATAACCGCGTCAAGGCTTTATCCACCGAGGGAGAGGATTCCCACCGTAACCTGTCCTGTGAGGGGAAAGGATACGCCATAATAATTCTCTTGGGAACCTGCAGCCTCTTGTCTGGAGTTTCCCAAGCCTTTTCAAATAGCGCGTTCAGTGCATGAGATGGTGGAAACGTTACCTCACGTTTCTTCTCTTTAAACATACAGACCCTTGTGTCCGGGACAGAAGGGTCCTCTGTGATATGTAATACATCCCTTATTGCTACAATCATGTATTGAATACTCTTGGCCAGCCGTGGGTGTAACCTTGCATCATCATAGTCGACACCGGAGTCGGAATCCGTGTCGGTATCTGCTATCTGGGTAAAGGGACGTTTCTGGGAACCTG
Organism: Pseudophryne corroboree; assembly: GCF_028390025.1. Lineage (NCBI taxonomy): Eukaryota > Metazoa > Chordata > Amphibia > Anura > Myobatrachidae > Pseudophryne > Pseudophryne corroboree. The sequence continues at coordinate 80,478,995 of NC_086450.1, read as the reverse complement.
GCGGGTTCTGAGACACAGCAATATCCATAGATTGACTCCATGCTTGGTTCTGAGACTCAGCTTTGTCCAATCTTTTATGCAATAAAGCCACACTTGCATTCAAAACATTCCACATGTCTACCCAATCAGCAGTCGGCGGTGCCGACGCAGTCACTATCACATTTTGCTCCTCTTCCTCCCTCGAATAGCCTTCCGCCTCAGACATGTCGACACACACGTACTGACACCCACACACACACTGAATTATAGGGGACAGACCCACAAGGAGGTCCTTTGGAGAGACAGAGAGGAAGTTGCCAGCTCACACCCAACGCCGCCAGTCTGAAATATAACAATACCCCAGACCTGTATAGCGCGTTTTATATATATAATATATATCAAATCAGCACCAAATATTGTGCCCCCCCCCCTCTTTTTGTATCCTGTTACTTGCAGATATCAGGGCAGGGTCCGGGAGCAGCGTCTCTGCAGCCAAGCTGTGGAGAAAATGGCGCTGGTTAGAGCTGAGGGACGAAGCCCCGTCCCCTCGACGGCAGGCTTCGGTCCCGCTAATATTTATACTGGCGGGGGTTTCAAATACCCTGTAATGCAGTGTATATAGCTTGCCAGTCGTTTTTATGAGGTACTCCTTGCTGACCAGGGCGCCCCCCCCTGCGCCCTGCACCCTTGCAGTGCCTAGTGTGTGTGCGGGAGCAAAGGCGCGCAGCGCGACCGCTGCGCGGTACCTTCCGAAGCTCTGATGTCTTCTGCCGCATGTGAGGTCTTCTTTCTTCCTATACTCACCCGGCTTCAATCTTCCGGCTCTGTGAGGAGGACGGCGGCGCGGCTCCGGGAACGAACAGTTAGGCGACACCAGTGTTCAGACCCTCTGGAGCTAATGGTGTCCAGTAGCCTAAGAAGCAGAGCCCATCAGTCCAGAAAAGTGGGTCTGCTTCTCTCTCCTCAGTCCCACGAAGCAGGGAGTCTGTTGCCAGCAGGTCTCCCAGAACATAAAAAAACCTAACAAAGTCTATTTTCTAGAGAAACTCGGTAGAGCTCCCCTAGTGTGTGACCAGTCTCCTCTGGGCACAGGATCTAACTGAAGTCTGGAGGAGGGGCATAGAGGGAGGAGCCAGTTCACGCCCATTAAAGGTCTTAAAGTGCCCATGTCTCCTGCGGAGCCCGTCTATACCCCATGGTCCTTACGGAGTCCCCAGCATCCTCTAGGACGTAACAGAAAACCATGTAATTTCACCATATTCACTCAGAAGGCAGTAAGTCACTGCAAGCTCCCAAGCTGGATGTTTTTAGATCCCGGCCACTGGCAGACACACTCCTCAGGCCACTTACCAGTTGCTTTCATTAAGAACACAATAGTAAGAAAATACACATTAATTACCTGGAACCAGGTACAAAACACTGCAGCCAAAAAATGATACCATTGTTTAATAATCATTGTTATCCAAGAAATTCTACTTGGAAAACGAAAAATCTCAGCACAGCTGCAATATGGAAAGGTTGGGAGTACATGATGGAATGAAAATTGATTTTACCCTAAAAGGCACTTTCATTAGGGAATGTAGAGACAACATGGGAATCTCAGCCCCCTCGGCTGGATGAAGAATATGGCATAGCTGGATCTCCCTAAAAATGAATCTTCTTTTTAACCATTATGACTGCATCTTAGGTTCTAGCTTTGGCAGTACATGACATTGGGGCTGTGGATTGGAAGTATATGTGTATCATTTACGCCCTTTGGCTTCCTATTGTGCTGCCCTGTATAATGTGTTGGCACGTTATAAATAGATACAAGCAGGAATATTAACAATAGACGGTGAAATGGGGCCATTTTTTTTTTCAATCAGACACAATGAGAAAGCCCTAAGAACAGGAAACATTGTGTGTATTGAAAAATGACATAAAAACAAAGGCTTGAGCAGCGCTTTCTAATGCAGATACTTCACATGTGGCCACAGGCACGCTTCCGAGAGCCGGCATATGAAGAGAGAATCATTTGTCATTTACCCAGACGCTGCTTAGGGAAATGCTGAGACGGGCGAGGTGTTCTTCTAATTAGAGAGACAAGAAATGAGCTTCCACACAATCTTAGTAGACAGGCTCACTATGTTCTGAGTCCAGGGTAAGTGCAGACTATCCAATTAACTATTTACACTTAAGGCAAACTGTAACAACCATAAATGACAGCACTCAGCTTATGGACGTCCTTTTCTGGTACTTGGCACCAACCTAATACCTTTCATGGAAGCAAAATAATTTGGCAGGTACTGTAAAGATGGTCTGGCTAAGGGGTCTATTCATGAAGCAGTGATAAGTATGGAGAATTGAACTAGTGGAGAAGTTGCACATGGCAATCAATCAGGATTGATGTAACATTTATAATTTGCATACTTTAACAATATACAGGGGAACTGATTGGTTGCCATGGGCAACTTCTCCACTGGCTCACTTCTCCACACTTTTCACTGCTTAATGAATAGATCCCATAGTCCTATACTTTGTTCACTCTCTAGCAGACTGAGATCTTGAATAAAACAAAGATAAGTGAAGAAAAAAAATAAAACCTCCATTCATCCGTCTTCTGCCAATTACCCATTTCAAATAAGGAAAAGACCCGCGCCATGGATGTTGGAGACTAATGGGCCCTACACATTTAACTATCCGCCGCCGAGCTGCCCGACGGCGGATACGGGCGACCTGGCGGTGGGGGGGCAGTGAAGTTCCTTCACTCCCCCCGTCACCCGGCTCCATAGAAGTGCAGGCAAATATGGACAAGATCGTCCATATTGGCCTGCATGCCCAGCCGACGGGGCACCAGCGATAAACGAGCGCAGGGCCGCACATCGTTCATCGCTTGTGCCTCCATTAATGAACAAAATCGTTCATATCTTTCAGTCAGATCGACCAGTGTGTAGGGCCTATAACTTTTGGGAGACATATTTATAACTATCACCTTTCCATCCCTGGCCTATGCTGCAATATAAAGATTATCGAAGCAAAAGCCTTCTTTGGCCATTGATGAGTCAACAGAAGTATGGCCCAATCTTCCAGGCCACAAAAACAAATCTACAATGTATCACTACAACGGGAGACCATAATAAAATCTGACATGCAGGTAAATGTGCAAAAAAGTGCTTTAAGACAAAAGTATGCAATACAATTGTCAGTGGCGCTCTAAAACAAGACTTTTCTATTTTACCAAACCACCCGTCATAGCAAATAGGATACCACCTATGTTGCCTGCATCTAGCACAGTCTGCTAGTCTTCACGCTAGGCTGTTTTAGCAGGGTGTCGCGCCCTAGCTGATTTTTAAAGAGCAAAATGCACCCAGCCCTTTAGCGGCACCCTGCTAAACTAGCCTGCCCAGTGCCGTGCTGACACCGCCTGAATAGATGCCTTGTTCATACACAGGACATCTGTTCAAATTAAGGGCAGAGCTTGGGGGAAGCCCAGCACCTCTGTAAGTGCTGGGCACGCCCCCAAGATGTGACGCAGATGTCTGGGCACGCCCCCAATAGTGATGATGGCAGGGCTGTGCCCCCCTCCCCGGCCAGCGATACTATTCCTGCACTCTGTGCCCTGCCCTGCCCACATCCTAGTGGGAACACTAGTCTGCCCTATGAGACTGCAACACAGCCAATGCAAGTCCATAATTTTCCAGATCTCAAGGCAGTGTTCCTATTGGTCTGTAAGGGAAAGGAATAGAAAGACTCATATGACTTTTAGATCTAAATGCCAGGTCCGACCCGTGTTGGACACGTATTCAAATTCCCGAGGCGGACCTGGCATTTAGAGCTGTTACTCCCAGGTCAGGCCGTTTACTCGGCACACTGATGGAGTGTAACCACTTCTGCTGGCACTTTGAGATGATGTCATCTCCAATCGCTGAAGTCGGCTCTTGCTATGCTGTACACGGGTCCTAGGTCAGATGACCTGGGCCCCTTTCAGACTATCCTGGGATGAAGCGCGTTCATGTACAATAACCCAGTATTTTGCTTCTAGTCTGAAAGAGGTATAACTTTCCTCATGCTACAAGCTTGCAGTCTGCTCAGCTCTCAGTTTTAGGCAGAAGTGTAGGGGTGACATGTATGAAGCAATGAAAAGAGTGGAGAAGTGAGCCAGTGGAGCTCTGAGGTAACTTTTATCAAGTACATTCCAACAAACTATACATAGCAGCTGATTGGCTGCCATGGACAACTTTTCCAATCTTTTCACTGCTTCATGCATCTACCCCATTATAACACTTATGTGACGTCCAAACTATGGACCCAATTCAGACCTGATTGCTAGCAAGCGATTTTTGCACTGCTGCGATCAGATAGTCACCACCTACAGGGGGAGTGTATTTTATCTGTGCAAGTGTGCGAACGCATATGTGTAGCAGAACCGTACAAACAGATTTTGTGCAGTCTCTGCACAGCCCAAGACTTACTCAGCCGCTGCGATAACATCAGCCTATCCGGGACCAGAATTGACGTCAGGAACCCTCCCTGCAAACGCATGGACACGCCTGCGATTTTCCAGACACTCCCTGAAAACGGTCAGTTGACACCCACAAACGCCTTCTTCCTGTCAATCTTCTTGCGATCGCCCGTGCGAACGGATCAGTCGCACATACCTATTGCTGAGCGGCAATCCGCTTTGTACCTGTGCGACGCGCCTGTGCATTGCGGGTCATACGCATGCGTAGTTTGGACCTGATCGCCTGTTGTGCGAAAACACACAGCAGCAATCAAGTCTGAATTACCCCCTATGTCAGAAATAGAGATCATAGCATGGGCAGATATAATGTAAGTTAAGCCCAGGTTATTAGCCATGTTATTACCAAGTGAGAAGAAGCAGGATACCCTGAGCACAAAAGGGTTTGGGCAGGAGGAGTTTTAAAGTCCCATTTTTAAAGGCAGTCAACCCGTTTTGTGGTAAGCGCTACAGCCTGGTGATTCCTCTCCTACAGTACAGCTAGGGCTCAGATAATGGCGACTCCTCCTGCGTCACTGGAGTACCTGAGGAGGTTGCAAATGCTCTGACCCAGAGAAGAAGCTACTCAATGCAGAATTGTACACATTTCAAACAGGAAATAGTTATGTGACAGCCGGTCACAGTACCTCCCCCTACATCCCGCCACCCTGACAATCCCGACAATCGGCATGCCGATTAGCAGGGACTATTTCCACTCGTGGGTGTCCACAGCACCCATAGAGCGGGGATAGTCACGCATGCCCAACCCATTTCAAACACAGCTGTACTAAAAGCACAGTTATGCCTCTTCATTTGTAATGGGCCATCCACGCATGGGTTAAGTTTAGTGAGGGCATCTTAATGGAACTGCGAGCTGTACAGTTTTCAATGTAAGTGCAGTTACACCTGTTTCCAGTAGTATCGTATGTACCCACCATATGGCGGTGCACATACACACTAATGACAAGCCATTACACAAATGGTGGCAGACACCGCAAGATACGCGCACGCATATATATATATATATATATATATATATATATATATATATATATATATATCCAAGAAGAAAACCCGGCACTCATTAGGGACAGCGTGGCCCCATAAAACCAACCTTACTGGTGTGCCTTTTGTGTATATGTTGTCATGGGGACTCATGGGTGCTCTGTGTGTTCCTCCCTTACCCTTCCGACGCAGGTCCCCGTTGGTTCCCCGCTTCCGGTGACGTCAACGGCTGGCTTCCGGAACTGTACAGACGGGTCCCGGGGCTGCGGCCGGCGGTGGGCGGGAGAGCAGGCAGACTGTGAGTATAAATGTTTTATTGTTTATGTACACCTGTTATCCTGATGATGGGGTGAGAGTCTGTGCACCGGACATTTTTCGGGTTTTGTGTTTTGGATTCGGTTCTGCGGCCGTGTTTTGGATTCGGACACGTTTTGGCAAAACCTCACCGAAAATTTTTTGTCGGATTTGGGTGTGTTTTGGATTCGGGTGTTTTTTACAAAAAACCCTAAAAAACAGCTTAAATCATAGAATTTGGGGGTCATTTTGATCCCATAGTTTTATTAACCTCAATAACCATAATTTCCACTCATTTCCAGTCTATTCTGAACACCTCACAATATTATTTTTAGTCCTAAAATTTGCACCGAGGTCGCTGGATGGCTAAGCTAAGCGACACAAGTGGCCGACACAAACACCTAGCCCATCTAGGAGTGGCACTGCAGTGTCAGGCAGGATGGCACTTCAAAAAAATAGTCCCCAAACAGCACATGATGCAAAGAAAAAAAGGAGGCGCACCAAGGTCGCTGTGTGACTAAGCTAAGCGACACAAGTGGCCGACACAAACACCTGGCCCATCTAGGAGTGGCACTGCAGTGTCAGGCAGGATGGCACTTCAAAAAAATTGTCCCCTAACAGCACATGATGCAAAGAAAAAAAGAGGCGCACCACAGGTATAGAATGTAGATGGACAGTATACTTAATGACGACACAGAGGTAAGTACAGCAGTGGCCTTCCGTACTGCTATATATAGTATACTGGTGGTCACTGTGTCAGCAAACTGCAAAACTAAAATGCACCACAGGTATAGAATGTAGATGGATAGTATACTTAATGAATGACGACACAGAGGTAGGTACAGCAGTGGCCTTCCGTACTGCTATATATAGTACACTGGTGGTCACTGTGTCAGCAAACTGCAAAACTAAAATGCACCACAGGTATAGAATGTAGATGGATAGTATACTTAATGACGACACAGAGGTAGGTACAGTAGTGGCATTCCGTACTGCTATATATAGTATACTGGTGGTCACTGTGTCAGCAAACTGCAAAACTAAAATGCACCACAGGTATAGAATGTAGATGGATAGTATACTTAATGAATGACGACACAGAGGTAGGTACAGCAGTGGCCTTCCGTACTGCTATATATAGTATACTGGTGGTCACTGTGTCAGCAAACTGCAAAACTAAAATGCACCACAGGTATAGAATGTAGATGGATAGTATACTTAATTAATGACGACACAGAGGTAGGTACAGCAGTGGCCTTCCGTACCGTACTGCTATATATAGTATACTGGTGGTCACTGTGTCAGCAAACTGCAAAACTAAAATGCACCACAGGTATAGAATGTAGATGGATAGTATACTTAATGACGACACAGAGGTAGGTACAGCAGTGGCCTACTGTACCGTAATGCTATATATTATATACTGGTGGTCACTGGTCAGCAAAACTCTGCACTGTACTCCTCCTATATAATATTATACTGGTGGTCCCCAGTCCCCACAATAAAGCAGCACACTGAGCACAGATATGGAGTGTTTTTCAGGCAGACAACGTATACTGGTGGTCACTGTCAGCAAAACTCTGCACTGTACTCCTGCTATATAATACAGCTGCTCCCCAGTCCCCACAATTAAGCAGTGTGAGCACAGATATATGCAGCACACTGTGAGCACAGATATGGAGCATTTTTTTCAGGCAGAGAACGGATAACTGGTGGTCACTGATCAGCAAAACTCTGCACTGTGCTCCTCCTATATACAGCTGCTCCCCAGCCCTCCCCACAATTAAGCAATAGTGCACAGCACAATCAAGTTCAACAATAACGGAGAGGACGCCAGCCACGTCCTCTCCCTAACATTTCCAATGCACGAGTGAAAATGGCGGCAACGCGCGGCTGCTTATATAGAATCCGAATCTCGCGAGAATCCGACAGCGGGATGATGACGTTCGGGCGCGCTCGGGTTACCCGAGCCATACGGGAGAATCCGAGTATGCCTTGGACCCGTGTAAAATGGGTGAAGTTCGGGGGGGTTCGGTTTCCGAGAAACCGAACCCGCTCATCACTAGGTAAGACCCCCCGAAACGTCGATCTATGACTTAAAACATTTTCACCTTTACAAATCTGGAAGTGCCGCCTCTTTTGTCTTTGCTCTCTCTCTCTCTATATATATATATATATATATATATATATATATATATATATATATATATATAGATATAGATATATAGATATATATATATATATATAGATAGATATATATATAGATATATAGATATATATATAGATATATATAGATATATATATAGATATATATATATATATATATATAGATACAGGTTGAGTATCCCTTATCCAAAATGCTTGGGACCAGAGGTGTTTTGGATAACAGATTTTTCCGTATTTTGGAATAATTGCATACCATAATGAGATGTCATGATGATGGGACCTAAATCTAAGCACAGAATGCATTTATGTTTAATATACACCTTATACACACAGCCTGAAGGTCATTTTAGCCAATATTTTTTATAACTTTGGGCATTAAACAAAGTGTGTGTATATTCACACAATTCATTTATGTTTCATATACACCTTATACACACAGCCTGGGTGTCATTTAATACAATATTTTTAATAACTGTGTATTAAACAAAGTTTGTGTACATTGAGCCATCAAAAATCAAAGGTTTCACTATCTCACTTTCACTCAAACAAGTCCGTATTTCGGAATATTCCGTATTTCGGAATATTTGGATATGGGATACTCAACCTGTATAGAGAGAGAGAGAGAGAGAGAGAGAGAGAGAGATAGCTGTAATGCCCGGCACTCCTGGTCCTCCCTGGATCAATAGCCTGGGTGCCCTCCGTCATATGGTTTGAACATGGCAAGAAAAAAAACGGCGTCGCTCCAGGTCTTGTGCAAAAGTAAATCATTTAAGTATAAAAATCACAGTGTCATTTTCAACGTTTCGGGGCCCATATCCCCTTTGTCAAGGAGTGATTGTGTGCAGTGTGAACTCATCTTACCTTATAAAGCATGAAATACTCACCCGTGAGGAGGAGCATAACCCGCGCCTTCAGCCGCTCCAGACGCCGGGGGTTTCCGGCGTCTCGCGAGAACTACGTCATCTGCCCCGCCTCTCCACTTCCGGCGTCTCGTTGCTAGGCTGCACGCTAGGTCCGCGGCTTGGTTACCATAGTGATTTTTATACTTAAATTATTTACTTTTGCACAAGACCTGGAGTGACGCAGTTTTTTTCTTGCGACAGATAGATAGATAGATAGATAGATAGATAGATAGATAGATAGATAGATAGATAGATAGATAGATAGATAGATAGATACAGAGAGCGAGGGGGGGGGGGTCTTCAACTTGCGGCCATCCAGCTGCTGTGGAACTACATATCCCAGCATGCCCTGTCACAGTTTTGCTATTAAGGCATGCCAAAACTGAGACAGGGCATGCTGGGATGTATAGTTCCACAGCAACTGGAGGGCCACAGGGGCACTTGTGGATCTGGCACTGCGGGGGGCACTTGTGGATCTGGCACTGCGGGGGGCACTTGTGGATCTGGCACTGCGGGGGGCACTTGTGGATCTGGCACTGCGGGGGGCACTTGTGGATCTGGCACTGCGGGGGCACTTGTGGATCTGGCACTGCGGGGGCACTTGTGGGGGGCATTTGTGGATCTGGCACTGCGGGGGCATTTTTGGATCTGGCACTGCGGGGCATTTGTGGATCTGACACTGTGGGGGCACTTGTGGATCTGGCACTGCGGGGGCACTTGTGGATCTGGCACTGCGGGGGCACTTGTGGATCTGGCACTGCGGGGGCACTTGTGGGGGGCATTTGTGGATCTGGCACTGCGGGGGCATTTTTGGATCTGGCACTGTGGGGCATTTGTGGATCTGACACTGTGGGGGCATTTGGCACTGCACTATTTGGGGCATAGGTGTATCCCAACCCATTTTAATTGTCCACACCCATTTTTTGGCACGTGCACTCAGGGGTGTACTATGGTATGCCAGCGGCCGGGCTCACCGGCGACCAGCATACCGGCGCCGGAAGCCCAACCGCTGGCATACCGACAGCGTGGCGAGCGCAAATGAGCCCCTTGCGGGCTCGCTGCGCTCGCCATGCTGCGGGCACGGTGGCGCACTACGCTATTTATTCTCCCTCTAGGGGGGTCGTGGACCCCCAAGAGGGAGATAAAGTGACGGTATGCCGGCTGTCGGGATTCTGGCGCCGGTATACTGTGCGCCAGGATCCCGACAGCCGGCAAACTGAAGACCACCCGCACTCAGTACCCCTAAGGGGCATAACTACTGGGGGGTAGTGTCATTTTTAAGTTGATAATTTTTGTATGTCCCCCGAAGGATTTTAAAAATATCCAAATGGCCCTTGGTAAAAAAAAAAAGGTTCCCCATCCCTGCTGTAGAGTAACATGAACATAACAAAGCTGGGAATTATCATTACACTGGGACAAGAAAGCGACCCCTGTATCATCAAGGACATGCCCCGGCGATGTCAGGGTTAGCTAATCTCTGTGGGCAGGTCAGTTGGGGGGAAATCACATTAAGACCTGTATTCTGCTTCGTCATTTTTCCAAATAGCAATCATAGGTGCGATATACAAAAACATTGACAAACTAGAATGATGGAAATAAGGGGGTCATTCCGAGTTGATTGCTCGCTAGCAACTTTTTGCGGCGCTGCGATTAGATAGTCGCCGCCCACGGGGGAGTGTATTTTCGCTTTGCAAGTGTGCGAACGCCTTTGCAGCAGAGCAGTACAAAAACATTTTGTGCAGTTTCTGAGTAGCTCTGGACTTAAGCTGGCCATACATCAGGACGATATCTTTCCAACCAGCCAACTAGTTGGCTGGTTGGAAAGATAATGTGGCAGTGTGTGGGAGCAAACGATTATCAGCCGTTTGCTCCCACACGCTGAAAAACGGACAGAAACGGTCTGTCCAACTAGTTGGGAAAATCAAACCTGCTTGATTTTCCCAACCAATCGTTCAGGTGTAGGGGAAACTTTCCCCCCAACTGAACGATAAGTAGGCGGACACTGCCTGCTAGTGTCCGCCTACTGCGCGGCAGCATGAATCCCCCCCCCCCCCAATCACCTGTGACAGCGGGCTGTGCAGTTCGAGGCCTGAAAAGGGGGCGGAGCTACGGCGGCACGAGGGGGCGGAGCTACACGGGACCAGACAGCTTTGCAGTGATGGCCAGCCAGACTTGGTAAGTGGAGGGTGAGAGGGGGGGTGTGTGTGTGTGTGTGTGTGTGTATATATATGTGTGAATTGTGTGTGTGTGAGGTATGTCTGTGTGTGTGTGCGTGCTTTATGGACGCCACTGCTGGGGGGGCCATTACATGGAAGGACGCTACTACTATAGGGGGGGCATTACGTATAGGGATGCTACTATTGCTGGGGGGGGGCATTACGTATAACGATACTACTGCTGGGGGGGCATTATGTATAAGGACGCTACTATTACTGGGGGGGCATTACCTATAACAATGCTACTACTACTGGGGGGCATTATGTATAAGAACGCTACTACTACATGGGGGCATTACATATAACGATGCTACTACTACTGGGGGGCATTATGTATAAGAACGCTACTACTACAGGGGGGCATTACATATAACGATGCTACTACTACTGGGGGGGCATTATGTATAAGAACGCTACTACTACAGGGGGGCATTACATATAACGATGCTACTACTACTGGGGGGGCATTATGTATAAGAACGCTACTACTACATGGGGGCATTACATATAACGATGCTACTACTACTGGGGGGGCATTATGTATAAGAACGCTACTACTACAGGGGGGCATTACATATAACGATGCAACTACTACTGGGGGGCATTATGTATAAGGAGGCTACTAATACTGGGGGGGCATTACATATAAGGACGCTACTACTGGGGGGCATTATGTATAAGGACGGTGCTACTACTACTGGGAGGGCATTACATGTAAGGATGCTACTACTACTGAGGGGGCATTATGTATAAGGACGGTGCTACTACTACTGGGAGGGCATTACATGTAAGGATGCTACTACTACTGAGGGGGCATTATGTATAAGGACGGTACTACTACTGGGGGCACATTACGTATAAGGATGCTACTACTACAGGGGTGGCATTACGTATAAGGACGCTGGATCAGATGAGTATAATTATCTTTTATTTTCAGGTACCCGTGGATTCTACTTGGAGAAGAGGACCGACTGCTTCGTGTCAACATAGGTAAGTATGTGTGTGTCGACATGTGTGAAATAAAGTTTTACTGTCACGGTGTGTGTCTCCTGTTTTTATTTGGGTATTTTTTTTCCACTAGAACTACAGGTACCAGCGGGCCCGTTTTTCTCCCGCATGCTGGTACTTGTGGTTCTCCAAGTACCAGCTTGCGGGGGAGGCTTGCTGGGACTTGTAGTACTTCTGGAAAAAAAACAATATTCTTTCAATTTTCTCAAGGCTATCAGCCCCCCATCCGCAGCCTTTGGATGGGGGGGACAGCCTCTGGCTTCACCCCTGGCCCTTGGGTGGCAGGGGGGGGGGACCCCTTGATTGAAGGGGTCCCCACTCCCCCAGGGTACCCCGGCCAGGGGTGACTAGTTGGATATTTAATGCCATGGCCGCAGGGCACTGTATAAAAGTGACCCCCGGCTGTGGCATTATCTGTCCAGCTAGTGGAGCCTGATGCTGGTGTAAAAAATATGGGGGACCCCTACTCTTTTTGTCCCCCGTATTTTTTGCAACAGCACCAGGCGCAGAGCCCGGTGCTGGTTTTAAAAATACGGGGGATCCCCTGTCCCTTTTTTCCCAGGATTTTTAGAACCAGGACCGGCTCGAAGAGCCCGAGGCTGGTTATGCTTTGGAGGGGGGACCCCACGCAATTTTTTTCCGGGTTTTTCCCATTCCATTTAAAAAAAAAATATATATATATATATATATATATATATATATAATAATAATCTTTTTAAAAATATATAGTGCCGAATATCTACATCTTATATATATATATATATATATATATATATATATATATAAAATTTGCCTTGGCAGCCCAACCATGCTGGTATCCATAGTTCAGTATAAAAATAAGTAAATCTAATAAATGTATGGTGGTGAAAGAAAAGCCCAGTTTCACTGAAAAAAAGACACGTCTGCATGTTTTGAAATTAAAAAACAAAACAAAACTGAAGAACTGTAGGCAGGCACTGTCCGCCTACTTTGGTGACATCACAAGTTGGACAGAAGTTGGAAGGTTGGTTGGTCTGATGAAAAGTTGGTTAGATGTGTGGAGCACTGGTAAAAAGTTGGTGAGATGTGTGGGGCACTGTTTTAGTTGAACAGACAAGTTGGATGGTTGGAAGTTTGGAGTGTTGGAGAAAAGTTGGTCTGATGTATGGCTAGCATTACTCAGACGCTGCGATCACTTCAGTCTTTTTGGTCCCAGAAATTACGTCAAACACCCACCCTGCAAACACTTGGACGCGCCTGCGTTTTACCAAACACTCCCAGAAAACGGTCAGTTGACACCCATAAAAGCCCTCTTTCTGTCAATCACCTTGCGATCGACTGTGTGAATGGATTCTTCCTTAAATTCATCGCCGATCCTCTTTGTACCCATACGACGCGCCTGCGCATTGCGGTGCATACGCAGTTTTGCCGAGTTTTAATCTGATCGCAGCGCTGCAAAAAGTTGCTAGCGAGCGATTAACTAGGAATGACCCCCTAAGTCCATACATTTCCAACCCATAAGTCCATACATTTCCAACAGTCTAGGAGCAGCAGTTCATAACCTGGGGAACTACTGGGGTACTCCTGTAATGACAGGAAGGGACATCCAGGTGATAATAAGGAATGCAGCATCCTAGGGATCTTGACTTCCATGTATCACAGTAAGACGCTGATAAAATGAAAACGTCCATTCATGTAAAAATAAAAAAAAGCACATGTGACTATAGTTTTAATGTCAATTTAAAAGTTGTTGGTTTTTAGAAAGGGTCAGGTGAGACATCTACATGGGGAATTCATTTTATTTTGGTCTTTTTTTTTAACTTTTTAATAAATCTTGGTTCAAGAAGTAAATATATTGCTGTTATACACATCACCTATACATTCTATCTAATAGCAACTATACTCGTTACGGATGTACTGCTTTGCACATGTTGGGGGGGACAAATAACGCAAATGGCCTGCCAGGGGGTACCCAGGTGGCAAATGATTGATAACCGCTGCTATAGAGTGAACCACAAATATGTGTATGGATGACCTTCAATTCAAAGCAACGCATTGCCGGTGAACACGGGTGATACCAGACTGTGCCTATATTGCCCAATATACGGTAGTGCCAACTTCGCAAGTTGTCCCGCACGGAGAACTTGCAACGCTTGAAGCATGCAGCACATCACGTACAATTGAATACCGTATTTCTTACAAATCATCATATACAACATAAAAAGAACATAAATCCCCTCCATAACCATGCACACATCATCTTCCAATACAGGTCCAGCAAACTTGTGAACTGAATGACTGCATGCAGAATGACTGACTTAGCAATCCCAATGCCAGTGCATAGGAGACACAGTGGGAATAGCACTGGGCAGGAGATGGCAGGTCCCATCCTGCATCTTTACCAGCATAACCCCTACACTGCTCATTGTCACAACGTGATGCTACCATGCAGCCAGCACACCACACACGGCGCTGACATGAATATTAATACGCAGCTCCCATGGAATCAGACAGCTGCCCCAGCAGCCTATCCTCCTCATCCACCCTGGGGCAAGGGTGCGACTCGCCCACAGCACCGGCCCGGTAGCTATCCCTTCTCCCCCGCCCCCAGCCAACACTCACACCGTCCCCATCAATATATTTACATGAGCTGAAGCAGCGACCACGGCGGCTCCGGCTAGTACGCTCCACACTTCCTGTTGCGTCCCCTCCCCACTACATTCCGGCCCACTCTCCTCCAGAGCCACGCCCACGAGAGGTAAGGCATCAAAGGGAGCGAGGCGGATGCTAGTGATCTGATTGGCTGCGGCGCATCCACGTGGGCGCTTCTCCCCACGTCTGTCCCCGCCCCTCTGGGAGACTGGGACGATTCCCTCCTTGGCGACCGCAGACGTGGAAACAATGAAAGTGATGCGGTCGGGAGGGAATTAGGGAATGAGGGGCGTGTCACACACACACATATACACACACACACACTCACATTACTGCTGTATATTATGTAGTGTGTGACAGTGGAAAATATGACCATATTGCTAGCAAAGACTACTGGTATAAGCAGCAATTCTGGAAAATGAGAGTTCTGCAAGAGAAGGTGATATTTGTGCAACACACACATGTGCTGTATGATCTAGAGCACTGATCTGACACTACAGCACTTCCTAGGATACTCACATGCAATACCTGGAAATAAAATAACTGCATTTATAAGCAGAGCCCTTTGTAAATGTGCCTGGCAGTTGTCACATAACCCCAATATACCACAATATTCTGGTTTTCATGGGTGGAACTCCTGGTTCATCCCACTGGGGCCCCCTGAGAGTAATACACACTGGCCAATTACACTGAAAGATATGAACGATCTCGTTCATTAATGAACGAGATTTCTCTTCCTTCCTAGAGGATACTGAGGTCTATTAAGTCGCATGGGGTATAGATGGGTCCACTAGGATCCATGGGCACTTTAAGAATTTGATAGTGTGGGCTGGCTCCTCCCTTTATGCCCCTCCTACCAGACTCAGGTTAGAAAATGTGCCCGGAGGAGGCGGTCACGCCGAAGAGCTTCTGAAGAGTTTTCTGCATTTATTTTATATGTTTGCTATTTTCAGGCAGGGCTGGTTAGCACCAGCCTGCCTGCTTCGTGGGGGGGGGGGGGGGACGGCCCAACCTCTTGAAGGGTTAATGGTCCCGTTCCCCGCTGACAGAACACTGAGCTCCTGAGGGAACTATTCGCAAGCCCCACCAAGGCGAGTGCAGGGCCGTCTTAACAGCAGTGTAGGCCCCTGGGCACAGCAATGCACTGGGCTCCCTACTTATCCTCTAGCGGTAGGGGTGGGGGGTGCTATCAGCAGCAGCTTTGATGTCCCGCGGGCAGTAGGGGGTGTTCTATCTTCTGCTCAGCATTTAGGACCTGCAGCAGTAATTTCTGCTAATTACTCCTTTACTGCACAGATGGGGCTAAACTGTAGAAGGGGGCATTGGGCTAAATGAAGGGGCCCCGGTATATGGCTTCCAGGGTGGTAAGGGGTGTTTAATATGTAGGGGAGTGGTGGATAGTGGAGTGGGCTTAATATTCATAACTAGGTGCTTCATCGCGCCCTACGGGCGCTCTTCACACCGTCGCAAGGGGCTACGCCCCCTTAACCCTTGCATGCCTTTCTGGGGGTCAATATTTGTATTATATGGAGTATTACCTGCATTCCTTTGTTAGTGGTTAAATATTGCACAATGAAAGGGCGTGCGATGGTGAAGGAGGCGCAGCCCCTTGCGACGGCGTGAACAGCACCTGCAGGGCACGATGTACAGAATGTAGCGGGTGCGGGGGGGACTGCGGATGGGGGAGGGTGTCTGTAGATGCTGCGGTGGGGGAGGGTCGGATGGGGAAGGGTCGGGAGGTGCTGTGGGTGGTGGAGGGGCAGAGGAGTGGGGGCTGCAGATGGGGGAGGGGTCCGGAGGCACTGCAGGTGGGGGAGGGGCAGGGGTGCCACGGGTGGGAGAGGGGCAGGTGTGGGGATGTTGCGGATGGGTGAAGGGTTCCGGAGGTGCTGTGGGATGGGGGTGCCGGGGGTGGGGTAGGGGTCTGCTGGTGCCGTGGGTAGGGGAGAGGCAGGTACGGGTGGTGCAGCGGATGGGGAAGGAGGTCCGGAGGTGCTGCAGGTGGTGGAGGGGCAAATGCGGGGGTGCCATGGGTGGGGGAGGGGGGGGGGGGGGCGCGGATGGAGGAGGGTTCTGCAGATGCTGCGGGTGGAGGGGGGCAGGTGTGGGGGGAGACATATATGGGGGGTGGATGGTGGAGGGGGTCTGGAGGTGCTGTGGGTGGTGAAGAGGCGGAGGAGTGGGAGCCGCGGGTGGTGTAGGGGGTCTGGAGGCTGTGCGTGTGGGGGAGGGGTGGAGTGCCGCATGTGGTGGAGGGGAAGGTGCAGAGGTGTGGTGCATTGGGGAGGGGTCTGGAGGCGCTGCGGGTGCTGTACCTGCCAAAAAGGTAGTTGGAGGGTATGCAGTAACAGGGCCAGGACAGGGGTGACAGAGTCAGAACAGGGGTGACGGGGCCAGGACAGGGGTGACGGGGCCAGGACAGGGGCGACGGGGCCAGGACAGAAATGACAGGTACAGGATAGGGGTGACAGGGCCAGGGTAGGGGCGGCAGGACCAGGACAGGGGTGACAGGGCCAGTATAGGGTTGACAGGGCAAGCACAGGGGTGACAGGGCCAGGATAGGGGTAACAGGGCCAGGATAAGGGTGACAGGGCCAGGATAAGGGTGAAAGGTCCAGGATAAGGGTGACAGGGCCAGGATAACAGTGACAGGGCAAGGCCAGGGGTGACGGGTACATGACAGAACACAGGGCACGGGAGAGATTGGTATTAGGGACAGAACAGTGGTGACAGACAGATGTGTCTTACCGGAGTCACTGCTGCTGACTGCTGCTGTTCCACTCCAACCTGTTGGGATCTGCTGCTGGTGGAGACTTGGCATGGCTGACTCTCTCAGGCTGGAGTCCTGCTTCCTCTGCCCGTCCGCTCCCTCCCCCCCTCCTCAGTCACACACCGCAGACCTCGCGCAGCTGCCGGGCAGTGTGGTAAGGGGAGACTGGGAGTGACTGGTTAGCCCCCAGGAGACGCTGCGGCTGGAGGGAGGAGGGGGTCATAGCATGCACGCGGCGCGGACCTCTTGGCAGCTGGGCACTGTGGTAAGGGGAGACTGGGAGTGACTGGTTAGTTCCCAGGAGTCACTGCGGCTAGAGGGAGGAGGGGGTCGGAGCCTGCAAGCAGCTCGGATTTCTGCAGCGCTACCCGCCGGCTAAATTGTGTGAAGGAGCTGGGCGCACCTCACTGCGGGTGGCAGCGCTGCAGCTAGCGGTGGGGTTGCCGGGGCTGGAGATAACAGAGGCAGTACGGAACCTGCACTGCGGCAGGTGCCCCACAAAACTGCAGCTAAGAAGCGTGGAGTGTGCCAGAAAGTGACGCTCCTCAGCGCCAGAGAGACCCTGCTGAGTGTCCTGATGTGGGGGGTCAAGCACACAGTGAGCCGGTGCCTGTCTGTCTGTACGGCATACCCCCTCACACACCCCCATACCTCCCAACTGTCCCGATTTTCGCGGGACAGTCCCATTTTTTGGGGTCTGTCCCGCTGTCCCACCCGCGGGTCGCAGTGTCCCGCGGTGGGGGGGGGGGGCAGTTGGGAAGCTCCTGTACTTGCTGTTCTGCTTAGCAGAGCAGCGGTGAATAGTGGAGACAGAGGGAGAGGGGGCATCAGGGGGTACGGATTAAGGGGGGGTTCCAGCAGCAGAGCCGAATTAAGGGGTGGGGGCAGGGGGTACGTACCGTTGGACCCACAGTTTTAGGGGGCCCCCCCGGCTCGAGTAGCTCTGTCCCAGCTCAGAAGCTCCCCCGTCCTGCCAGCAACAGCAGCAGCATTGTCCTACAGTCAGCACACGCTGCTGCGTGTTGGCAGGTCTGTGGTGTTGCAGGGAGGCAGCAGTCTCCCTGCTTTCTTCTGCCTGTGCGGGTGTGTAGGGGGGAGCGACCACCTCCTCTGTATTTAGCCCTAGCTGAGGGGCCAAAATTCCATTTAAAAAACAACAACAGGAATTTGCATAAGGGGGCGTGGCCCCGCATCCCGCGATTAGGCCACGCCCCAACCCCACAGCAGGCTCAGCAATGAGATAGGGCTCCCCTGTCTCAAGTGCCCTGGGCCCCCTGGACTCATAATCAGCCCCTGGGGGCATGCCAGCAGCTCACAGAGTGCTGGGCATGCCCCCTCACTGACGAAAACAGGGACCCTCCCGTGAAGCCACGCCCCCTTTTCGCCGAGTGTGTGTCCCTCCTTCTGCCTGAAGAAAGCTCCTGAAGAAAGCTGGGAGGTATGTACCCCTGCCTGTGCCATGCCCATACCATCTGCTTCTGCTCCTAGTCTCCTGTAGATTTGGCCAGATCTGTGACTCATTTGACTAACTCCGCCCAGTGTTGTGACTCCGCCCAGCGTTAGCAAATGAATCACAAAGTCACAGATCTGGGCTATTATATAGGAGATTTTCTGGTGGGAGGGCAGCTTGCTTGACTGCAGATATATCAAGTTCCTAAAATTAGATTTCTTAGCTTTGAATGGGATAAAAAAGAAACTAGAGTAGAGTCCCACCTTTCAGGCGATATTGGGGACTTGGGGATCAGAGTTCAGGAGCCAGAGCAATTCACCAATGCAAATATAAAACTGCATACCAGGCGTGTGAAGCTGGAGCAGGGACCAGCTGCTGGAAGGCTGATATCTCTGGTTCTGGGCATAGTAGAGACAAGCTGCCAATGTCTTCCAAAAGGGGAGAGTTCCAGCTTTTGGAGTATACGGTCAGAAAAACTCTAAGTCAGACAGAAAGAACCCGAGATATCTGCCTGGGAAGAGCAATTAACAGGCTTGGATGGGGACCACTGCTTTCAAGTCGGATATCTCCAGTTCCCCAGGGCCGATTTAAAAAAAATCTGGTACCCCTGGAAGAGGGTACCCTCAGCTATCAGACTAGGGCCCATATACTCATGGGGCCCTTGGGCAAGAGCCCATTGAGCCCATACGAAAAGACGGCCCTGGGCGAGTGTACATTCCAGCAGCACGCCGCCACCCCTAACAGATCCAGAAGAATGAAGAGTGGTGAGTACTGAGCCAGCGTCCCGGTTAGCGGGGTGCCGGCCATTACAGCGGCATGAGGGTACGGAGACGCATGCCTTCTAAACGGGGCGGAAAGCGTCTCCAGACACCGTACACAACCTTAAAACGATTTCTGTCCATTTTAAGCACCAAATTCTTCAGCCAGTATAAAAAAAGCGGGAAGACAGAGTGCTATGGAAGGGGCGGGGCTTCACTATGAGAGGATCCAGCAGCTCACCAGTGCCATTTTCCCTCTGCAGTGGACACAGACGCTGACTGCCAGGGACGCACAGCTCATCCAGTGTGACTCCAAGTTACCTCATCAGTACCAGGGGGTCATAGCAGGGGTGGAGCGATTACTAGTGTACTAAGGGGCAGATTTATTAAGCTTGGTGGAAGGTGATAAAGCACCAGCCAGTCAGCTCCTGTCATTTTTCAAACCCAGCCTGTGACATGGAAGTTAAAATCTGATTGACTGGTCCTTTATCACCTTCCACTTTATCACTTCACCAAGCTTAATAAATCTGCCCCTGTGTCCCCTATCAAGGTACTTAGTCTGCGACCCGGCTAAGCTTGGCATTAGCGGCAAGGGTGCGGTGGGAGCTGGCTCCAACCAACTCTGTGTCTCCCTGAAGGGCTCTTTGTGGGTTAATTGTGCTTAAACTTTGTGTGTGTGTGTGTGTGTGTGTGTGTGTGTGTGTGTGTGTGTGTGTGTGTGTGTGTGTGTGTGTGTGTTTACATTATGTCAGGCAAAGAGTGTGTTTCTTGTACAGTGGAGTGTTCCTCTTCACCAGGGGGCTCACTACTGGGTACTCAGGGTTAACAGACTAGCGGGGCTGAACGGGAATGGGTTAATTCTCTGAAAAGAATGATCTCCACTTTTTCTACAAAATTGTCCCGCAATGAGAAAGAGACGCAATACTTAAAAACAGACTGTGGCTGAGTTTATGAGCAGAGACTCAGGGGGACATTTACTAAGCAGTGATAAGAGCAGAGAAGTGAGCCAGTGGAGAAGTTGCCCATGGCAACCAATCATCACTGAAGTAACATCTATAATTTGCATACTATAAAATGATACAGAGCTGCTGATTGGTTGATGGGGCCATTCTCCACTGGCTCACTTCTCCGCTCTTATCACTGCTTAGTGAATGTCCCCCTCAGTCCCCAAAACATCGTCTCAATCCCCTCCCATTTGTCCGCAAATGCGATCTCTGGCCCATATCTTGCGGTCTGACGCTGAAGGGTCAGACTTGGAGGAGGGTGAGGTAGACTTGGAGTGGTGGGGATGCGGCTCTGTCACAGGGAATAGAGGTTCTTATAGAAGCTATCAGAGATGTTCTGCATATTCCTGATAAGGTGTCAGAGGAGTGTGAGGAATCTTATTTTAATGTAAAAAAGAGGTCCTCAGTCACTATTCCTGTGTCAAAGGAACTGAATGCCCTGTTTGAAGAAACGTGGGTTAATTCTGATAAGACATTTCAGATCCCTGAAAGGTTGCTCTCCTCTTTTCCCTTTCCTCTGGAGGATAGGAAAAAATGGGAAAATCCACCTATAGTGAACGCATCAGTCTCTAGGCTGTCACGAAAAATTGTATTCGCTGTTCCTGGGGCAGCTTCCTTTAAAGACACGGCTGATCGTAAAATTGAGACTACACTCAAATCATTGTACACAGCTGCTGGGGTGGCCCAAAGACCCATTATTGCATGTGCGTGGATCACAAAAGCCATTGCAAAATGGTCAGGGAACCTAATTGAGGGGTTAGATTTCTTGTCTAGGGGGGATGTTGTTTTACTCCTGCAGCATATACAGGACTCTGCAAACTTTATAGTGGAAACCATAAAAGAGATAGGCTTGCTTAACGCACGCACCACCGCTATGGCAGTGTCGGCACGCAGGGGCTTGTGGCTATGCCAGTGGACTACTGACGCGGACTCCAGGAAAGGCGTGGAAGGCCTACCATTCACAGGAGAGGCCTTGTTTGGAGATGAACTAGACAAATGGATCTACACAGCTACTGAGGGTAAGTCTACGTATCTTCCTTCCGCAGCCCCCCCCCCCCCCAACCAAGAAGACTTGTTCAGCTTCTAAGTTACAGTCCTTTCGGGCAGCCAAGTTCAAGGACAAATCCAGAGGTGCTTCTACGTCCTCCAGCGGCGCAGGAGGTAAACCACGCAATCCAGCAACTGCAGGTGCTCAGGACCAGAGCCCAGGCTCTGATTTCTCAAAGACTTCAGCATGACGGTGGACCACAATGCCTGGAAGGCTGTCAGGTGGGAGCCCGACTACAATTCTTCAGTCAGATCTGGTCAAGTTCTTGACAGGATCCCTGGGTCATAGATCTTATTTCCCAGGGCTACAGACTGGAGCTCCAAAAGCTCCCACCTCACAGATTCTTCAAATCAGGCTTGCCAGTTTCACAAAAGGCAAGTATACCTTTACAGTATGCCATCTTAAAACTGGTACAGACTTTGGTCATTGTTCCAGTTCCACCTCATCTGCTCAACAAGGGTTACTATTCCAACTTGTTCGTAGTACCGAAACCGGACGGTTAGGTAAGACCGATTTAGAACCTCAAGTTTTTGAACCCGTACTTACGGGTGTTCAAATTCAAGATGGAGTCTCTGAGAGCGGTAATCTCAGGTCTGGAAGAGGGGGAATTCCTAGTGTCTCTGGATATCAAGGATGTGTACCTTCACATTTCCGATCTAGCCGCCTCATCAGGCCTATCTACGGTTTGCACTGCAGGAATGTCACCACCAGTTCCAGGCCCTGCCCTTTGGTCTCTCCACGGCACCGAGGGTGTTCACCAAGGTGATGGCAGAGATGATGTTTATACTCCACAAGCATGGAGTGAACATAATTCCGTACCTGGACGATCATCTGATAAAGGCACCGTCCAGGAAAAGGTGGCTGGACAGCATTGGTCTCTCAACCAAACTCCTCTAGGATCACAGGTGGATTCTGAACCTTCCAAAATCTCACCTAGAGCCAACAAGGAGGCTCCTATTCCTGGGAATGATACTGGACATGGAGTCGCATAAAGTGTTCCTTCCGTTGGAATAGACATTGGTGATCCAGTTGATGGTACGGGAAGTCCTGAAGCCAACCCGGGTGTCGGTACATCTGTGCATTCGCCTTCTGGAGAAAATGGTGGCCTCTTACAAGGCTCTTCAATACGGAAGGTTTCATGCAAGATTCTTCCAGCTAGATCTGTTGGACAAATGGTCTAGATCGCATCTTCACATGCACCAGAGGATCCGTCTGTTGCCAAAAGCTAGGATCTCCCTTCTTTGGTGGCTACAGACTTCTCACTTCGTTGAGGGTCGGAGGTTCGGAATTGAGAACTGAGCCCCGCGCTCGTTCATCATTGGTGCCGGCTCGTTTAAACATTCAAACCAATATGGAGAATCTCATCCATGTTAGCATGCAGGGCTATGGAGCCAGGGTCAGGGGGAGCCCTGTCCACCCCACCCCCCCGCCACCGGGTCACCCGTATTGGCCGTCAGGCACCTCGGCAATTGTGTAGGGCCCTTAAGGGGCCCTAACGCTCATCATTAGGGTGGGTACACGCTAGCATGATGTTGGGGCAATTTGCTGTATCGTCACAATAAATCGTTTACGTCATGCCATGTGTATGCACTATTGCGCACACCTGGTCGTATGCGACTTCTGGTTGGCCGTGCTGCGTGGCCAATTGGAAGATATGACTCGGTGCAGTGTAATTGATGGCAGAACAGGAGTTGTTCCATCGCTCATTTACATCGGGCTAGTGTGTATCAGCAATCTGGCATGGTGCGGAGCGGAGGTAAATCACCATGACCATGAGCTCGATTGCTGGTCGTCCTATTGTGTACCCCCCATTAATGATCCATAGTGATGTCAGCTCTCAGAATGTTGGCTGTCAGTAGCTGCTACCCGTACGGGATTGCCTTGGACAATCCAGTCCTGAAAGGGATGGGCTGCTGCGCATGAGCTACCTGCTGGGGACTCGGGAAGGTAATCTTGCGAGTGCCACAGGGGTCCTCAGTCCAGTCTATCCGCTGCTGCCCAGACTGCAGGTCACCCACTGCTTCTCCCTGTTCATCTTCTCCCCAGCACCCTCTGCTCTGCCTGTTACCTTCTCCCATCACCTTGTGCATCTCCCCATTACCCTCTGCCTATCACCCGCTCCCTGTCACCCACTGCCTCTCCCCATCACCCTCTGCCTCTCCCCATCATCCTCTGCCTGTCACCCTCTGCAAGCAAACCCAAGAAGCTATGCTGACATAAGACACTGTTGAGTTTAAAGGGGGTACAGATTAATATTATTCTATTAAATAAGGCACAGATAATTATTATTATTATTATTATTATTATTATTGTTGTTATTATTATTATTATTATTTAATTAAAAGGGTCAGATATTTTTATTAGACACTGGTATGCTGTATGTATTGTTTGGAGGTCATGTGATGCACTGGTGTGTGCCATATTATGAACTCAGTGTGGGGCCTAGAAAGGAGAGGACCCAAAGCATAGTTTTGCACCTGGGCACATCACTTGCAAGTTCCGCCACTGCTGCGTATCCTGCTTTTAGCCTCTTCCAAAGCTGAATCCATACTAAGCGGGTCATTTAGCTTGCATCGCGATGCAAGCTTATTTTTTGCAAATGACCCCTGTGGGCGCATGTGCAGGGGGTCCTGCAGTAATTGCAAACGCCTCTGCCTGATTGACAGGCAGAGGCATTCGCAAGGTGGCAAAGCTCCGCTTTCTAGGCGGAAACAGAGCATTGCGGGGGTTGCGCTTAACCAATGGGGCCGTGGTGAAATGAACAGGTGGTGTGCCGTCAGCGTTTTCGGGGCGGCTGCGCAAAATTACAAATAGCAGGGGGTCTCGTGCTGTCGCAGCCAGGCTGCGCCGGCAGGAGGCATCTGCAATTTCAATGGTCATGCTGTATTTGCGGCGCAATCGCAATTTCAGCGTGATCGCAGTGGGTGGGCGATGGGCTGCATGCTGGGCGGCATAGCATGTGATTCAAAGGATTGCAAATTCTGCTAAAAAGCTGAATTTGCAATTCTTACTGAATAACCCCCTAAATTCAAACACACGCACACCCAGAAGAGCCAGGAGCCATACTAAATATATAGAAAGGCTGGACTCATACAACACATATAGCAAAAGCCGGATCTACAGTAAATACATAGGAGAACTTGGATCCATGCTAAGTATATTAAAATACCCGTATCCATACTATGGGGTATATTTACTAAAGTTTTGGTTTGTAGAAGTGGAGATGTTGCCCATAGCAACCAACCAGATTTTAGCTATTATCTTCTAGACGGTGCCAGATAAATGATAAGTACAATCTAATTGGTTGCTATGGGCAACATGTCCACTTTCAAAAAACTGCACCTTAGTAAATATGCTCCTAAGGGGATACGGTCATGTGTCTGCCACTCAGGATCCCGGTGGTCACCATGCCGACGTCGAGTTCCCAAGCAATGAAAATACCGGCAGACATAATGCCGACCCACAGGGACTATTCCCACTCGTGGGTGTCCAGAACACCCATAGAGTGGGAATAGAACCTGTGGCAAGCGCAGCTAGCCACCGAGCCCAGCCGCAAGGAGCTTTGCTGCGCTTACCACCCCCCCCCCCCCAACCCCCCCCCCCCCCCCGCATTCTGCTGCTGGGATCCCAGGGTCGGTATGCTGACCGCCGAAATCACGTGCGCCGGTCTCCCAGCCCCAGCCACAACCCCCATCCCTAAGTATAGTGAAAAAGCTGAATCCACACTAAAGTCACGCAAACACAACCAGACAAGCCGGATCCATCCTAAATACATAGGAAAAGCAGGATCCATATTAAGCATTTGTAAAAATCCGGGACCACATTAAGTCTATAATAAGAACCGGATCCACAGTAAGGGCCTGATTCTGTGTCGCACACAATCCACATTTAATGTTGAGGTGCACTTTTCATACATATATATGTATATAAAACACAATTCCCAAGTGCGCTATATTCGTTGACTGTTTATTCAAAATTTCTTCCAAGATGGACCCAATAAGTATAGACTGCAAATTGGAGAATTCTTAAAGTTCAACAAGAGGCTCAAGGCCAATTAGTACCAATTATTGGTTTATTAACACATGTTTTAAACATACATGTTTTAAAAAAGTTGTAAATTTGTATAGCATTGAGAAATGTTCAGAATATGATGATGGCAAGTTAGATCCTCCCTCACCTTGTGAGCTCAAAAGGGACAATCTTCACAAACTGGATTGCTAACTCATGGCTGACAAACCCTATGCGTTTCGTCTTATCGGCTTCATCAGGGGTAGTTCAATAATAAAGGCAGGACTGAAATTGAAGTTGTAATAGTATATTCCAATGGTCATGCAGCAACCTTAATATATCTTTTTTCTTTCTTTCTTTTTTTTAAACATATGTTGATTAGTTTAACACTTTTTAACACGTTTTTGTTTACAACATAATTCCAATTTATAGAAGTAGACCTTCCATGAGATGGTCTATGAAAACTGGTCCCCTGTATGGTCCACAAAGAAGCCTCCACTGGGAGCATAGCGCTCTGGCGAAAGATTTCTCTGTATTCATACTGTGAATACATTAGTACAGAGAGTCGATGCATGTCTACTAACCCTTTAAAAAAAGAACATATGTAAAGACTGTGTCGCCACTATCAGCCACAAGCCATAACGCTAAATAACAATGCAACTGATACATTTATAGAAGACCACTGTAAGAATGTAGATATATTTTTTTATTACAGTGAACACATTAAATAAATAATAACAGTTCTCTGGAGCAAAGGGGTACAAAACGTCATAAAGAGTACACACTACACAGTATAAGAATATCGACATAGAAATAGTGGAAGTAGTGCTTTGCTGTCAGTTCATCCTGACTCTGGATTCCATCCATTGTAGTGCCAGAGCTACAGATACACCCCCGGCCACTGAGGATGATCAGCCTTAACATCGGAGCCACTGTGTAGCTTGTACCCAGGTGTGTAGCTATACCAGAGACGGATCTAGACTTTTCTTTTAGGGGGGGCGCTTTACTGTTTAATCTTGACTCCTCCCACTCTCTAGTCCCAACTCCTCCCATTTGCAATCCTAACTCCTCCTCTCTCAATTCCTGAAAAACTGAACTTTTTGAGTGAGACTGAGATAGTGCTTTGTGATTGTTCTATGTACATGTTACTGTGCTGTGGGATAATTGTATTTATTAGCCCTAGTACCCACACACCTGCAAGTGAGGGGCATATGCTCTATAACCCTTGCTCTCCTGGCTCCTCTGTGCTGCTGTGGTATAGGCTGCAGGACAGCGTTCTGCCTCAGGTTCTCCCTGGAGAGCTCTCTTCAGCTCAAAAGTGGGTGTGGCTATGACTGTGTTAGGGGGGGGGGGGCGGTCGCCCCCTTCGCCCCCCCCCTAAATCTGGCCCTGAGCTATACCTATGAGAGCCTCATAGCAAAAGTTTCATAATGTGAGCGCCCACCGGCTGGCAGCATGACTGGGTTCAAGGAGAAGGCTGGACCCCAGATCTTGTACCATTGGCTACCCTGGGCTTAAGGTGCCCATACACCTAAAGATTTATCTTCCAATCTGGCTGGTTGGAATGAAAATCTGGTAATGGATGTGAGCAAATTACATGGATGGGAGCAAATGACAGATGACCATTTCAAATGTCATTTGCTACCATCCATTACCAGATTTTCGTTCCAACCAACCAGATTGGAAGATAAATCTTTAGGTGTATGGGCACCTTACACCTTTCAATTTTTCTCTGTTGCCAGTAACTATCCTTATTTACTGTCCGATAGTATGAAACAAAGTAGCAGCACTGTTGTGGTAATAATATAACCAAATTATAAATTAAATGAAAAATCTATTATCGATACACAGTAGATAGCAATATAATGTCAATGTAAATGGCTTAACTCTAAGTCAAATAATTAAACTTTTAATAGAAGAAATACAATGTGTCATAATAAATATAACTAGGGGCTGATTAAGAGAGGAGGAGGCCAATGTGCAGAATCCATGCAAGCCCACTCCTCTCCATCATCGGCTGCAGCGCTGTAGACTTTGGCTTTGTGCCAGAGTATGTTGCGCATGCTCAGGTCTCTGGGAAAATGGCGCCAGGGCTTTATCCCCAGAGACGTATCTACTACACATGCACAAGTCACAGGGAAAATGGCCCAGAGGCCATTACAAAAATAAAGTCTGTGCAGATTATGTTTTAGCAAGAAATTTTGCAGGTAGGATAAATGGCTGACGGTGATCACAGGCTGGAAGAAGACATCCACAGAAGAAAATGGTCCAGATATGGTCCCACGGCCAGGGCCGTCTTTTCGTATGGGCTCAATGGGCTCTTGCCCAAGGGCCCCAAGAGAATAAGGGCCCTAGGCTGATAGCTGAGGGTCCCCTCTTTCCAGGGGTACCAGATTTTTGAAAATCGGCCCTGGGGAACCAGAGATATCTGACTTGAAAGCAGTGGTCCCCATCCAAGCCTGTTAATTGCTCTTCCCAGCCAGATATTTCGGGTTTTGTCTGACTTTGAGTATTTCTAAGGGTATAAGCCAAAAGCCGGGACTCTCCACTTTTAGTGGACACTGGCAGCTTGTTTCTACTATGCCCAGAACCAGAGATATCAGCCTTCAAGCAGCTGGTCCCTGCTCCAGCTCCACATGCCTAATATGCAGTTTTAGATTTTCGTTGGTGAATTGCTCTGGCTCCTGAACTCTGATCCCCAAGTCCCCAGAACCTTCTGAAAGGTGGAACTCTGTAGTATTTTATTCCAAAGCTAAGAAATATATTTTCAGGAACTTGAGATATCTGCAGTCAAGCAAGCTGCCCTCCCACCGTAAAATGATATTAAGCCCACTCCACTAGTCACCCCTCCCCTACGTATTAAACACCCCCTACCACCCTAGAAGTCATGTACCAGGGCTTCTTCATTCAGCACAATGACCCCTTCTACAGTTTAGCCCATCTGTGCAGTAAAGGAGTAATTAGCAGAAATCACTGCTTCTGGTCCTATATGCTGAGCAGAAGATAGAACACCCCCTACTGCCCGCGGGACATCAAAGCTGCTGCTGATAGCTCCTCCCACCCCTACCGCTGGAGCATGGGTAGGGGGCCCAATGCATTGCTGTGCCCAGGGGCCCACACTGCTGTTAAGACGGCTCTGCCCACGGCGTCTCATTGTGCAAACAAGAAACAGGTGTGACATGTATATCTATACAATCAACCAATCCATTTTTCACAACTATAATGAAGGGGGGGGGGGCTATTTAATTAGCCCTCTGGCAGGCGAAGCAAAATCCCTGAAAACAGCACCATTTTTGTCCGGAAATTGACTGTTTCTACTGGAAACACACACTGAACCTGTGTGTTTTCAGGACCCTTTTTTTTTTTTTTTTTTTTTTGTGGGCAACCTTCTTGGATAGCCTGAAAAAAAAATGATCAAAGAAACATAGAGAATAACTGCAAAAAACGTCAGTTTTTCGCTGCTGATGTTTCTTCGAGTCAGAGACATACAGTGAGGTAAATGGCTGAGGAGGCACTGGCTAATACCAGGGCCAGATTTACACACAATGGGGGTAATTCTGAGTTGATCGCAGCAGGAATTTTGTTAGCATTTGGCCAAAACCATGTGCACTGCAGGGGGGGCAGATATAACACGTGCAGAGAGAGTTAGATTTGGGTGTGGTGTGTTCAATCTACAATCTAAATTGCAGTGTAAAAATAAAGTAGCCAGTATTTACCCTGCACAGAAACAAAATAACCCACCCAAATCTAACTTTTTCTGCACGTTATATCTGCCTCCCCTGCAGTGCACATGGTTTTGCCCAACTGCTAACAAAATTCCTGCTGCGACCAACTCAGAATTACCCCCCATATAAGGCCAAGGATGCATTTGGGCATTACACACAGGTGCAGCAGTATATACTGCTGGAAATTTGGTGAGATTTGATCAGAGATGTGCAGAAAAGGTAGGCAGTGCCTCCCTGCCACAGACTTTTTACTCCAGAGTTTTGACTATAAAAATGATTAGAATAATACAAAGAAAATATTTCTAATATATTCTTTGTATTTTCATACACTTTATATAGTCAAACCTCTGGTGTATACTGCAGTATGACAGAAAAGGCTCTGCCTCACCTCCCCGCATGTCACTGTATCACGGATAATTGAATACTGGTCTCAGAAAGGAGTTGATGGTGTTGCTCAGTAAAAATAACTGAGGTGTAAAAAAAAGTCCACAATAGATGTTCTTAACCTAATTCATTCATAAAAAAATGACCATGACTAATAAGGTTTTGTGAAAAATGGTTGCCATTTAAGTGGTTAAGATGGAAAAGATTTCCATTGTGTTAATAAAGAGGCAGCAGCTGCAGTGCTTTGTCAGTGATTTATATTTGCTGCGTTTAGAGCAGAGGAGAGGAAAGAAACAGGCTTCTGTGACATTACGCTTTCATTGTATTGTGTGGTCCTGGAAGGTCAGTATGGTTTTACATGCTCATTGCCCGCTTTTAGAGAGAGCACGGCGTATATCTCTGACAGAGCTGGGGTGAAACGCCTGTTTGATTTCTCCCTGTAACCTTGACTGCTGTCCAATGTCAAATACGAAGTCAAACCACTGAAATAACATATCCATTGAGCTCAAACCAAATGCCACAAGTTCCTGAATCACACATATGCTAATGCCTTGTGTTTTTTCTCTTCAGACTGTAATCACTTGTCTTGTGTGTGCAGTTTTGAGAAATATTAAACATTGAACATCACACATTGGGCAGGAACACATTAGCTAGTATAAGAAAAAGTGCACCTTTCTGCTTATCTGTCCTTTTTATTATAAAAGCAGCATGGGAAAATGCGGGGGAAGGGGAGGGCTCGGTTGCCTGGTATCCCCTCTCCTTTTGGACCAGTTGGTCCTAATCTGATGTCTATATTCTACAATTCTGTGAATGGTAAACTGGTGAGCAGTCTACTACTATCCAACATTATTTTGTAACAGATTAATATAACTGGTATCCCCCTAATGCAACTGTCCTTTATGTGTTGAATAATTTATGCTGCTTTGTTTTTTAGCAGGACTAAAAATAATGTGAAAATAAACAGCTTTTTGCAAAATAATATATATATATATATATATATATATGGGAAGCAGTTTCCCGATGAACGGGATCCTGGCTGTCGATATACCGACGCCGGGATCCCGAGGGAGGACACAATCCCGGCGTCAATATACTGACACCAAACAGGATGCTGGCATCAAAATACAGACAGCCGGCATCCCGATCTTCCTGACAGAGGGACGCGCTGCCGTCCTGCAGCGGGGGTTAGGGGGAGGTTATGTTTAGGCAGCAGAAGGGGAGTTAGGCTTAGAGTGCAGGGTTAGGCACCTTGGGGGTAATTCCGAGTTGATCGCAGCAGCAAGTTTGTTAGCAGTTGGGCAAAACCATGTGCACTGCAGGGGAGGCAGATATAACATGTGCAGAGAGAGTTGGATTTGGGTGGGTTATTTTGTTTCTGTGCAGGGTAAATACTGGCTGCTTTATTTTTACACTGCAATTTAGATTTCAGTTTGAACACACCCCACCCAAATCTAACTCTCTCTGCGCATGTTATATCTGCCCCCCCCCCCCCTGCAGTGCACATGGTTTTGCCCAACTGCTAACAAATTTGCTGCTGCGATCAACTCGGAATTAGGCCCCTAGTGGGGAGGGTTAGGTTTAGGCAGCGGGGAAGGGAGGGTTAGGGTAGAGGACCTAGGGAGGAGGGCTAGGGTTAGGCAACACCGCGGAGAGTTAGGGTTAGGCACCCACAAGGGAGGGTTAGGGTAGGGAAAAGAAGAGGTTTAGGGGGCTAAATTGGGGGCTGTCATTATTATGATGGATGGGAGGCCGTTGTCGGTATACTGACAGCCGGCATCCCGTCCATCGGTAACTCATACTGAATATATATATATATATATATACAGTCATTAGTTTTGGTTATGGATCAATAGGTTGGCAGTCAGAAGGTTGACAATGTTTAATTCGACACCAAATAGTCGACATGCCGAAGGTTGACATGGTTCAACAGGGTCGACAGTTAAATGGTCGCCACATGAAAAGGTTGACATGAGTTTTAGATTTTTTTTTATGTCAAAATTTAACTTCCAAATTCCCAATTGTAGTACATGTGGATGGTAAAGTATGAAAAAGTGCTAAAACTTAAATAAAACAAAACAAAAAAAATCATGTCAACCATTTCATGTGTCGACCATTGTCATGTCGACCATTTCTACCCCCGACCCTTTGACCATGTCGACCATATGCACGTTGACCATTTGGTGTCGACCTTTTAACTGTCGACCTATTATCCGGATACCGTTACTGTATTTTTTATTTCCCACATTAGAACATAAATATGCTGACACAATAAGATAATCCTAGACAGTGACGGCTAACCAGCACAAGTCACTATGCCAAACAAGCTTGCCGGACCATACGTCTAATAGATGGAGATGTCTGTAGATACAGTATCTTAAAATATAAAATAACTTGGAATTATACATTAATAAGAACAAGAAAGAGTGAAGGTGATGTCCAGGGGGGGTGCAAGAGGGAATATCTTGTTAACTCAGGGTAGTGTGAGTTGGAAAGATGAGGATGTCTTGGTGGAACCCTGGTGATGAATTGTGTAGATGAGTCGTGGATGATATCAGAAGCTATGGTCAGGGGGAGGTGGTGTTTAATGTATTGTGCATGGTGGGATGTGTGTGAAGGGGATTCCTTAAACTACATCCATGGAAACCTGGTGGCGGAAATGTCTGAAGAAGTCATTAAGGTGAAACCAACATTTAATGGAGGGTGGAGAAGACGGTCACAAGTGAGCTGGAATTAGAGCTTTAACTTCATTATTCAAATGTTGGGATATTAAAGCAGGAATATAAACAGAAACCAGGGTCAGCATCCATTCCAAAATAAATTGTTAATCTGTGTAATTACAGTATTCAAAAAGAAAGCCAACGTGGGGCACTTCGACCAACCATGAACACTAGGGTAGTATCTGGAGTAGCGTTTACAACTCTATAAGGGTAATGTTCTCTCTAATCTGTTTCCCACCTGTAGTCTGTCAGTTTATTGCCCTGTGTTGTTCTTTAGATATGTCATCTTACAGTTACTACACCATTGAGATGACATTTTTTACTGTTACTGTCTATATACTATGTATGACCCGGCGGATACATCATGGCTCCTTTAAAATAAAGGATAATAATAATAATAATAATAATAATCTGTAAAGTAGCTTTAATTGTGTTTATTACCAGGATACCTAGGGGCCCATTTATAATTCCATATTTGCGGCTATAACTAACAGGTGTTAGCCGTAAATATGAAGTAACGCCTGAATGTAAGAAGGAGGGATGGCAGCAGGTTTCTCCAATACCTCCTGCGATCCTTCCATTACTGCTCGCAGCTGCATTCCCCCTTAGGTATTTATGGGGGATGCAAAGCTGCCAGATTTAGCAATATCCAAAATGTAATGCATTCCAGATATTAGTTCCCGCAGCTACCGCCATCTGAAAATGGTGGTAGCCCATTGTACCCTATGGGCTACAGATCGTAATTGTAGCCAGCAGAGGGTTGCCCCGGAACCCTCCCTGGCTTTAGCTGACCCCGCATGCGCAGATGCCCCAGCAGCCGTCACAGCACATTGCAGGGACGGGCTCCTTTCAGAAGAGACCTCAGCACATACATACTTACATAATGTGACAGTGCATGTGCTGGATGATACACCCTGCTGATAGGATTGCATATTGCAATGCAATCCTGGGCGGTAGCAGATCGCATGCATCGCATGAAACCCCTTGTACCATTTGCTGTCTTCAGGGTTCTCTGTAGATCCCTGTTCCATAGATCTACATAATGGGGGTCATTCCGAGTTGATCGCTCGCATGCACCCCAATGTGCATGCGCGTCATACGGGTACAAAGCGAATCGTTGCTGGGCGATGGATTTAGCGAAGAATCCATTCGCACAGCTGATCGCAAGGAGATTGACAGAAAGAGGGCGTTCGTGGGTGGCAACTGACCGTTTTCTGGGTGTGTTTGGGAAAAAGCAGGCGTGTCCAAGCATTTGCAGGGCGGGTGTCTGACGTCAATTCTGGGACCGGACAGGCTGAAGTGATCGCAGCGGCTGAGTAAGTTCAGAGCTACGCAGAAACTGCACAAAATGTTTTTGCAGAGCTCGGCTGCACAGGCATTCGCACACTTGCAAAGCGAAAAAATACACTCCACTATATAGGCAGCGACTATCTGATCGCAGCGCTGCAAAGAGTAGCTAGCGAGCGATCAACTCGGAATAACCCCCTATGGGGGTTATTCAGGTTTGTTATCAAAACAAAAAAGCAAGCAATTGGGCAAAACCAGGGCCCTCATTCCGAGTCGTTCGCTCTGTAATTTTCTTCGCATCGCAGCGTTTTTCTGCTTAGTACGCATGCGCAATGTTCGCACTGCGACTGCGCCAAGTAATTTTGCTATGAAGATAGTTTTTTTACTCACGGCTTTTTCTTCGCTCCGGCGAACGTAATGTGATTGACAGGAAATGGGTGTTACTGGGCGGAAACACGGCGTTTTATGGGCGTGTGGATGAAAACGCTACCGTTTCCGGAAAAAACGCAGGAGTGGCTGGAGAAACGGAGGAGTGTCTGGGCGAACGCTGGGTGTGTTTGTGACGTCAAACCAGGAACGACAAGCACTGAACTGATCGCAGATGCCGAGTAAGTCTGAAGCTACTCTGAAACTGCTAAGTAGTTTGTAATCGCAATATTGCGAATACATCGTTCACAATTTTAAGAAGCTAAGATTCAATCCCAGTAGGCGGCGGCTTAGCGTGTGTAACTCTGCTAAAATCGCCTTGCGAGCGAACAACTCGGAATGAGGGCCCATGTGCACTGCAGATGGAGCAGATGTAACATGTGCAGAGAGATTTAGATTTGGGTGGGTTATATTGTTTCTGTGCATGGTTAATAGTATACTGGCTGCTTAATTCCTACACAGCAATTTAGATTTCAGTTTGAATACACTCCACCCAAATCTAACTCTCTCTGCACATGTTACATCTGCCCCAGCTGCAGTGCAACATGGGGGGTCATTCCGAGTTGTTCGCTCTGTATTTTTTTCTCGCAACGGAGCGATTAGTCGCTAATGCGCATGCGCAATGTCCGCAGTGCGACTGCGCCAAGTAAATTTGCTATGCAGTTAGGAATTTTACTCACGGCATTACGAGATTTTTTCTTCGTTCTGGTGATCGGAGTGTGATTGACAGGAAGTGGGTGTTTCTGGGCGGAAACAGGCCGTTTTATGGGTGTGTGCGAAAAACGCTACCGTTTCTGGGAAAAACGTGGGAGTGGCTGGAGAAACGGAGGAGTGTCTTGGCGAACGCTGGGTGTGTTTGTGACGTCAAACCAGGAACGACAAGCACTGAACTGATCGCAGATGCCGAGTAAGTCTGGAGCTACTCAGAAACTGCTAAGAGGTGTGTGGTCGCAATTTAGAGAATCTTTCGTTCGCAATTTTAAGAAGCTAAGATTCACTCCCAGTAGGCGGCGGCTTAGCATGTGTAAAGCTACTAAAAGCAGCTTGCGTGCGAACAACTCGGAATGACCCCCATGGTTTTGTCCAATTGCTAACTTTTTTGGTTTGCTAACAACTCTGAATAACACTATGGGGGTCATTCCGAGTTGATCGCTCGCTAGCAACTTTTTGCTGCGCTGCGATCAGATAGTCGCCGCCTATGGGGGAGTGTATTTTCGCTTTGCAAGTGTGCGAACGCTCTTGCAGCCGACGGCACAAAAAAGTTTTTTGCAGTTTCTGAGTAGGTCTGGACTTACTCAGCCGCGGCGATCACTTCAGCCTGTCCGGTCCCGAAATTGACGTCAGACACCCGCCCCGCAAACGCTTGGACACGCCTGCGTTTTTCCAAACACTCCCAGAAAACGGTCAGTTGACACCCACAAACGCCCTCTTCCTGTCAATCACCTTGCGATCGGCTGTGCAAATGGATTCTTTGTTAAATCCATCGCCGAGCAACGATCCTCTTGTACCCGTACGACGCGCCTGTGCATTGCCGTGCATACGCATGCGCAGTTTTGTCGAGATTTAACCTGATCGCAGCGCTGCAAAAAGTTGCTAGCGAGCGATCAACTCGGAATGACCCCCTTTATGTCTATCTATGTGAATGCACTGATCAGTTGGTCAAACTGACATCAACTGTGAGATTTATCAGTTCCTGCTGGAAGGAAATCTCGGCTGAATTTTGGGCATAATTCAGACCTGATCGCAGCAGCAAATTTGTTCTCTAATGGACAAAACCATGGGAGTCACAACGAGTTGATCGCACGTAGCAACTTTTTGCTGCTTGTGCGATCAACTATGGGGGAGTGTATTTTAACATAGCAGGACTGCGATCGCTTGTGTAGCCCCACTATGCTAAAAAAGTTTTGTGCAGAACAAGACTAGCCCTGTAGTTACTTACCCTGGGGGTCATTCCGAATTGTTCGCTCGGTAAAAATCTTCGCATCGCAGCGATTTTCCGCTTAATGCGCATGCGCAATGTCCGCACTGCGACTGCGCCAAGTAAATTTGCTATGCACTTCGGAATTTTACTCACGGCATTTTCATCGTTCTGGCGATCGTAATGTGATTGACAGGAAATGGGTGTTACTGGGCGGAAACAGGCCGTTTTATGGGCGTGTGGGAAAAAACGCTACCGTTTCCGGAAAAAACGCAGGAGTGGCTGGAGAAACGGGGGAGTGTCTGGGCGAACGCTGGGTGTGTTTGTGACGTCAAACCAGGAACGACAAGCAGTGAAATGATCGCAGATGCCGAGTAAGTCTGAAGCTACTCAGAAACTGCTACGAGGTATGTAATCGCAATATTGCGAATACATCGTTCGCAATTTTAAGATGCTAAGATTCACTCCCAGTAGGCGGCGGCTTAGCATGAGCAAATCTGCTAAAATCCGCTTGCGAGCGAACAACTCGGAATGACCCCCCCTGTACGATGGATCCAGCGATGAAGGTCCCGAAATTGACGTCAGACAACCGCCCTCCAAACGCCTGGACACGCCTGCGTTCGGATCTCCACGCCCGGAAAACGGTGAGTATCTGCCCCGGAACGCCTCCCCACTGTCACTCTTCTTGCGATCGCGCTAGCGATCACTTTCTTCTTTCTTCTGGTCGTTGCCCGGCGGCGGCTGTCGCTGGGCAACGGCGCACTTGCGCATTGCAGGTGCCGCGCATGTGCATTTCCGACCCATTCGCACCGCAGCGATGAACCACTGAATGCGAACGGGTCGGAATGACCCTCCATGTGCACTGCAGGTGTGGCAGATATAACATGTGCAGAGAGAGTTAGATTTGGATGAGTTATATTGTTTATGTGCAGGGTAAATATTGGCTGCTTTATTTTTACACTGCAATTTAGATTTCAGTTTGAACATACCCCACCCAAATCTAACTCTCTCTGCACATGTTACATCTGCCCCACCTGCACTGCACATTGGGGGTAATTCAGCAAATTTGTTAGCAGTTGGGCAAAACCATGGAGGTCATTCCGACCCGATCGCTCACTGCAGTTTGTCACAGCGCAGCAATCGGGTCGGAACTGCGCATGCGCCGTGCCATAGTGTACCGGCGCATGACAGTCGTCGCTGCCCAGCGAACGCCTCAGAGACAGAGGCGGTCGCTGGGCGGGAGGGGGCTGAACGTCAGCTTTAAGCCACCGTTTAGAAGGCACGGTCCGGCCAATGAAGGCGTGGCTGGAGCGTTGGGGGGGGGCGTGCCGCGGCGGCTGTGTGATGTGTCACGCAGCCGCTGCGGCTAGCGGCAGCAACACACAACTCCGCAGGAGCTGTGCTGGCCGGGAGTTACTCCTCAAATACAAGAGCATCGCCGCTGTGCGATGCTTTGTATTTGTGCGGGGGGAGCCGACACTGACATGCGGGGCGGACTAGCCCTGTGCTGGGCGTCCCCCGGCCCGCATGTCAGTGTGAATGATCAAAGCTGTGCTACATTTAGCACAGCTACGATCAACTCGGAATGACCCCCCATGTGCACTGCAGGGGGGGGGGGGGGGGCAGATATAACATGTGCAGAGAGAGTTAGATTTGGGTGGGGTGTGTTCAAACTGAAATCTAAATTGCAGTGTAAAAATAAAGCAGCCAGTATTTACCCTGCACAGAAACAATATAACCCACCCAAATCTAACTCTCTCTACACATGTTATATCTGCCTCCCCCTGCAGTGCATATAGGGGTTAATTCCAAGTTGATCGCACGTAGCAACTTTTTGCAGCCTGTGCGATCAACTAGACGCCACCTATGGGGGAGTGTTTTTTTTTGCATAGCAAGGCTGTGATCGCTTGTGCAGCCCTGCTATGCAAAAAAAGTTTTGTGCAGAACAAGAGTTACTTACCTTGTGCGATGGATCCAGCGTCGATGGTCCTGGAATTGACGTCAGACATCCGCCCTCCAAACGCCTGGACACGCCTGCGTTCGCCGCACCACTCCCAGAAAACGTTCAGTTGACGCCCCGGAACGCCTTCCTCCTGTCAATCTTCTTGCAATCGCCGCTGCGACTGCTTTCTTCGCTAGCGGCATCGCTGCCCGGTGATGGCCGTAGCGCATGCGCAGTTCTGACCCGAAGGCACGGCTGCGACGAAGCACAGTGAGCGATCGGTTCGGAATGATCCCCATGGTTTAGGCCAACTGCTAACAAATTTGCTGCTGCGATCAACTCTGAATTACCCCCATGTGTTTTTTGTCCATTAGAGAAGAAATTTGCGGCTGCGATCAGGTATGAATTAGGCCCTATGTTTAGATATGTATGTTTAAATATAAGTACTGGCCTGCCTCCTTCATTCCACTTTATATGGGAAAGTGCTTTTATAGGAGCAATTCTATTAATGTAATAAAAAATAAAAATAAATGTAAACGTGTTGTGATAGACAATACCTAAGCCCCCTCACTCTTTATGAGATGACAGCAATGAAGTACTCCCAAAGGGACAATAGGCCGGAGTGACCTTTTTGTTTTGTTTTTCTGCCATGTGCATTTCCAGCTGGACTCCTATGTATATTTGCTAATCAGACAGAAAGCACATTTGCTAATAATAAAATGTACATTGTGTTCCTGGTCGTAGATAACCCCCACCGCCATACACACTATACTACAGTGCTTCTAATTAACACAAGTGTTTCCCCAGTCTGTAACAAACCTATTCTGAAATATTGACTTCTGCCTTTGCTGGCTCTAGTACTAAACTCACTGCAATTTCTGGGCATCTCAGAGATATATTGCTGATAAACCT
The DNA here is from genome assembly GCF_028390025.1 of Pseudophryne corroboree. Classification (NCBI taxonomy): domain Eukaryota; kingdom Metazoa; phylum Chordata; class Amphibia; order Anura; family Myobatrachidae; genus Pseudophryne; species Pseudophryne corroboree. The sequence continues at coordinate 80,439,969 of NC_086450.1, read as the reverse complement.
GCACAAAGCACAAGAAAACGTTTCTGCTGATTACTGGAGCCCATCAAAGAGTGAACAACATATCATGATAAAAATGGGAAGTCAATTGCTGATGTCAATAATGGTAAAATAGACAATTTTAGTGGGTTAATAAAATCTTTACACAGAGCATAAAACTAGGGACATAAGGCTCTTCTACGACGGCTTATAGAGAAAATCTTAGTGAATGCATGACTGTACAATTCTGTTGGCGCAAGTACAGCTATTTAAAATACCTGCCTCACACATTCTTGTAGAAAGATCATTAACATTTCCAGCCTTGTATTATTATAGGGGTGTGGTATAATAGATCTACAGTAAACAGAGAGTCAGTAGGCAGTTGCGTCATGAGGGGTGCGGCCCGCACCCGGGTGTCACCCTTCCATGGGGTGACACTAAATAGAGTCGCACACCTGCACCCCCATCAGCACATCCTCACCCAGTGTCACGTCCGCGGCAGTGTGCACACCCCGCCTTCCCAGCAGTAAGCGCTGCTATCAATGCCGGTCCGCCAGACACACGCGAGCTAGTTTTAAAAACAGCTACTGAGCTACACACCCGTCCGGCGCCTACAACCCTGCAGAACACCGCCGCGGCCGGGTCTCGGAAAGCGTACACAGCGTGATGTGATGACGTCATCGCGCACGCTAGTGCCGCTTGCCATGCTGGGAGAGAGAAGTGGGAGGGGACTGTGACCTGTAGAAGGAGTGCAGCCGCTGCGTTACAAGAGGAAGGATCGGCTCTGCAGTCAAGTGCGCACCATAGTCTTCAGCAGCTATCACTCCCTGGATTCTGGCTTCTGCCAGTTGAGTGTGATCAAAAGTTAGTATTTACAGTTAAAAAATTTCCGCTAAAGATTGTATTGAAATCAGTACCATTTATTTGTACCAAATAAACTGTTAATTTCAATATAATCGATCTTGAAAATAGATCGAGGAGTTCGAATCTTCGGGTGCTGGGGCTCCCTGAGTCACTGAAAGGTCCTGATTTGACTCTTTTTTTACAAACGTCCCTCCTTGATTTACTGCATATCCAAGATGAATGCACTGGCTTAGTTATCGAGAGAGCCCACAGACTGGGTCCCCCACGTTCTTCACCTAATAGCAGACCACGTGTGGTTATATTTAAATGTCTGAACTTTCTTCATAAGGAGGCAAAATGGACGGCATCCAGGAGGCATAGGAATTTACAATGGGAGGGAGCTCGTTTGGCCATTTTCCAGGACTACTCCGCGGAGGTTTCCCGGGCACGTCGGGAATTTACCCCCCTTTGCTCCCGTTTGGTAAAGGCGAATAAAAAATTTGCTCTGCTCTTCCCTGCAAGACTACGCCTGTTTGATGGAAATTCTTTCCGGGACTTTACAAATCTTGCAGATGCAGAGGCTTATGTTTCCGAGGCATCCAAGGCAGATGACGACTCCTCTCAGGCGGATGACACCCTGGATCGAGATGGCTGAGTATTGCTCCTGGACTTCTCTGTTTCCGGTTATGTCTGCCAATTTAATTATTGCTGTAGAATCTGCTGCAGGTGTTTTTTCCCTCAAAAGAGACTTTGGTCTTATACAGCGGGCTGAACCTTTTTGCCTTGTTTTATGTTTTAGATTTTTCTTATTCATCTGTTGTCTTTTTGTGGCTATGTAATCTTTCTAGAATGCTTATATATGCTTAGCGGAGATATCTCCCCCTTCTTCTTATGTGACAAGCTGCGTTTTTCTCTTTCTGTAACATGCTCTGTGTGCTCTGATATTTTCTTGTTATTTTTCCTATGTATATTTTCATATATTATGTTGCCGAGGGTGGGTAAGGGCGCCCCCTCCCTCATTTTTTCCTCAGGTTTTCAAATTCTGGCTGGCTCATTGGCGGTCTATGACGGCCTCTGTGCTTGCTTGAACCGGTTGTTCTCGTTTTCTGAAGTTATGATTGTCCTTAGCAGGACTTTCTTTCACAATGTTAATGTTATATTTTGTGTGTTTTCTATGTTTCTGTCCCTCTTTTCTTCTCCCCCTCCCCTTCTTCTCCTTATGTGTCCACCCCGGTATGTTTTGTATCCGTTTTTCGGCGGCTGTAGATATTATGGTTACTGTGCAGGTTTTCAGGTTTTCCCAGTTCATTTGATGCATGGCTAGTTTGAGTGTCGGCACGTGGAATGTGGGAGGGATCAACTCCCCAGCTAAACGCAGAAAGATTTTGCTCTATCTTCGGAAGGTGGGGATGGATGTTGTTTTCATTCAGGAATCTCACCTTATGCCAAATGAGGTGGTAAAACTGAACACTATGGGTTGGTCTGTGGTAGCCTCTTCCTCCTTCTCTTCTAAGGCTAGGGGAGTGATTATTTTAGCACGGCACACGGTCCCTATCTCTGTCCATGCGATTTTAGATGACACTCAGGGTCGGTATGTACTGGCAGATGTCACATTGTATGCATCCAGGTTCCTACTTTGTAATATTTATGCTCCCAATCAGTACTCTAAGCAATTTTATACGAACATGGTCACTAAGCTACTAAACTACTCTGAAATTCCCATAATCCTGGGTGGAGATTTTAATTTATATTCTTCTCCAATCTTGGATAAATCCCCCCCCCTCGCGCTCCCCCCTCGTTACCACGTATTGGTATCACCTATATTTGCTCGCAGTTGTCCTTAGTGGATGTGTGGCGCGCATGCTACCCATTAGAAAGGGAATTTACATGCCTCTCAGCTGCGCACCACACGTTCTCGAGGATTGATTATCTGCTGTTATCTGACTCCTTTTTCTCAAAAGTGGCTGACTCTAAAATTGAAGATATCTGTATTTCGGACCATGCTTTATGCTGGATGAAATTGATGCTCCTCTCAGAAAAATCCCCTTTTCGCTCCTGGCACTTCCCCTCTCATTTAAGTGGCTCTCTGAAATTCCGCTCCTCATTAGATGCAGCGTGGCTGGATTATCATACGCACAATGGAGAAACTCTGAGCGATGATCCTGCTCTTTTCTGGCAGGCGTCAAAATCAGTTATTCGGGGGCACATTATGTCCTATAGTAAAAAAAGGGATTTAGATTTAAACTCACAATATTTGGTAGCCCAGGCGGCTCTTACTCACTCTTTTTTTAGGAATTTAAATCCTCCCCCACCCCTTTTACTAGGGAACGGTACCTTACACAAAAAACACTGGGGCAGATGTATTAACCTAGAGAAAGCATAAGGAAGTGATAAACCAGTGATATGTGCAAGGTGATAAACAAACCAGCCAATCGGCTCCATTATGTAAATTAACAGTTAGGATCTGATTGGCTGGTGCCTTTATCACCTTGCACATATTACTGGTTTATCACTTCCTTATGCCTTCTCCAGGTTCATACATCTGCCCCACTGTTTGATACCCTCCTTTTTCAAATGGAAGCTAAATATTCATTTCCAAGAGACTGTGGCATTTACATATATGGCAACAAGTCTGGCAAACTGTTATCCCGTTTGTTAAAAGGCAGACACCCTAAAGTGGTCATTCACTCTCTGCTCACCCAAGGTGGGGACAGAGTACGGACCTCTGCCGAGATTGCTGAGGTGCTACAGTCTTTTTATACTAATCTTTATGCATGTCCTGTTATTAACCAGACCCACAAGTCCAGCTTTTGGTCTTCTACTGATCTGCCTCAAATGTCAGAGTCGCACTGTACCTCTCTTCTTGCACCTATCACCACTGAGGAAGTTTCTTTAGCAATAGCTGGACTGAAGACTGGGAAGACTCCGGGCCCTGACGGTTTCGCCAATGACTACTATAAAATTCTATCTACTAGACTGTGCGAACCTCTTTCTGTCTTATTTAATTATTTTATGCAGGGTGCTTCCTTGCCCCAATATTTTAATTCCGCAGTCATAAAGGTTATCCCGAAGCCTGGCCGGGATCCTGAGTCTCCCAGTTCTAATCGTCCGATCTCCCTTCTAAACACGGATTATAAATTGTTCACTAAAATCCTCTCTAATAGACTCAAATTCATAGTCCCTGATATAGTGCATACTGACCAGACTGGATTTATCTGGGGTCGGCAATCAGTGAGCAATATCCGAAAGGTCTTGACTGTTATGCAGGCCTTTCAGCTTTCCAAACCCACTGACACTAATGTATTATTGTCACTTGATGCCGAAAAGGCGTTCGACCTGGTCACCTGGGACCATCTGTATGAAACGCTTCACCGCTTTGGTGCACCTGAGGACTTTGTCTCTCTTATTTCCCGATTATATGAATCTCCCTCCACTCAAGTTTTGGGGAATGGTATCCTCTCATCCCCTTTTCTTATTCAGAGTGGCACACGTCAGGGCTGCCCCTTGTCACCTTTATTATTTGCCTTAGCTTTAGAACCCCTAGCTGTTTCCCTGAGAAATTCTCCCAGATTTACAGGCATAAAAATCATGGACACCACGGTAAAATTATCACTGTATGCTGACGACATGCTTCTATTTATTTCTCATCCGGATACGTCCATCCCTGCGATTGTCTCCCTGATTGAACAATTTGGTTCCTTTGCGGGATACAAAATTAATATATCTAAATCCGAGCTTCTCCTCCTTTCAGGAGACTCTTCCCTCTTTCCATTACACCCGGTCCTGTCCCGATTTCCAGTGGCTCGAGATAGTCTTAGATATTTAGGGGTTCAGATCCCTACTTTCCTCCCGGATCTATATGCGGTTAATTTTGGTCCTATTTTGTCCAAGGTGTCTAAAACCCTTACAGACTGGGCGTCTCTGCCCTTGTCTCTTATGGGTCGCGCAGAAGTTATTAAATCTGTTGTTTTTCCCAAGATTGCTTATTTTCTTCTTATGCTCCCTATTGCCCTTGTTGAGAAAGATGTCCTTTTCCTTAAACAGTGTTTCACTAGATTTCTATGGGCGGGTAAACGTCCAAGAGTCCCCTATGCTAGGTTGCAGCTATTACGTGAAGAGGGAGGTATGGGAATCCCGGATCCTGTCCTATTTAGTAGAGCAGCGATGTACCGGTATATCACAGACTGGCTTTGAGGCAGATCAGTATTTACGAACTTGCCACTTGAACTGGCCGTATTCCATCCTTTCTCCCCTGCTGCACTCTTACACACCCCAAACTCCCGTCTCCCATCTGAGATAAAACATAATATTTTATTTTGGCATACATATCGAGCACGGCAGGCCACACACACTAAAGCACAGAGAAAACCTGACACCTCTCTTCACACTACGTTTTGGGGTAACCCATGTTTCCATCCTGGCCTTGATAACGCACATTTTTTGAGTTGGAGAGAAAAGGGGATCACAGCTATTAGAGACATATACGACCCAGGAGGCAACGCAGTGCTTTCTTTCTCTGATATCCAGATAAAATTCTGTATTTCCCACCGGGAATTTTTTATGTACTTGCAGGCTAGACACTTTGCTCAATCCCAGTCTCACCCAATGATTTCTGAGGCTACCACAGACCCGCTGCGCACCTTAATGGTGCTTACTAAAGATTGTCCTTACCATCTTAGTTACTTCAGAAACACCTTTAGGGTCTCATATAGAGACCGGCTCTGGGATTCCGCGTTGTCTTCATGGTCCAGAGATATCCCCAATATGGGATCGTGCGCTGAATTGTTAGATAACATTTTACCCACTTTTAGGTTCTTATACTCTGCCTCTTTGCAAGAGGTTCACTTGAAGACGCTCCAAAGGGCATATATAGCACCTAATCAGAGGGCACACATGGTCCCAGACGACACTGGCTGTTGCATCAAATGTACTGCGCAGAGTGCCATCTTGTACCACAATATGTGGTCTTGCCGGAAAATATCTAAGTTTTGGTACAAGGTGGTCGCTTATCTCAACACAGTATTTAACTTACGGTTAATAAAACGCCCAAAGGCTTGTTTGCTACTTGATTTTAGGGAGTGGTCTCTTGGGCCTGAAGATAGAGATATTGTTCCGGTACTCTCTGTTATCCTGACAATTGCCAAGAAACAAATTCTTAATAATTGGATCAAACCGTCTACCCCTTCTTTGATGGCTGTGAAACACATGACCCTCCGGATTATTTATTTTGAGAGGCGTGCTACTCTTCCTGATATTGAATTGGGGGTCAGGCGGTTTGCCAAGAAGTGGGAGAAGTATATTGATACTCTAGACCCGGATGTACAGTCGTTCATCTATAAACTTTTTGAGACCACAACGTGGTATCTATATAGACAAATCGATAGGGCCTCTTGACAACTTAGGCCCATGTACTGTTCCTTTGGGACCTCCTGCTGTTTTCTTAGGAAATGTAATTATATTAATTTTAATACCCCATGCTGTATGTTTAGTCTGATGCCATATGGGTACTGAACCTTCTCTTTGGTTAGAATGGCTAACCATGCCTGAATTGCTTCTCTAATATTTTTACTTAAGACTGCTTTGGCCGCTACTCATTCATGATATGATTATACTTGTATTGTTTTCCCCATTTGTTTCTCCCCCCCCCCCCCCCCCCCCTCCTGTCTGTCTTCTTTACTGACCTCTCGGGTATACTGATGTCCTGTGAATCCTCAGGTAGAATTGTATGCTTAGCCTTAGGTATATGGTGATTTCTTATGCTGAGACGCACGTTGGTAATGTCTTCATCATTTCCTAGACCTCATGTAGGTTAAGATTGTTTGTCCTTTACCTCTTACGCAAGCCTACAATTACCGACTATGTATCTGTGATTTCACTGATGTGGCTTAAAAGCACTTTACGTTGGATTATTGTAACAATACCGGTTTCTCTCCGTTTTTTGGTATGTCTGTATCATGAAGGTCTTCCCTGTTCTTGTATTCCTATAAAAAAATCTAATAAAAATTGTTGAATTAAAAAAAATTTTCAATATAATCCAGTATTACTTCAAGTTAAATATATATATATATATGACAAGAATTACTCTCCCACTGCGCTATTTCAAATAAAACACTAAAATTAATTAATTATATGGCTGCCTGTATCCTCTAAGTTCCCTGTTAGGAGGAACTAAATGTGGAAATATGAAACGAAATAGAGGAGATGGCGCCAAGGGAGTTATATCAACGCCCTACCTAAAAACGGACCCTTACAGTACTCTCCGGATAAATTACATCAGATAACAAATACTAACATAAAAATTTATTAAAACAACATATAAACCCGACACAAATGTTCATAAGTATACAGAGTTGATACATTTACATTTGTCGCACAATTTGAACAATCAGTTTGTAGTGATGAGGAAAAAGCGTAGATATATCACTACGATTTCCTCCTTCTCCTTATTGTAGATTCGGAGGTAACATCAGATAATAGATAGATAAATAACCCAACGCGTTTCGTCTTGTTCCAAGACTTCATCAGGGGTAAAATCTACAATTGTAGAATAATAAGTCAAAACAAATACATAGCAATAAGCATCTTACACTCACATATAACATGACATATTGGTATCAAAAGAACATGACATAGCAACATGAGGAGGAAAACAGAATAAATAACATGAAGAAAGAGGAAAAAAGAGAACCAAAAAGCACAGGTTGTAAAAAACATACCTCTTCATTTCAGAACATATTGTCAGCACATAAAAGGTCATTCAAAGATGTATGAACAACGTTTTAATATTTCAATGGGACTTGATTGATACAGCGGGGACCATACCTAATTAAAAAACATTTAATAACCTTTATTAATTAAAGGACACTTTTTGTTCAATTAGGCAGAGATTGGGATTAATCCAAGGGAACGGCACATACCTCATATATCATCAGCTTGAGTCTGACATTCAGATATTCGAATATGGGGAAGATTCATATGTGTATAGAATCTAACTGGTTCGCAAGCATAAGGAACCTAATAAATTGATTAATTGGGTATTAATTATAAGAACACCTACGAGTTCATAAATAGACCTCTATCTTATTTTGACACCCATAATTATAAAAATTCTGGTATCATTAATGTCTGATCACTAATGAACAGATCTCATGACTAACCCGTGTGGTTTCTATATATGATACAGAACAAAGCCACAGAATTGGCTATAACAAACACCAATGTTACCACTATACAACGATCCTCTACTAAATGATCTGATTATAACCAGCCATTTATTCATATTTGGAAAACCCAGAACTAATTGTATTAACCATCAGTATAGTGAACCCACATGATATGTTTATTAGGGAAACCCGTCCTTTATGGACGGTATCACTGATCTATGATCGAATAATTCAAAGAAATTACTCAAAGTGCTACCCACAGGGGGTGTAGTTCATTAGTGCCAATCATTAAAGAAATCTCTATAATATAGCACATACCTCGTCGGTCAGCAGCTTGAACCTGACACTCAGAGACTCAGGAGTGAAGGCAATTCAAATGGGAATAATGTCTAACCAATTTAGAACACGTGGTAGACCTGGTAAATTAATTGGGTTGATATCAATTAGACCATCTATTAAAGTACCAGTATGGTACAAAGAGTTCCCACCCCATGGAGAAACAAATACTCCTTTCACTTAGTAAGGGGAAGATCTATTAACTATAAAAATTATATAAGTGAGTGTATAACTCATACAACTTAGTTTCATATTCATGAATACATCTGTCATATTTATATAGTGAATATATATAATTAGTGCATATCATATACTCTTTAAAAAATTTAATTTATAAATGATTAGTGGTTAACCAGTCAATAAAATACATATAGTTGGTACAAAGTGTATACTAATAAATGGGACCACTTTCAAAGTTGATAATATACTATTGTAAAATCAAAAACAAAACCTTACCCTCCAGTGGTGCAGTGCTGACAGCCAAGTCTCTGTATAATGAGGCATTGGACCTGATAAGACCGACGAGGTATGTGCTATATTATAGAGATTTCTTTAATGATTGGCACTAATGAACTACACCCCCTGTGGGTAGCACTTTGAGTAATTTCTTTGAATTATTCGATCATAGATCAGTGATACCGTCCATAAAGGATGGGTTTCCCTAATAAACATATCATGTGGGTTCACTATACTGATGGTTAATACAATTAGTTCTGGGTTTTCCAAATATGAATAAATGGCTGGTTATAATCAGATCATTTAGTAGAGGATCGTTGTATAGTGGTAACATTGGTGTTTGTTATAGCCAATTCTGTGGCTTTGTTCTGTATCATATATAGAAACCACACGGGTTAGTCATGAGATCTGTTCATTAGTGATCAGACATTAATGATACCAGAATTTTTATAATTATGGGTGTCAAAATAAGATAGAGGTCTATTTATGAACTCGTAGGTGTTCTTATAATTAATACCCAATTAATCAATTTATTAGGTTCCTTATGCTTGCGAACCAGTTAGATTCTATACACATATGAATCTTCCCCATATTCGAATATCTGAATGTCAGACTCAAGCTGATGATATATGAGGTATGTGCCGTTCCCTTGGATTAATCCCAATCTCTGCCTAATTGAACAAAAAGTGTCCTTTAATTAATAAAGGTTATTAAATGTTTTTTAATTAGGTATGGTCCCCGCTGTATCAATCAAGTCCCATTGAAATATTAAAACGTTGTTCATACATCTTTGAATGACCTTTTATGTGCTGACAATATGTTCTGAAATGAAGAGGTATGTTTTTTACAACCTGTGCTTTTTGGTTCTCTTTTTTCCTCTTTCTTCATGTTATTTATTCTGTTTTCCTCCTCATGTTGCTATGTCATGTTCTTTTGATACCAATATGTCATGTTATATGTGAGTGTAAGATGCTTATTGCTATGTATTTGTTTTGACTTATTATTCTACAATTGTAGATTTTACCCCTGATGAAGTCTTGGAACAAGACGAAACGCGTTGGGTTATTTATCTATCTATTATCTGATGTTACCTCCGAATCTACAATAAGGAGAAGGAGGAAATCGTAGTGATATATCTACGCTTTTTCCTCATCACTACAAACTGATTGTTCAAATTGTGCGACAAATGTAAATGTATCAACTCTGTATACTTATGAACATTTGTGTCGGGTTTATATGTTGTTTTAATAAATTTTTATGTTAGTATTTGTTATCTGATGTAATTTATCCGGAGAGTACTGTAAGGGTCCGTTTTTAGGTAGGGCGTTGATATAACTCCCTTGGCGCCATCTCCTCTATTTCGTTTCATATATATATATATATATATATATATATGTCAGTGGCGTCATGAGGAGGGTGCGTGGGGTCGCTGCCCGCACTCGAGTGTCACCCTTCAATGGGGTGACACCAAACAACAAACAAGAGCCGCACTTGCACCTGCTGGGGTGGGGGGGGGGGGTATGCAATCATAACTGTGCCGCGGCGTAGTCTTCTTGTTGCAGGCGGGGGTATAAGATTTTGAGTCGGCGAGGGTGCGATTGTAACTGCAGTGCCCTGTTTGCCATCCGGCACCAAGCACTACACTTACGATCGCACCCCCGCCGACTCAAAATCATATACCCTCACCTGCAACAAGAAAACTCCACCACGACACAGTTATGATTGCATCCCTCCCCCTGCAGGAAGAGGAAGAATCCGCCTCGGCCGGGTCTGTACGTCATCGCGCCGCCACTCCGCCGCTTGCGCTGCTGGGTCTCAGGGAGAACTGGGAGGAGGCTCTTGCTATTCTCCTCACCCCCGCCAGCCACATTCTGCACACTGCAGCCGCCCACGTTCTCCGCTGCCCAGGGCCTTCAACTCCGCACCGCTGCCGACTACACCCCCCTCCACTGCTCAGTACTCTTACCCTGTTTCCCTATGTCCCTGTCCCTCTCTCTGTCACTGCTGTCCCACTCTCTGTCACTGTCTCTTTGTCACTGACCCTGCTGTCAATCTCCCTGGCCCTGAATTGTGGATCATACCGTGTGGCATATGTGAATTTTGTCTTCATCTATGTTGTGTAATGTGAATTTCGGCTCATTCGGTGTGCTATAATGTGAATTTCGGCTCATTCGGTGTGCTATAATGTGAATTTCGGCTCATTCGGTGTGCTATAATGTGAATTTCGGCTCATAACTTATAACTTATAATCCTTATAATTTAAGGATAATGGTATTGTATGCTGGTATGTAACTGTATGTAACTTTATGTATTAACTGCTTACTGTGTGAGTTGTAATCATGTAACTATAGGTATACTGTACTTTGTAATATATATTGAATCCATATCCTTTTTAATAACAAATATATACATCAATGAGCTATAAAACTCAGATAATGTGTGGGTGTATTGTTTTCTCTTATGGGATGCAGTGTTTTGTGATGTATAGTGTACATTCATGGGATATGGTAATAAGAGGTGCAGGTATTTACAATATATATTAGAGCGGGCATTTTAAATATTTGTGAGAAAGCAATTTGGCATTCTTAGTGGTACTGCTCTGTAACGTGTATAAGGGGTACTACTGTGTGGTGCAACATGAAAAAGGGATACTACTGTGTGGTGTAACATATATAAGGGGTGCTACTGTGTGGTGTAACGTGTATAAGGGGTACTACTGTGTGGTGTATAAGAGGTACTACTGTGTGGTGTAACATGTATAAGGGGTACTCCTGTGTGGTGTAATATGTATAAGTGGTACTATTGTGTGGCGTAAGATGTATAAAAGAGTACTACTGTGTGGTGTAACATGTATAAGGGGTGCTACTCAGGGCCGTAACTAGGCGTGTGCAGAAGGTGCATTGACCACAGTGCACTTTCTCTGTGGGTGCACCTTCTGCATACACCCCAAGTGGCCGCATATCCCTCCCGCTGACGGCCGCCCTCCCGCTCCCCTGTTCTCTGCCGCTGATCGCTAACGCTGTGTATAGTCAGCGGCAGCGATGGACAGTTTATACCCTCTGTGCTGCTGCACTCCCGAGACTCTCTGTGAAGGGTACAGTGTTCTGTACAGGAGCCGGCAAAAGTGCATCAAGAACGCAAACATCACGTAAGTGCCTACACAGAGACTACACTACGCTATATTACACTACACTTCACTACACTATACTACACTATATTACACTACACTTCACTACGGTACACTATACTATACTACATTATATTACACTACACTACAGTACTCTCCACTACACTATATTACACTACAATACACTACACTACATTACACTACACTATACTATACTACAGTACACTACACTACACTACACTACACTAATGCCTAAAATTAGGGGGGGATGTAAGATGCTCTGCCTGCTGTAATGTGTAAAAGGGGGAATCTACCTGCCGTAATTTATAAAAGGGGACTGTACGACAGACTGTGTAAAAGGGGACTCTAACTGCTGTAATGCCTGCCGTATTGTGTGAAAGGGGACTCTACCTGCCATAATATGTAAAAAGGGGAATCTACCTGCCGTAATGTGTAAAAGGGGGCTCTGACTGCCGTACTGTGTAAAAGGGGACTCTGCCTGCCGTACTGTGTAAAAGGGGACTCTGCCTGCTGTACTGTGTAAAAGGGGACTATGCCTGCCATAATGTGTAAAAGGGTAATCTACCTGCCGTAATGTGTAAAAGGGGGCTCTGACTGCTGTACTATGTAAAAGGGGACTCTACCAGCCGTACTTTGTAAAAGGGAACTCTACCAGCCGTACTGTGTAAAAGAGGACTCTACCAGCCGCACTGTGTAAAAGGGGACTCTGCCTGCCATAATGTGTAGTAGGGGACTCTACCTGCCGTAATGTGTAAAAGGGGACTCTACCTGCTGTACTGTGTAAAAGGGGACTCTACCAGCCGTACTTTGTAAAAGGGAACTCTACCAGCCGTACTGTGTAAAAGAGGACTCTACCAGCCGCACTGTGTAAAAGGGGACTCTGCCTGCCATAATGTGTAGTAGGGGACTCTACCTGCCGTAATGTGTACACTACACTACACTACATTACACTACACTATACTACAGTACACTACACTACACTACACTAATGCCTAAAATTAGGGGGGAATGTAAGATGCTCTGCCTGCTGTAATGTGTAAAAGGGGGAATCTACCTGCCGTAATGTATAAAAGGGGACTGTATGACAGACTGTGTAAAAGGGGACTCTAACTGCTGTAATGCCTGCCGTATTGTGTGAAAGGGGACTCTACCTGCCATAATATGTAAAAAGGGGAATCTACCTGCCGTAATGTGTAAAAGGGGGCTCTGACTGCCGTACTGTGTAAAAGGGGACTCTGCCTGCCGTACTGTGTAAAAGGGGACTCTGCCTGCTGTACTGTGTAAAAGGGGACTATGCCTACCATAATGTGTAAAAGGGGAATCTACCTGCCGTAATGTGTAAAAGGGGGCTCTGACTGCCGTACTGTGTAAAAGGGGACTCTACCAGCCGTACTTTGTAAAAGGGAACTCTACCAGCCGTACTGTGTAAAAGAGGACTCTACCAGCCGCACTGTGTAAAAGGGGACTCTGCCTGCCATAATGTGTAGTAGGGGACTCTACCTGCCGTAATGTGTAAAAGGGGACTCTACCTGCTGTACTGTGTAAAAGAGGACTCTACCAGCCATACTGTGTAAAAGGGGTCTCTGCCTGCCATAATGTGTAAAAGGGGACTCTACCTGCCGTACTGTGTAAAGTGGACTCTACCTGCCGTACTGTGTAAAAGGGTACCCTACCTGCCGTACTGTGTAAAAGGGGACTCTACCTGCTGTACTGTGAAAAGGGGGACTCTACCAGCCGTACTGTGTAAAATGGGGCACTGCCTGCCGTAATGTGTGTAAGTGGTACTACTGTGTGGCATAATTTGAATAATGCTACTGTGCAGCATAATATGAATTGGTATTATTTTGTGACCACGATTCTTCCCCATCAAGCCACACCCCTATTTTTTTGGTGCACGTGTGCAGCACGCACTGGCCCTATTTTAGGTATGATGTGGGGGGGGGGGGGGGAGGGGGCACCAATGCTGTTTCTTGCACACAGCAGTAAAATGTCTAGTTACGGCACTGGTGCTACTATGTGGCGTAATGTGTATAAGGGTTCTACTGTGTTATGCAATGTGCATAAGAGACACTACTATGTGCGGTTAGGGTATTAGGGTTGGTGTAGCGGTTTGGGTTATGGTATTAGGGTTAGTTTAGGGGTTTGGGTTAGGGTATTACGGATGGGCTATTAGGGTTGGGGTAGCAGTTTGGGTTAGAGGTCAGGTATGGATTAGGTAATAGGGATAGGGTAGTAGGGCTGGTGTAGAGGTTTCCCTGGAGCATGCATGCTTTTGACGCACGCAAAATAACCACCCCTGTCATGGTACCACCCCCCGTCATTTTGTTCTGGACCCCTGGTGGGGTGCGCACCTCGAAACCAATAGGGTTTGAGAGATTTTCAAAGAGGCAATAGACCTTCCCATCAGGAAATTAATATTATATAATATGGACTCAAACCCAAAAACTACAACCACGGCCCATAAATAGGGCAGACCTCTTTACAAATTTATTAACAATATAATTGCCCTGGAGCACCCACAAATCTGTATACTTTACACTGCAAGTATGTCCTACAAATATAAGAATACAGGAACACTAGACAAGCGCATTGATTAGAGGTAGTCAGTCTATAATAATGTTTTTCTAGTTGCTTTTTTATAATATCTTCAGTACTTTGTCCTAATTAAAATGAAAACAACACATTGCACTGTCAGATATCAAACCTTATAGTGACCTGTTTTATCTAATTGCTTTGATATTTTGCTTTGATACTTTAATTGCTTGCATCCAGAACTTAATTGTCCTCTATAATTATGTATTCACCATTTGACCTGTTTTTTTATTTTTATTTTTAACAGAATCTTCTTAGAAAAAAAAGAATACACAGATACCTAAATGAATACATAATAATTAAGAAAAATGCACCTGGGAATATAAATTACTTGTCAAATATATTGCAGTTGGCAATCACAAAATGAAAAAAACTTATTTGACAACCCTAAAACCATTGTTACTATTTTATTATTTTATTTTATACATGCAACTCATACAACAGTGCCCTCTATGGATAATGAGAAAAACTGCACCCAATCTAAACAAAAACAAAACAAAACAAAACAAAACAGAGAATACTAAAAAACAAATAAACAATAAAAACTATAATTAAAGCAGCAATAGAACAAAATTTAATTAACCGCTTTCTTGGGAACACAGAGTTTTCTGCAGTTCTTATGGCTGATTCCACTTTGTTGTTATACTTTCTGATGAAGTCCACAGCACACCCGGGAAACACGCGTCAAGTGGTACATCATAATCACTGCTATTCTGCTAAGTTATTCTTATGCGCCCTACACACTGGGCGATAACACTGCAAGATATGAACGATCTCGTTCATTAATGAACGAGATAACGTTCATATCTGTCAGTGTGGAGGCATCAGCGATGAACGATGCGCGGCCCCGCGCTCGTTCATCGCTGGTGCCCTTGTCGGCTGTGCATGCAGGCCAATATGGACGAGATCGTCCATATTTGCCTGCACGTCTACGGAGCCGGGTGACGGGGGGAGTGAAGAAACTTCACTCCACCCGTCACTGCCCCCCCCGCCGCCGGGTCGCCCGTCTGCCGTATCGGCGGTCGGGCAGCTCGGCGGCACATCGCCGAGTCTGTAGGGCCCATTACTGACTTTGATTACAAACTATATGAATGTTGTACTATTACTGAGGTTGTGTTTGATGGCCATAGGTGTGTGGAGTTTGTATATTCTCTCTATGCTTGAGTGGGTTTCCTCTGGGTACTCCATACTCCTTCCACAATCCAAAAAACACTGGTAGGTTAAAAGGCTCCTGATAAAATGTAACCCTAGTGTGTATGTATGTGTATGTGATAGGGAATATAGGCCCTCATTCTGAGTTGTTCGCTCGGTAAAAATCTTCGCATCGCAGCGATTTTCCGCTTAATGCGCATGCGCAATGTTCGCACTGCGACTGCGCCAAGTAAATTTGCTATGCAGTTCGGAATTTTACTCACGGCTTTTTCATCGGTCTGGTGATCGTAATGTGATTGACAGGAAATGGGTGTTACTGGGCGGAAACAGGCCGTTTTATGAGCGTGTGGGAAAAAACGCTACAGTTTCCGGAAAAAACGCAGGAGTGGCCGGAGAAACGGAGGAGTGTCTGGGCGAACGCTGGGTGTGTTTGTGACGTCAAACCAGGAACGACAAGCACTGAACTGATCGCAGATGCCGAGTAAGTCTGAAGCTACTCAGAAACTGCTACGAGGTGTGTAATCGCAATATTGCGAATACATCGTTCGCAATTTTAAGATGCTAAGATTCACTCCCAGTAGGCGGCGGCTTAGCATGAGCAAATCTGCTAAAATCCGCTTGCGAGCGAACAACTCGGAATGAGGGCCATAGATTGTGAGCTCCACTGGGGTAGGGACTGATGTGAATGGCCAAATATCCACTGTAAAGCGCCGTGAAATATGCAAGAAGGAATTTACAAATACATGGCAAATATAATGCAAAGCAAACCTCAAAAAAGTGCACAGTAAGCAGTGAATTCTCTGCAGGACAGCTTATTCCCCTGCAAAACCTGCCTTGCAGTCATTTTCCACTAACTTCTCTCAGCTCTGATCACCATACTGGACTGTTCTTCATGATTCCCAACTATCATGGATGAAATATCTGGACAGCAATTGACCACACTAATGAATCACCCTAAGACACTCCATCACCCACACACGTTGTCCCACTATCTACACCCAATTTAAAATATCCCCCAATTTTTGTAAGCAAACTATTTGCTGAATTGAACCTTGAACCTGTAGGGATATATCAGGATTGTGAACCCTTGAAAATATTCTTTACTGACGATTTTATTAAAAATAAAAAAAAGGAACTGACAACCACTTTCTGTCCCTCGTTTTTTGTGCAGACGTGCAGATCTTTAACACGTTGTCTACTGACAGGTTTTTTTTTGTACTGAACTCGCGGCTTGGTTCAAACTGCTTTGAACAACTGCTTTGAACGAAGGGCACTAGGGTGAAGCGCACCAAACAGTACAGGCAAAAGAGCTACACATATTTTTTTATTTTCCTGTTTATGAACTTGCAGCTCAGTCAAAACTGCATGGTGTCACAGGGCTTATAGATGCACGTGAACAAAGCGTAACAGACAGTACAAATAACAGAACTATATATTTTTTGTTTCTGTTTTTGAACTTGCAGCTTAGTTCAAACTGTGTGGAGTTACAGGGCTTATAGATGCGTGTGAACAAAGCGCACTATGGTAAAGCACACCAAACACAGTGCCAAATTTCCCACTAGGCTTGTGAGGCATGTTCCTATGGGCGTCACCTGTCACCTGCTGGGGGCGGCATTGCAGATTCCCTTTCCCAAGATTGATCCTTCTTTTTAATGGTGACAGCCAGCCCGGATCAGCAGCTACTTTAATGGGAAGGTGGGTCGCGGGACAGGGGGTTCGCGGGACGCGGCATGGGGGGTCACGGGAGGCAGGGGTCATGGGTCACAGGTTGTGGAGGGGGGTGTCACCGTTGGGGGGATGTAGAGAGGTAGAGGGTACCTGCTGCCGGGTACCATAACGGAGGCTTCCTAACTGGGGCAGAGACAGAGACCGAGAGCCTAACAGAGCTCTGCAATTGTGAATAATTCCCCTGGCTCATCTACCCTGTATCAGCAAACTAGCAGGATCAGGTCTTGAAAGTGGCTCAGGAGGAAGC
Organism: Pseudophryne corroboree; assembly: GCF_028390025.1. NCBI lineage: Eukaryota > Metazoa > Chordata > Amphibia > Anura > Myobatrachidae > Pseudophryne > Pseudophryne corroboree. The sequence continues at coordinate 80,422,328 of NC_086450.1, read as the reverse complement.
TGACAGATCTGACGGGGAAGGGGGAAAGTGTGATGGTTGTGGTGGGGACGGCCAACAATGTGGTGCCTAGGGGCAGTCTGACCATAAAATCCGCCACTGACCAAACAGTACAATTTACAGCAGAGTACACTGCAGTGTGCCCTATACACAGTCACTATACAGAGCACCGCCACTTGTGAGTCTGAACACAGTGCAGCCTATACAGCAGAGTACAGCTCAGCAAACAGCAGTGACTGTGTGCCCCCGGCCCCTATACACACTCACTTTATAGTGCACTGTCACTTGTAAGTATGGAGTCTCAGCACAGCCAATACAGCACAGCATACAGCAGCATGCGTTAAAGGAAAATGGTGGCGCCTTATATAGAATACAAGTCCCGTGAGAATCCAACACCAAAAGTATGGCTTTTGGCCTTGACATAGGATCGGGTGGACTTAGATCCCGACAGTTCAGAGTGTCCCAGAGAAGTGGACCAGTAGAGGAGTCGTCCATTGCAATCAGTTTGAGGTAGCATTTAAAAAGAACATTCTATAACATGATAGGTAGAGCTGATTGGTTGCTATGGGCAACTTCTCCACTTTTCAACTTCTTCACTCTTCACTGCTTGATACGTCTCCCCAAATTACCACTGGCATTGTCAGTTCCAGAGTCCTGTTCTAGCTGTGGAATAGAGAGATGCTATGTAACCTCTATATTCTTTACAGTACTTCCTCACCCACCATGAACTTGAATTAACCCTGAACAAAGAGCTACTGTTGCTGGACTGAGATGACACAGACACTAAAGATTACATTTAACATGAAAGATTAGGTACAGTACATACAGACAGCACATACATCACTCCAACTGCATCCACAGGTATTTGCAGGGTGACCCATCTGTTTTTTTTGGGTGGTATTCATGTGACCGCCGGTCAGCTGACCGACAGTCACATGACCTCCTCCACCAGCCCGACGGCTCACTATCCCGATGGTCGGCATGCCGACCAACTGGGACTATTTCCACTCGTGGGTGTCCACGACACCCATAGAGTGGGAATAGAACCCGTGTGGCGACCACAGGTCGCCACCAAGCCCGCAAGGGGCTTGCTGCACTCGCCCCTCCCTGCCGGGATCCCGGCGTCGGTATGCTGCCGGGATCCCGGCGTCGGTAAGCTGACCGGCGGTCTGCTGACCGCCGGTCAGCAGTACTACACCTGTTTTTTTTAGTTCAAAAATAGAATATACGTTTTTGCAGAAATACAGAATGTTACCTATATGTCACTAATACTTAGTTGTCACAAATGTTACAGGGTTTCTCATACGTCCTAGAGGATGCTGGGGACACCAAAAGAACCATGGGGTATAGACGGGATCCGCAGGAGACATGGGCACTTTAAGACTTTCAAAAGGGGTGTGCACTGGCTCCTCCCTCTATGCCCCTCCTCCAGACTCCAGTTTAAGAATTGTGCCCAGTGAGACTGGACGCACTACAGGGGAGCTCTACTGAGTTTCTCTGAAAATACTTTTTGTTAGGTTTTTTATGTTCAGGGAGGCTGCTGGCAACAACCTCCCTGCTTCATGGGACTGAGGGGAGAGAAGTATAACCAACTTCTAGTGAGTTTAATGGCTCTGCTTCTGGCTACAGGACACCATTAGCTCCTGAGGGTTTGATCGCTAGGTACGCCTAGATGCTCACTCCCACAGGCGGCCGTCACCCCCCTTACAGAGCCAGAAGTCAGAAGACAGGTGAGTAGAAGAAGAAAGAAGACTTCAGTGACGGCATGTCCCTGAGGTACCGCGCAGAGAGCGCACGCTGCGCATCAAGCTCCTGCTCACACACACAGCACTACTGGGTGCAGGGCGCGGGGGGGGGGGGGGGGGCGCCCTGGGCAGCTTAAAATCCTCAGCATAAACTGGCAAGAGAGGACATTAGTGCAAAGGGCACTGTCCTAACCCCGCCAGTATAATCAGTATTACAAAGAGCGGGACGGAAGCGCGCCATTAAGGGGGTGGAGCTTCGTCCCCACAGCTCACTCGGCGCCATTTCATCTCCGCTGGCTGCTGGTCCTTCCTCACACTGCTGAACAAGTATCAGGGTGCAAAACGGGGGGGGGCAGGTTGTTTGGTGTAATAATATAATATAAGAAGCGCTACAGGTCTGGGGCATTTTAGTAATCGTTTCAGACCCATTGATTTGGCGCTGGGGTGTGAGCTGGCATATCCCTCTGTGTCTCTCTGACTGGCTTTTCTGTGGGTCTGTCCCCTATAAGCCCAGTGTGTCTGTGGGTGTGTAATGTATTACACGTGTGTCGGCATGTCTGAGGCTGAGTGTTCTTCACAGGAGGAGGCTGTATTAGAGACGCAAAAGGCAGTGGGGGTGACTATGTCGGCATCGCCGACTCCTGATTGGGTAAATGTTTTGAATGCTTTGAATGCTAATGTAGCTCGTATTAGTTAGAGATTAGACAAGTCTGAGTCTCAGACCAAGACATGGAAGAAATCTGTGGAAGATATGTTATTACAAGTTCAGGTCCCCTCGGGGTCACAGAAACGTACGTTTACCCAGTTGGCTGGCACTGATCCCGACACGGACACTGATTCCAGTGTCGACTATAGTGATTCCAGATTAGATCCAAAATTGGCAAAGGGCATTCAGTACATGATTGTGGCTATTAAAGAGGTATTGCATATCACTGAGGACCCTGCTGTTCCAGATAAAAGGGTCTGTATGTATAAGGAAGAGAAACCTGAGATAACGTTTCCTCCCTCTCATGAACTGAATACTCTATTTGATAAAGTCTGGGAAATTCCTGACAGACAGACTTGGTATCTGCACACTCAATATAGTATTACAGTATTATGGGTATATGTAATACATCACCATATACCCATTTAATAGGAACCCCTTTTCCCAAGTAATTCACAATATTCTATATCTCAGGGGGTGCTGTCAACTACAGTATGTATGAACTAGAATTTGAGAGGAAAAACAAGAGGAAATCTGTACTGTTGACGCACTAGACAGAGGTGATTTTGTTATAAAATATAACCTTTATTAGATATACATTAAAATGAGAGATATATATATATATATATATATATATATATATATATATATATATATATGTTATTATCCCATACTGCAGTGAAACATAAGGGTTAAAATCACAAACCTAACATACATATAAGTGAAGAAAAAATAAAGAATTGTGAATGAGAGATTTAAAAAGCGTGTCCACGTGTGATTTCTTAATGTACAACCCTCACAAGGTTGTTAATGTATATATATATATATATATGTTGCTAATATTCAGTAATTTTTTGCATGATGTTGTTGAGTAGCTGTTAATGTCAAAATGTTTAGTACCACTGGGTCCTGTCATACAAGCACCCTTCACTCAATAAAAATTACCTCCCGGGAAATCATCCCCATTGGCGAGGCTGTGAGGGTAAATAGATATGACAGATTTAGCTGACCTCCAATTACGGGATATTTGGGTTGGGGATCACTATTTATCCATGTCCCCTAAAGCCATATTCCTGAGTCTAATTCCACTGCGAGGTGGATCTCCATATATCAGATAAAGAATCACCTGAAAAATAAATCCCAAGACATCATGGATATTTCATACTCTAATTCATTTGTTAGGTCTAATTGCTTAACAAAGTATGCCAATAAGTAATGTTGCTTTAAGGAATACAGCAATTCCAATTCACATATATAGCAACCTTCCTTTGCTTTAGCAGTCAGGTCTTATTCAGTCTGATCAAAATGCAGGGAATATTGCTTTCATTAGAGGTATAGCAACCTCAGTTTATGCTAGAAAGCAAACCTATCATATAGAGTTTAACTAAGAAATAATGTATTCCATGGGGTAAATTTACTAAGGTGGGAGATTTTTAGAACTGGTGATGTTGCCCATAGCAACCAATCAGATTATATCTATTATCTGCTAGAAGCAGCTAGATAAATGGTAAGTAGAATCTGATTGGTTGCCATGGGCAACATCACCAGTTCTAAAAATCTCCCACCTTAGTAAATTTACCCCCATGTGTCAGAGACTTATAGAATCTCTATTTGCACTGTTAAAGGGATAATCCTTATTATGTTACAGTGTAGTTGGATTCTCATATAGGGGAATATGACAATCCCACCTGCTACATATATAATAGCCCTTAGTAATCCAGATTCACTCGTTAAGAATTTACTTATCTCGTAGGAGTGTGTGTTATCCTGTTGATATATCAGGAGATAGGTATACCCAGGGAACTATGTATCTCAATACACTGATTAAACGTCAATTATATAGAGGCAAATTAGGCTATCTGTGATCAATTCATAGTGTAGATTTTACCATTCGTTATATAGCTCAAATTACAGATTTATGTGTATCTAGACACATTCATTTGTTAAATGGTAAAATCTACACTATGAATTGATCACAGATAGCCTAATTTGCGTCTATATAATTGACGTTTAATGTGGAGGGTAAAATAGGGAAAGATCAAGATCCACTTCCACCTCGTGCTGAAGCTGCTGCCACTAGTCATGGCCGAGACGATGAAATGCCATCAACGTCGTCTGCCAAGGCCGATGCCCAATGTAATAGTAGAGAGCATGTAAAATCCCAAAAAACAAAAGTTCAGTAAAATGACCCAAAAATCAAAATTAAAAGCGTCTGATGAGAAGCGTAAACTTGCCAATATGCCATTTACGACACGGAGTGGCAAAGAACGGCTGAGGCCCTGGCCTATGTTCATGGCTAGTGGTTCAGATTCACATGAGGATGGAAGCACTCATCCTCTCGCTAGAAAAATGAAAAGACTTAAGCTGGCAAAAGCACAGCAAAGAACTGTGCATTCTTCTAAATCACAAATCCCCAAGGAGAGTCCAATTGTGTCGGTTGCGATGCCTGACCTTCCCAACACTGGACGGGAAGAGGTGGCGCCTTCCACCATTTGCACGCCCCCTGCAAGTGCTGGAAGGAGCACCCGCAGTCCAGTTCCTGATAGTCAAATTGAAGATGTCACTGTTGAAGTACACCAGGATGAGGATATGGGTGTTGCTGGCGCTGAGGAGGAAATTGACAAGGAGGATTCTGATGTTGAGGTGGTTTGTTTAAGTCAGGCACCTGGGGAGACACCTGATGTCCGTGGGACGAATATGGCCATTGACATGCCTGGTCAAATTACAAAAAAAATCACCTCGTCGGTGTGCAATTATTTTAACAGAAATGCGGACAACATTTGTCAAGCCGTTTGTTGCCTTTGTCAAGCTGTAATAAGTAGGGGTAAGGACGTTAACCACCTAGGAACATCCTCCCTTATACGTCACCTGGAACGCATTCATCAGAAGTCATTGACAAGTTCAAAAACTTTGGGTGACAGCGGAAGCAGTCCACTGACAACTAAATCCCTTCCTCTTGTAACCAAGCTCCTGCAAACCACACCACCAACTCCCTCAGTGTCAATTTCCTCCTTAGACAGGAAAGCCAATAGTCCTGCAGGCCATGTCACTGGCAAGTCTGACGAGTCCTCTCCTGCCTGGGATTCCTCCGATGCATCCTTGAGTGTAACGCCTACTGCTGCTGGCGCTGCTGTTGTTGCTGCTGGGAGTCGATCGTCATCCCAGAGGGGAAGTCGGAAGAACACTTGTACTACTTCCAGTAAGCAATTGACTGTCCAACAGTCCTTTGCGAGGAAGATGAAATATCACAGCAGTCATCCTGCTGCAAAGCAGATAACTCAGGCCTTGGCAGCCTGGGTGGTGTTAAACGTGTGTCTGGTATCCACCGTTAATTCACAGGGAATTAGAGAATTTATTGAGTTAGTGTGTCCCCGGTACCAAATACCATCTAGATTCCACTTCTCTAGGCAGGCGATACCGAGAATGTACACAGACCTCAGAAAAAGAGTCACCAGTGTCCTAAAAAATGCAGTTGTACCCAATGTCCACTTAACCACGGACATGTGGACAAGTGGAGCAGGGCAGACTCAGGACTATATGACTGTGACAGCCCACTGGGTAGATGTATTGCCTCCCGCAGCAAGAACAGCAGCGGCGGCACCAGTAGCAGCATCTCGCAAACGCCAACTCGTTCCTAGGCAGGCTACGCTTTGTATCACCGCTTTCCATAAGAGGCACACAGCTGACAACCTCTTACGGAAATTGAGGAACATCATCGCAGAATGGCTTACCCCAATTGGACTCTCCTGGGGATTTGTGACATCGGACAACGCCACCAATATTGGGGGTAATTCCAAGTTGATCGCAGCAGGAAATTTTTTAGCAGTTGGGCAAAACCATGTGCAGTGCAGGGGGGGCAGATATAACATGTGCAGAGAGAGTAAGATTTGGGTGGGTTATTTTGTGTCTGTGCAGGGTAACTACTGGCTGCTTTATTTTTATACTGCAATTTAGATTGCAGATTGAACTCACTACACCCAAATCTAACTCTCTCTGCACATGTTATACCTGCCTCCCCCCTGCAGTGCACATGGTTTTGCCCAATTGCTAACAAAATTCCTGCAGCGATCAACTTGGAATTACCCCCATTGTGCGTGCATTATATGTGGGCAAATTCCAGCACGTCCCATGTTTTGCACATACATTGAATTTGGTGGTGCAGATTTTTTTTAAAAAACAACGGTAGCGTGCAAGAGATGCTGTCGGTCGCCCGAAGAATTGCGGGCCACTTTCGGCATTCAGCCACCGCGTGCGGAGACTGGAGCACCAGCAAACACTCCTGAACCTGCCCCGCCATCATCTGAAGCAAGAGGTGGTAAGTGTAACGAGGTGGAATTCAACCCTCTATATGCTTATACAGCTACCTACGATATAGGCAAAGGAGGGGGAATGCACCTGACTCAAGCGCAGTGGAGAATGATTTCAACATTGTGCAAGGTTCTGCAACCCTTTGAACTTGCCACACGTGAAGTCAGTTCAGACACTGCCAGCCTGAGTCAGGTCATTCCCCTCATCAGGCTTTTGCAGAAGAAGCTGGAGAGATTGAAGGAGGAGCTAAAACAGAGCGATTCCGCTAGGCATGTGGGACTTGTGGATGGAGCCCTTAATTCGCTTAACCAGGATTCACGGGTGGTCAATCTGTTGAAATCAGAGCACTACATTTTGGCCACCGTGCTCGATCCTAGATTTAAAACCTACGTTGGATCTCTCTTTCCGGCAGACACAAGTCTGCAGAGGTTCAAAGACCTGCTGGTGAGAAAATTGTCAAGTCAAGCGGAACGTGACCCGTCAACAGCTCCTCCTACACATTCTTCGGCAACTGGGGCTGCGAGGAAAAGGCTAAGAATTCCGAGCCCACCCGCTGGCGGTGATGCAGGGCAGTCTGGAGCGAGTGCTGACATCTGGTCCGGACTGAAGGACCTGCCAACGATACTGACATGTCGTCTACTGTCACTGCATATGATTCTGTCACCATTGATAGAATGGTGGAGGATTATATGAGTGACCGCATCCAAGTAGGCACGTCAGACAGTCCGTACGTATACTGGCAGGAAAAAGAGGCAATTTGGAGGCCCTTGCACAAACTGGCTTTATTTTACCTAAGTTGCCCCCCTCCAGTGTGTACTCCGAAAGAGTGTTTAGTGCAGCCGCTCACCTTGTCAGCAATCGGCATACGAGGTTACTTCCAGAAAATGTGGAGAAGATGATGCTCATCAAAATGAATTATAATCAATTCCTCCGTGGAGACATTCACCAGCAATTGCCTCCAGATAGTACACAGGGACCTAAGATGGTGGATTCCAGTGGGGACAAATTAATAATCTGTGAGGAGGGGGATGTACACAGTGAAAGGGGTGAGCAATCGGACGATGAGGAGGAGGTGGACATCTTGCCTCTGTAGAGCCAGTTTGTGCAAGGAGAGATTGATTGCTTCTTTTTTGGTGAGGGCCCAAACCAACCAGTCATTTCAGTCACAGTCGTGTGGCAGACCCTGTCGCTGAAATGATGGGTTTGTTAAAGTGTGCATGTCCTGTTTATACAACATAAGGGTGGGTGGGAGGGCCCAAGGACAATTCCATCTTGCACCTCTTTTTTCTTTCATTTATCTTTGCATCATGTGCTGTTTGGGGACTATTTTTTGAAGTGCCATCCTGTCTGACACTGCAGTGCCACTCCTAGATGGGCCAGGTGTTTGTGTCGGCCACTTGGGTCGCTTAGCTTACCCATCCAGCGACCTTGGTGCACTTCTTTTTTTCTTTGCATCATGTGCTGTTTGGGGACTATTTTTTGAAGTTCCATCCTGTCTGACACTGCAGTGCCACTCCTAGATGGGCCAGGTGTTTGTGTCGGCCACTTGGGTCGCTTAGCTTAGCCATCCAGCGACCTTGGTGCACTTTTTTTTTCTTTGCATCATGTGCTGTTTGGGGACTATTTTTTTGAAGTTCCATCCTGTCTGACACTGCAGTGCCACTCCTAGATGGGCCAGGTGTTTGTGTCGGCCACTTGGGTCACTTAGCTTAGCCATCCAGCGACCTTGGTGCACCTCTTTTTGTCTTTGCATCATGTGCTGTTTGGGGACTATTTTTTGAAGTGCCATCCTGTCTGACACTGCAGTGCCACTCCTAGATGGGCCAGGTGTTTGTGTCGGCCACTTGGGTCGCTTAACTTAGTCACACCTCATTGCACCTCTTTTTTTCTTTGCATCATGTGCTGTTTGGGGACTATTTTTTAAATCTGCCATCCTGTCTGACACTGCAGTGCCACTCCTAGATGGGCCAGGTGTTTGTGTCGGCCACTTGGGTCGCTTAGCTTAGTTATCCAGCGACCTCGGTGCAAATTTTAGGACTAAAAATAATAGTGTGAGGTGTTCAGAATAGACTGGAAATGAGTGGAAATTATGGTTATTGAGGTTAATAATACTATGGGATCAAAATGACCCCCAAGTTCTATGATTTAAGCTGTTTTCGAGGGTTTTTTGTAAAAAAAACACCCGAATCCAAAACACACCCGAATCCGACATAAAATTTTCAGGGAGGTTTTGCCAAAACGCGTCCGAATACAAAACACGGCCGCAGAACCGAATCCAAAACCAAAACACAAAACACGAAAAATTTCCGGTGCACATCACTATTTTATATATGTAGCAGGTGGGATTGCCGTATTCCCCAATATGAGAATCCAACTACACTGTAAGATAATAAGGATTATCCCTTTAACAGTGCAAATAGAGATTCTATAAGTCTCTGACACATGGAATACATTATTTCTTAGTTAAACTCTATATGATAGGTTTGCTTTCTAGCATAAACTGAGGTTGTTATACCTCCGATGAAAGCAATATTCCCTGCATTTTGATCAGACTGAATAAGACCTGACTGCTAAAGCAAAGGAAGGTTGCTATATATGTGAATTGGAATTGCTGTATTCCTTAAAGCAACATTACTTATTGGCATACTTTGTTAAGCAATTAGACCAAACGAATGAATTAGAGTATGATATCCATGATGTCTTGGGATTTATTTTTCAGGTGATTCTTTATCTGATATATGGAGATCCACCTCGCAGTGGAATTAGACTCAGGAATATGGCTTTAGGGGACATGGATAAATAGTGATCCCCAACCCAAATATCCCGTAATTGGAGGTCAGCTAAATCTGTCATATCTATTTACCCTCACAGCCTCGCCAATGGGGATGATTTCCCGGGAGGTAATTTTTATTGAGTGAAGGGTGCTTGTATGACAGGACCCAGTGGTACTAAACATTTTGACATTAACAGCTACTCAACAACATCATGCAAAAAATTACTGAATATTAGCAACATATATATATATATACATTAACAACCTTGTGAGGGTTGTACATTAAGAAATCACACGTGGACACGCTTTTTAAATCTCTCATTCACAATTCTTTATTTTTTCTTTACTTATATGTATGTTAGTTTTGTGATTTTAACCCTTATGTTTCACTGCAGTGTGGGATAATAACATATATATATATATATATATATATATATATATATATATCTCATTTTAATGTATATCTAATAAAGGTTATATTTTATAACAAAATCACCTCTGTCTAGTGCATCAACAGTACAGATTTCCTCTTGTTTTTCCTCTCAAATTAAAGACCTGACAGAAAATTTCAGATTCCCAAAAGGATTCCGGTAGTTTATCCGTTTCCCTCTGGGGATAGGGAAAAGTGGGAGTCACCCCCCATTGTGGACAAGGCCCTATCGCGGTTGTCTAAAAAGGTGGCTCTTCCGTCACCTGGCACGGCAGCCCTTAAAGACCCTGCGGATCGTAAGCAGGAAGCTACGTTAAAATCCATGTATACGACCACAGGTACACTACTCAGACCGGTCATTGCTTCTGCGTGAGTGAGTAGTGCTATTGAAAAGTGGGCAGATAATTTGTCATCTGATATGGATACCCTAGATAGGGATAACATCCTCTTGATGCTGGGTTATATCAAGAACGCTGCGGCTTGCCTAAAAGAAGCGGCGAGGGATATTGGCCTTTTGGGATCAAAGGCCAATGCCATGGAAGTCTCAGCTAGACGAGCATTGTGGATTCAGCAGTGGAATGCTGATGCTGACTCTAAGAAATATATGGAATCCCTGCCGTACAAAGGTGGTGTCTTGTTTGGTGACGGCCTCGCTGATTTGGTATCTACGGCTACCGCAGGTAAGTCATCATTTTTGCCTTATGTGCCTTCGCAACAAAAGAAGACATACCACTATCAAATGCAGTCCTTTCGGCCTAATAAATACAAGAAAGGGCGAGGTTCTTCCTTCCTTGCTGCTAGAGGAAGGGGAAAGGGTAAAAGATCACCAGCCGTGGCGGGTTCCCAGGAGCAGAAGTCCTCCCCGACTTCTGCCAAATCCAGCGTATGACACTGGGGCTCCGCTGCGGGAGTCCGCACCGGTGGGGCCACGTCTCAAACTCTTCAGTCAGTTCTGGATTCGTTCGGACCTGGACCCATGGCTTTTACAAATAATATCCCAAGGGTACAAACTGGAGTTTCAAGGCGTCCCCCCTCACCGATTTTTCAAATCGGCCTTGCCAGTTTCTCTTCCGGACAGGGAGGTAATTTGCGACGCCATACAAAAGTTGTGTCAGAATCAGGTTATCATCAGGGTTCCCCAGTGACAACAGTGAGAAGGCTTTTATTCAAGCCTATTTGTGGTCCCGAAGCCGGATGGCTCGGTCAGGCCAATCCTAAACCTGAAAACCCTCAATTTCTACCTAAAAAAAAATTCAAATTCAAGATGGAGTCTCTCCGAGCGGTGATCTTCAGTCTGGAGGAAGGGGATTTTATGGCGTCGGTGGACATAAAGGATGCCTACTTACATGTTCCCATTTATCCTCCACATCAGGCTTACCTGAGGTTTGCAATTCAGGATTGTCATTACCAATTTCAGACATTGCCGTTTGGCCTGTCCACGGCTCCGAGGATTTTCACCAAAGTAATGGTGGAAATGATGGTTCTGCTTCGCAAGCAAGGAATCACAATTATCCCATACTTGGACGATCTCCTGATAAAGGCGAGATCCAGGGACCAGTTGGTAAAAAACGTTGCCCTGTCCCTGACAGTTCTTCAACAACACGGTTGGCTCCTGAACTTGCCAAAATCACAGTTGATTCCGGCGACGAGGTTGTCATTTTTATGGATGATACTGGACACAGAACTACAGAGAGTTTTTCTTCCGGTGGAAAAGGCTCAGGAACTTCAGAGCCTGGTCAAACAAATTCTGAAACCACCAAGAGTGTCAATCTATCAGTGCACTCGGTTGTTGGGGAAGATGGTGGCGACCTACGAGGCCATTCAGTTTGGCAGTTTCCATGCCAGAGTGTTTCAGTGGGACCTGTTGGACAAGTGGTCCGGATCCCACCTGCACATGCACCGAAAGATAATCCTGTCTTCCAAGACCAGAATATCACTCCTATGGTGGCTACACAGCTCTCACCTCCTGGAGGGGCGCAGGTTCGGGATCCAGGACTGGATCCTAGTAACCACGGATGCACGTCTCCGAGGATGGGGTGCAGTCACACAAGGGGAAGACTTCCAAGGAAGATGGTCAAGCCAGGAAACTTGTCTCCGCATAAACGTTCTGGAGGTAAGGGCCATTTACAACGGCCTTGTGCAGGCGGAACATCTTCTTCGCAATTTGCCCATGCTGATCCAATCGGACAATGTGACAGCAGTAGCATACATAAACCGCCAGGGCGGAACAAAAAGCAGAGCGGTAATGGCAGAAGTCACAAATGTTCTCCGCTGGGTGGAGAAGCACACAAGCGCGCTGTCAGCGATCTTCATTCCCGGAGTGGACAACTGGGAAGCAGACTTCCTCAGCAGACACGATCTCCATCCAGGAGAATGGAGCCTCCATCAAGAGGTCTTCACAGAAGTGACAAGTCATTGGGGTATTCCTCACATAGACATGATGGCGTCGCGCCTCAACAAGAAACTTCAGAGATATTGTTCCAGGTCCAGGGACCCTCAAGCAATAGCAGTGGATGCACTAGTGGTACCATGGGTGTTTCCGTCAGTGTATGTATTCCCTCCACTGCCTCTCATTCCAAAAGATCTAAAGATAATAAGAACAAAGGTTCAAGCAATCCTCATTGTCCCGGACTGGCCAAGGAGGGTTTGGTATCCAGATTTTTAGGAATTACTCATAGAAGATCCCTGGCCTCTTCCTCAATGCGAGGACCTGTTACAGCAAGGGCCGTGCGTATACCAAGACTTACCGCGGCTACGTTTGACGGCATGGAGGTTGAACGCCAGATCCTAGCCTGAAAGGGTATTCCCAGTGAAGTCATTCCCACACTTCTTCAGGCCAGGAAGGCAGTAACGTCTAAACATTACCATCACATTTGGAGGAAATATGTGTCTTGGTGTGAATCCAAGAAGGCGCCTGCGGAAGAGTTTCAGCTAGGACGTTTTCTCCATTTTCTACAAGCAGGTGTGGAGGCGGGCCTAAAGTTGGGCTCAATTAAGGTTCAGATTTCAGCCTTATCGGTTTTCTTTCAAAAACAATTGGCCTCCCTTCCAGAAGTTCAAACTTTCGTGAAGGGTGTGTTGCACATCCAACCTCTATTTGTGCCCCCTGTGGCACCATGGGATCTTAACGTGGTGTTGCAGTCCCTTCAATCGCATTGGTTTGAACCTTTACAGACGGTGGAGTTAAAGTTTCTCACTTGGAAAGTGGTCATCCTGTTGGCTTTGGCGTCCGCAAGGCGGGTGTCTGAGTTAGCGGCCTTGTCTCACAAGAGCCCTTATTTAATTTTTCATGACGATAGAGCAGAATTGAGGACTCTGCAGCATTTTCTGCCGAAGGTGGTTTCATCTTTCCACATGAACCAGCCTATTGTGGTGCCAGTGGCTACTGACGCTTTCGTTGAGTCAAAATCTTTGGATGTGGTCAGAGCTCTGAAAATTTATGTCGCCAGAACGGCTCGGGTTAGGAAAACCGAAGCTCTGTTTGTCCTGTATGCTCCCAACAAGATTGGGTGTCCTGCTTCCAAACACACCATTGCACGCTGGATTTGTAACACGATTCAGCATGCTCATTCCACGACCGGATTACCGTTGCCGAAATCGGTGAAGGCCCATTCCACTAGAAAGGTGGGCTCGTCCTGGGCGGCTGCCCGAGGGGTCTCGGCATTACAGCTTTGCCGAGCGGCTACTTGGTCGGGTTCGAACACTTTTGCGAAATTTTACAAGTTTGATACCCTGGCCAATGAAGACCACAAGTTTGGTCAATCTGTGCTGCAGAGTCATCCGCACTCTCCCACCCGTTCTAGAGCTTTGGTATAACCCCATGGTTCTTTTGGTGTCCCCATCATCCTCTAGGACGTATGAGAAAATAGGATTTTAATACCTACCGGTAAATCCTTTTCTCTTAGTCCGTAGAGGATACTGGGCGCCCGTCCCAGTGCGTACTGTATCTGCAGTCATTAGTTATGGTTACACACCTGTTGTGTTCTGTTTATAGTCAGCCTGTTGCTGAAATTGTTCATGCCGTTGGCTTGTGTACTGTTGAATACCACGTTGTACGGCGTGCTTTAGGTGTGTGCTGCTGTTATGATTATCACCTTAGTTTAACAATAAATCCTTTCCTCGAAATATGTCCGTCTCCCTGGGCACAGTTCCTATAACTGGAGTCTGGAGGAGGGGCATAGAGGGAGGAGCCAGTGCACACCCCTTTTGAAAGTCTTAAAGTGCCTATGTCTCCTGCGGATCCCATCTATACCCCATGGTTCTTTTGGTGTCCCCAGCATCCTCTACGGACTAAGAGAAAAGGATTTACCAGTAGGTATTAAAATCCTATTTTTTTTAAGATTCCTCTTGATTCTAATGAGAGAGGTTGGGAAATTGTCGTCAAGGATGACACCCGGCAGGGGTGCTGGTCAAAGGGGGAGAACCATTCAGGCCGCAGTCAAAACTGCAGCAGTCCTCTGGGCCTGACAATCAACAGGACTCCTCTCAATGGAGTCACAATGCCAGGACAGCCGTCAGGGTAGTCAAGATGGGGAGGAGGATACTAATTACATGGGCCCAACTTAACGAACATACTGATATGCTCCTTATCATCCGTGATTAGGCCACACCCCAGAAAAGTGCCTGGACCTGTGCCCAGCTCTGTACAGCCCTGACAGCCATGACCCACCCTATTAATGATGCAGGTGGTCCTACCATCTGTGGGCCCACATCTCCTTCCTCCTTCGCCAGCCTACATGGTGATAAAGAGACTACGGGGCTCATTTATCAATGAGTGATGAAACTTGTTGTGAATGATAAAACTTGCTGTGTATAATAAATGGTGCTCCAGACAATCAGCTCCCAACTGTCATTTTTCAAACACATGTCAGTAAGGAGCTGAACACTTGACAGTTAGCTGCTGATTGCCTGGAGCACCATTTATAATATGCAACGAGTTTTATAATTAGTTGATAAATAAGCATGTACAAGATCGCAGCTGACGCCAGATACATTCCCCAAAAACGGCCATAACTCGCCTGCATTTTACCAGCCACTCCCAGCTAACACCTCCAAACAGCCACTTCCTGTCAATCACTTCTCCATGAAATCCTCAGTGTGAGCGAGTTCGCAGCGGCACCTTGGCGCTTGCACATTAGGATCGCAGCACATGCGCAGTCTGCTGATAATCGCCCCGGTGCGTGATAATAATCAGCTATTGGGAATGTTAAAAATGCTGGATGGGATGCAGTATGCTAATTGGGGTCCCATTTGCTGGAAGGTAAAATTTGACACACACAAAAAACCATGTACAACTCATGTCAACCTTTTCATGTGCCGACCGTTTCCCCATTTCCGTGTCTACCTTTTCATTGTATCGATCTGTTTCACATGTTGATCTTGTACATATTGACCATTTGGTGTCGACCTTTTCACTGTCGACCTATTATACCGTAACCAAATAATCTAGAGGCTTTAGGGCCTAATTCAGATCTGATCGCAGCAGCAAATTTGTTAGCAGTTGGGCAAAACCATGGCCCTCATTCCGAGTTGTTCGCTCGCTAGCTACTTTTAGCAGAAATGCAAACACAAAGGCGCCGCCCTCTGGGAGTGTATCTTAGCATAGCAGAATTGCTAACGAAAGATTAGCAATTGCGAACGAAAGATTAGCAATTCTGCTAATTTTAGCAGAATTGCTAACGAAAGCAATTTCCTTGCAGTTTCTGAGTAGCTCCAGACCTACTCCTAGATTCCGATCACCTCAGTCTGTTTAGTTCCTGGTTTGACGTCACAAACACGCCCTGCGTCCGACCAGCCACTCCTCCGTTTCTCCAGACACTCCTGCGTTTTTACCTGGCACGCCTGCGTTTTTTAGCACACTCCCTGAAAACGGCCAGTTTCCGCCCAGAAACACCCACTTCCTGTCAATCAGCAGAGCGATTGAAAAGCTTTGTTTGCCTGTGAGTAAAATAGCATAGTTTTGTGTAAACTTGCTTAGCACGTGCGCCCTGAGATGCATACGCATGCGCAGATCTGCCGGGTTTTAGCGTATTAGCAATTCTGCTAAAATTAGCAGCGAGCGAACAACTCGGAATGAGGGCCCATGTGCACTGCAGGGGGGCAGATATAACATGTGCAGAGAGAGTTAGATTTGGGTGGGGTGTGTTCAAACTGAAATCTAAATTGCAGTGTAAAAATAAAGCAGCCAGTATTTACCCTGCACAGAAACAATATAACCCACCCAAATCTAACTCTCTCTGCACATGTTATATCTGCCCCCCCCCCCCCCATAGTGCACATGGTGGGTCATTCCGAGTTGACCACTCGCTAGCTATTTTTTGCAGCGTTGCGATCAGATAGTCGCCGCCTACGGGGGAGTGTATTTTCGCTTTGCAAGTGTGCAGTTTCTGAGTAGGTCTGAACTTACTCAGCCGCTGCGATCACTTCAGCCTGTCCGGTCCCGGAATTGACATCAGACACCCGCCCTGCAAACGCTTGGACACGCCCGCGTTTTTCCAAGCACTCCCTGAGAACGGTCAGTTAACACCCATAAATGCCTTCTTCCTGTCAATCTTCTTGCGATCGGCTGTGCGAATGGATTCTTCGTTAAATCCATCACCCAGCACCGATTGGTGCATACGCATGCGCAGTTTTACAGAGTTTTGACCTGATCGCAGCCCTGCAAAAAATAGCTAGCATGCGATCAGGTCGGAATGGCCCCCATGGTTTCGCCCATTAGCAAACATAATTTGCTGCTGCGATCAGATCTGAATTACCCCCTTAATTTGATGAAAAACACTTGCTAACAATCATTGTTTTTTGACCCTGTATGTATATAACAGCACTTGTGATCCACAGCTGCCTATTATATATAATTTCCCATTTCCCATTATTTGTTTGATAAAATGTAAACTTATCAGTACATTAATAAATGTAATTGTTGCCTTTCTCTATTGTTATGTATGATTTGGGTTTTTTCTCAGTCACTGGGTTGCTGTGTTTTCCGTATGGTAGTCACTAGGATGCTCTCTGTATTGTATTGTGGTGACATGGATCATCTCTGTATTGTAAGGTGGCTAGAACAAAGGATTTGATAACATCACTTAGGTTTCTGTATGGAAATGCCTACAGTTTATTTGGCCCCGCCTACATGAGGCCACTTAAAATATTTCCAGGGCCACTTTAAGTTCCCAATCTGCCCCTGGGTTAGGGGATCTTTCCGTACTTTCAATTGAGCAAAAGGAGGTGGAGAATATGGATTTGGACAATATAATCACAGGCTCTGCCTCAATAA